>NC_137969.1:106165439-106305439 GCF_963924665.1 Micromys minutus
CTCATAGATTTATGACTTGTTGACCATGTTGGAGTGGTCTTTGGGGGTACAGCTGTCTTTAAGCCATTTTTGCTTAACTGTAAGAAACTCCTTACCTATATTTCTTTTTTTATGTATATATAAACTGATTTATCTACCAATAATATTTTAATAATTGTAGATGAAATGAAGTGAAAATAAACAAAAACATGATATTTTGATATATGACTCATAAGTAACACATTAAGTAAAACAATGAAAATTTTAAATTCACATTATTTTTGTTTTTAAATTTTTTATGAATATTTTATGTTTTTAAATTTTGACTGTTGTCCCCTTTCCACCCTCTCCAATTCTCCCTCCGCCCTCCTCCTGCTTTGATGGACATGCTCTCACTCCCACCCACCCACTTCCACCTTATCACCATGGCATTCTCCTACACTGGGGGAACAAACCTTTACAGGACCAAAAACTTCTCCTATTGATGCCAGACAATGTCATCCTCTGCTACATATAAAGCTGGAGCCAAGGGTCCCTTCATGTATATGCTTCGGTGGGTATTTTAGTCCCTTGAAGCTCTGGGGAGGTCTGGTAGGTTTATACTGTTGTTCTTCCCGAGGGGATGCAAACCCCTTCAGCTCCTTCAGGCCTTTCTCTAACTCTTCCATTGTGGTCTTCATGCTCAGTCCGATGGTTGGCTGCAAGTATCCTCATCTGTATCAGTAAGACTCTGACAGAGACTCTCAGGAGACAGGCATATTGGGCTCCTGTCAAGAAACACTTCTTGGCATCAGCAATAGTGACTGGGTTTGGAGGTCGTGTTTGGGATGGATCCCCAGGTGAGGCAGTCTCTGAATGGCCTCTTCTTCAGTCCCTGCTCCACTCTTTGTCCCTGTATTTCCTCCTGTGAGTATTTTGTTCTCACATCAAAGAAGGACTGAAGTATCCACATTTTGGTCTTCCTTCTTTTTGAAGTTCATATGGTTTGGGAATATTTTCATGAATATTCCAGGCTTTTGGTCTAATATCCACTTATCAGTGAATGCATACCATGTTTGTTCTTTTGTGATTGGATTACCTCACTCAGAATAATATTTTCTAGTCCCATCCATTTTCCTAAGAATTCCATGTAGTTATTGTTTTTTAATAGCTGAGTAGTACTCCACTGTGTAAATGTACCACATTTTCTGTATCCATTCTTCTGTTGAAGAACATATGGGTTCTTTCCAGCTTCTGGTTATTATAAATAAGGCTGCTATAAACATAATAGAGCATGTGTCCTTGTTATATACTGGAGCATCTTTTGGGTATAAGCCCAGAGGTGATAGAGCTGGGTTGTCAGGTTCTGAGGAACCTCCAGACTGATTTCCAGAGTAGTTGTACCAGCTTGCAATCCCAACCAAAAAATGGAGGAGTGTTCTTCTTCTTCAACATTCTTGCCAGCATCTGCTGTCACCTGTGTTTTTTATTTTGCTATTCTAACTGATGTGATGGATCTTGGGATTGTTTTGATTTGCATTTCCCTGATGACTAAGAATGTTGAACATTTCTTTAGGTGCTTCTCAGCCATTCGCTATTCCTCACTTGAGAATTCTTTGTTTAGCTCTTTACCCTATTTTTAATATGATTATTTGATTCTCTGAAGTCTAACTTCTTGAGTTCTTTGCATAAATTAGATATTAGCCCTCTCTAAGATGTAGGATTGATAAAAAATCTTTTCCCAATCTGTTGGTTGATGTTTTGTCCTATTGACAGTGTTCTTTGCCTTGCAGAAGTTTTGCAACTTTATGTGGTCCCATTTGTCGATGCTTGATCTTAGATCATAAGCCATTGGTGTTCTGTTCAGGAAATTTGCCCTGTGCCCATGTGTTCTAAGCTCTTCCCCACTTTCTTTCATATTAATTTTAGTGTGACTGATTTTATGTGGAGGTCTTTGATCTACTCGGATTTGAGCTTTGTACAAGGAGATAAGAATGGGTCTATTTGCATTCTTCTACATGCTGACCTCCACTTGAACCAGCAACATTTATTTAAAATATTGTCTTTTTTCCATTGGATGTTTTTAGTCCCTTTGTCAAAGATCAAGTGACCATAGGTCTGTGGGATCATTTCTGGATCTTCAGTTCTATTCCATTGATCTACCTTCCTGTCTCTGTACCAATGCCATACAGTTTTTATCACTGATACTCTGCAATACAGGTTGAGGTTAAAAATGTTGATTCCACCCCAAAGTGCTTTTATTGTTGAGGATAGTTTTTGCTATCCTGGATTTTTTGTTATTCCAAAGAAATTTGCAAATTGCTCTTTCTAATACTATGAAGAACTGCATTGGAATTTTGATGGGGATTGCATTGAATCTGTAGACTGCTTATGGCAAGATTACCATTTTTACAATATTAATATCCCCAATCCATGAGCATGGGAGATATTTTCATCTCCTGAGAACTTCTTTGATTTCTTTCTTCTGAGACTTAAAGTTCTTGTCCTACATTTCTTTCACTTGCTTGGTTAGGGTCACATCAAGGTATTTTATATTATTTGTGACTATTGTGAAAAGTGTCAATTCTCTAATTTCTTTCTCAGCCTGTTTATACTTTGAGTAGAGGAAGGATACTAATTTGTTTGAGTTAATTTTGTATTCAGCCACTTTGCTGAAGTTGTTTATCAGGTTTAGAACTCTCTGGTAGAATTTTTGGGGTCACTTGAATATACTATCATATCATCTGCAAATTGTGATATTTTGACTTCTTCCTTTCCAATTTGTATCACTTTGGCCTACTTTTGTTGTCTAATTGCTCTGGCTAAGACTTTTACTACTATATTGAATAGGTTGAGAGAGAGTGGCAGCCTTGTCTAGTCCCTGATTTTAGTGTGATTGCTTCAAGTTTCTCTCCATTTACTTTGCTGTTGGCTACTGATTTGCTGTATATTTCTTTTACTATGTTTAGGTATGGGGCTTAAATTCCTGATCTTAGCAAGACTATTATCATGAAGGGGTGTTGAATTTTGTCAAATGCTTTCTCAGCATCTAAAAAGATGAGCATGAGATTTTTTTCTTTGAGTTTGTTTATATAGTGGATTATGTTGATGGATTTCTGTATATTGAACCATCACTGAATCCCTGGGATGAAGCCTACTTGATCATGGTGAATGATCATTTTGATGTGTTCTTGAATTTGGTTTGCAAGAATTTTATTTTGCATCCATATTCATGAGGGAAATTGGTCTGAAAGTTTTTTTCTTTGTAGGGTCTTTGTGTAATTTAGGTATAAGCATAATTGTGGTTTTGAAGAACAAATTGTGTAGTGTTCCTTCTGTTTCTATTTTTGAGAAATTGTTTGGAGAGTATTGATATTAGGTCTTCTTGAAAGCCTGATGGAATTCTGCACAAAACCCATGTGGTTCTGCTTTTTTTTTTCTTTTGGTTGGGAGACTTTTAATGACTACTTCTATTTCTTTAGCCATTATGGGACTGCTTAAATGGTCTGTTTGGTCCTGATTTAACTTTGGTACCTGGCACATGTCTAGAAAAATGTCCATTTCTTCCAGATTTTCCACTTTTGTTGAGTATAGGCTGATAATTTACTGAATTTCCTCAGTTTCTGTTGTTATGCCTCCCTTTTCATTTTTGATTTTGTTCATTTGGATACTATCTCTGTGCCCTCTGGTTAGTCTGGTTAAGGGTTTATCAATCTTGTTGATTTTCTCAAAGAACCAGCTCCTGGTTTTGTTTATTCTTTGTATAGTTCTTTTTGTTTCCACTTGGTAGGTTTCAGCCCTAGGTTTGATTATTTCCTGTTGTCTACTCCTCTATGGTGCAATTGCTTCTTTTTGATCAAGAGATTTCAAGTGTGCTATCAAACTGGTAGTGTATGTTTTCTCCGGTTTCTTTTTGGAGGCACTCAGTGCTATGGGTTTTCCTCTTAGTACTGCTTTTAGTGTGTCCCATAAGTTTGGGTATGTTGTGCCTTCATTTTCATTAAATTCTAAATATTCCATAATTTTTTTATTTATTCCTTGACCAAGTTGTCATTGAGCAGAGCATTGTTCATCTTCTATGTGTATGTGGGATTTCTATTGTCTTTGTTGTTGCTGAAGACAAGCCTTAATTCATTATGATTTAATAAGATGCATGAGATTATTTCAATCTTCTTGTATCTATTGAGTCCTGTTTTATGAATGATTATATAGTTTATTTTGGAGAATGTACTGTGAGGGGCTGGGGACAAAGAATATTCTTTTGTTTTAGGATAAAATGTTCTATAGATATCTGTTAAATTCATTTGGTTCATAACTTCTGTTAATTTCACTGTGTCTCTGTTTAGTTTCTGTTTCCATGATCTGTCCATTGATGAGAATGGGATGTTGAAGTCTCCCACTATTGTGTGTGGTGCAATGTACGCTTTGAGCTTTAATAAAGCTTATTTTATGAATGTGGGTGTCCTTGTATTTGGAGCATAGATGTTCAGGATTGAGAGTTCATCTTGATAGATTTTTTTCTTGTGATGAGTAAAAAGTAAAAAGTATTCTTCCTTATGTTTTTTGATAACTTTTGTTTGAAAATCTATTTTATTCAATATTAGAATGGCTACTCCAGCTTGTTTCTTGGAATTATTTGCTTGTAAAGTTTCTTCCCAGCCTTTTACTCTGAGGTAGTGTCTGTCTTTGTTGCTGAGATGAGTTTCCTATATTCAGCAAAAGCTGGATCCTGTTTACATACCCAGACTGATAGTTTATGTCTTTTTATTGGGGAATTAAGTCCATTGATGTTAAGAGATATTAAGAAATAGTGATTGTTGTTTCCTGCTATTTTTATTGTTAAAGAGAGAATTATGTTTGTGTGGCTATCTTCTTTTGGTCTAATTGAAAGAAGATTATATTCTTGTTTTCCCTAGGTTGTATTTTCCCTCCTTGTGTTAGAGTTTTACATCTATTATCCTTTGTAGGGCTGAATTTGTGAACAGATATGTGTAAATTTGTTCTTGTTATGGAATATCTTAGTTTCTCTATCTATGGTAATTGAGAGTTTTTGCTAGATATAGTAGCCTGGACTGGCATTTGTGTTCTCTTGGGGATTATATGATATCTGTCCAGGATCTTCTAGCTTTCATAGACACTGTTGAAAAGTCTGGTGTGATTCTGATAGGTCTGCATTTATATGTTACTTATCTTTTTCCCTTACTGCTTTTAATATTCTTTCTTTGTTTTGTGCATTTGGTGTTTTGACTATAATGTAATGAGAAGAATTTCTTTTCTGGACCAGTCTATTTGGTACTCTTGTATTGTCATGGTTATCCCTTTCTTTAGGTTAGGAAAGTTTTCTTCTCATTTTGTTGAAGATATTTACTGGCTCTTTAAGTTGGGAATCTTTACTCTCTTCTATACCTATTATCTTCAAGTTTGTTCTTCTCATTGGGTCCTGGATTTCCTGGATGTTTGGGGTTAGGAGTGTTTTGCTTTTTGCATTTTCATTGACTATTGTGTCAATGTTTTCTATTTTATCTTCTGCTCCTGAGAGTCTTCTTCAATCTCTTGTATTCTCTTGGTGATGCTTGCATCTATGACTCCTGATCTCTTTTCTAGGTTTTCTATCTTCAGGGTTGTCTCTCTGTGATTTCTTCATTGTTTCTAGTTCAATCTTTAGATCCTGGATGGTTTTGTTCAACTCCTTCATCTGTTTGGTTTTATTTTCCTGTAACTCTTTAAAAGATTTTTGTGTTTCCTCTTTAATGGCTTCTACTTACTTACCTGTGTTCTCCTGTATTTCTTTATGTCCTTCTTAAAGTCTTCTATTATCATCATGAGATGTAATATTTAAATCCAAATCTTGCTTTTTCAGTGTGTTGAGATATCCAATATTTGCTGTGGTGGAAGAACTGAGTTCTGATGATGTCATATTGCCTTGGTTTCTGTTGCTTAGGCTTTTGTGATTGCTTCTTGTTATATTGTTATCTCTAATGTTAGTTGGTATTGCTGTCTCTAACTAGAGCTTGTTCCTCCTGTGGGCCTGTTAGCCTGTAATCTTAGGAGTGAGAGTGCTCCTGGAAGACCAGCTCTTTGGGCAGGTAGAGCTGTAGGACAGCTTTATCTCTGGGCACAGATAGAGACCAGAGGGTTTTGTCCCAGGTCACCTTGCGACTTCCATACTCCACATGCATGCTCTCTCCTTGGTCAGTCAGTGGAGCAAAACTGGGGTCCCATCTGTTGGTTTAGAAGTAAGAGTGCTCCTGGGAGACCAGCTCTCTACAGACCGGTTTTGAATCCAGAAGGCAGTGGGGCAGCCCCAGATTTGGGTGCAAATGGGGAATGAAAGGCCTTGCCATATTTCTATAAATAACCCAATAAAGCACATGGTTTACCCAGTTGAATCTTGGTGGTATCTAAATTTCAATCTCTTGTGGGTTCCCTATACAGGGTGAGTAGACTTGTGTGTGTGGGGTGTGTGTGTGTGTGTGTGTGTGTGGGTGGGTGGGTGGGTGTGTGTGTGTGCATGTGTGTTGCATGTCCTGAGGAACAGTTTTGTCACACAATACCAATTACTGACATGAGTATTTCTCTCATCCACAATACTGATAGACTTGTTTCACAAAAACATTTTAATACTCCCCACTCTGGTGATAATCCAAGACACAGCCCTGTCCTACAGCAATGAGTGAACTCCAAAATACTCTTTATTTCTTCTGTGGAAATGAACTGATTATGATAACAGTATTAAAGCGAACAATAGTTTAAAAACATTGCCTGAGGGACATGGAAGTTATTTTTATTTCATAATTAGGCACTTCTGTCCCTAGGGCATTTTATAGCTATGGTTTGAAATAACAGCCATTATTTTATTACAATTTTCTATTTTTTTTGCACATAAAAATATTTAGAAAGTGTTTTTAGTTTGGTTTTATTAGTCATAATGCCAGGAAGTACCTAGCATTATGGATGATGGAATTATCTTTGAGGGCTTCCCTTTAGTGTTATGTCTTCCTTATAGTCTACATTCTCTCACCGTTTAGGAACTAGAACTGAGATATAAAGCAGTTATTGAATAGTCTCTCCATTTATATAAGTAATGTGCATACAGGGATGAAGTGCGCTCTGTCCATATGTCTCCACTCTTCCCCCAATCAGCATTAAACTGCCCACGCCATACAGGAAACTACTTTATATCTCAGGTAGAAGTGCATTAACAAGAACTGCAAATGTAGAGCTGATTGTGCAAGCACAGAAGCAACAATTCCAAGCAAGTCAACTGGGTGAGCTGCATTTTCCTCTTAAGTGCCTTAATAACCTCAACATTATGTGTGCTGACATATGTGCATAGAGAGCTGAGAATAGTAACATCATTAAAAAACAGAACATCCCATGATGTAATGGGGCAGTCTTTAAATGCAAAAGGAAACTAACCTTTTTTATATCTGTCACACTGTGTGTGTGCTGTATGTATATGTACCTGTATGTGTATGTACCAACATGAGCAAGCACATGTGGGGCCCAGGACACAACACAGAATGTCTGCCTACATCACTTCCTACCTCATTGTCTAAGACAGGCTCTCTCACTGAATCTGGAAATCAACTCTTTCTCTCCCTCTCCCTCTCCCTCTCCCCCTCCCTCTCCCTCTCCTTCTCCCTCTCCCTCATCTTCTTCTCTCTCCCCCCCCTCACATACACACACAAACACACACAAACACACACACACACTGCCCCCGTTTCTGGTAAGCATTCTATTTTGCTTCTGGGATCAGCATTACCCACAGGTCAGGATGTCATTTATCTTTCTGTCCCTTACTTATTTATTTATTTTAATTTAACTTAATACTGTCTGTTTCCATCCATATTGTTGGAAATAGTAGGAGTTTCTTCTTTTAAAGACTCTTTGGAATCCTATTTCGTACGTATTCTGAGTTTTCATGTTCCACATATCCACAGACCTGATGATTTACACCCTGTCTAAGATGTTCTAAACTGTATTCCAGTAAACATTGAAGTACAGATCTCTTTAACATACTGATTTCATTTCCTCTGAAGATATACCTGGAAGCAGAATTACTTGGTCACATTGTAGTTCTCTTTATAATATTTGGAGGGACTATTATACTGTTTTTCCTAATGGCTACTTTAATTTATAGTCTCACCAACAGTATACAAGAATCCCCTTTCTCCACATCTTTGCCAACACTTGTTAATATTTATATTATATATGATATATATAAGCATATAATATGTTTACATTTATATATCATCCAGCCATAATAAGGTATTTACTGTTAGGAATATGTGTGTGGGGTGTGATTTTCATTTTTCTTATGAGTTTTTATGGTAGATCAGTTTTTATAGAACATTTTGTTACTTTCATGTCCTCTTTGGAGTAATGTTAACTTGCAGAAGAAGAAAGAGACAACTGAGGACAGGAAAAAGTAACAGGGAGAGGTAAATACCATCACTGTATGTGATATACATGTAACAATATTTATAATGAAACCCACTGCACAAAGGTACAATGAATATCAGCTAATAAAACAATGTAAATAGTACATGGCACACACTTGCAATGTCATCACTGGGGAGGCAACAACAAGAAGATCCTTGGGGATAATTGCTGAGCTTCAGGTCAGTAGAGACCATGTCTTAAAAGAGGTGGCTAGCTATTATAGCTTGAAGCAAGATATATATCTGTTAATAAGCCAATATCCAAAACATATCAGAAAATGTAGCCTATATACCTGTATGCATATGTGCATGTGTGTGTGTGTGTGTGTGTGTGTGTGTGTGTATGTGTGTGTGTGTGTGTTCCCCATAGGCTCATGACTTTGAATCTAGTTGGTAATCTTAAAAACATGTATGAAAACTTTAGTAGATTCAGCCTCAATGGAGTAAGTACAACATTTGAGGGCAGGCCATAAGGTTTGTCTTTATTACTTTTCTATTGCTTTGGTAAGACAGCATGGTTGAAGCAACTTACAAAAGAAAGTATTTAATTCATCATTATTTAATGGTGGCAAAGCAAAGCCACAACAGCAAGACAGTTGAGAGTTTATGTCTTGACTCATGAGTAAGAGGCAGAGAGAAAAACAGAGTATAGCATGAGTCTTGAACCATCAAAGTCTGTCCTATGACACACCAAGTGTAACAAGGCCGCACCTCTAAATCCTTACTAAACAGTTCCACAACTGGGTACCAAATTGAGATCAGGCTCATTCATTATTCTATATCCTAGTTTCACTTCCTGTTCTCTCCTGTTTATATTCCCTATGAAACAGTAAGCAAAAATTAACACTTTCTCTCTTAGGTTGCTTTTGTCAAGGTACCTCATCACAGGAACAGAAAAGTAATGGCTGCAGTAGCTATTTCTGAGGACCGTGCTTGTGGTTGTGTTCCAGCCTCCATATGCACATGTACACACACAGACAAGCACATGCATACACATGTACACTCACACACTACAAACATGCACACACATGCACACACATGCATACGTGTGTGCACACACAGTACAAACATGCACACACACATGCATACATGTGTACACATGCACACATACTACAAACATCACACATACCACAAACATGCACACACATACAGTAAAATGTTTTTAAATAGTGTCTGTTCAGGACTTTTTCTCTATTTATTTATTTATTTATTTATTTATCATTTTGTTGGTTTTGGTTTGGTTTGATTTGGTTTGGTTTTCAAGACAGAGTGTCAACATGTAGTCCTGACTACTTGCTCTTTCAATTAGGCTGACTTCAAACTCACAGAAATCCCCCTGCCTCTGCCTCCCAGAGTGCTGGCCAGCCAACTTTTGCCCTTGTGAAAACAGGTTGCTTTCTTGCTGTTGAGGTCTTTTGGTATGTTTTAGATATTGGCTGTTATCACATGGGTAGCTTGCTGGCATCTACTCGGTGGAGAATCATCTGTTCATTCTGAGCCCTCTTCCTTCGGCTGTCTTGCTCTTTCATGTGGTGGTGTGCCCCAACCCAGGCATTTGCATCTGGTACCTCCCCCTCAGCAATCATAATACTTTTTTAAAAAATCATTGACATGACCAATGCCAGGAATCTTTCTCCCTGTGTTTTCTTCTAGTAGGTTAACAGCTTTAGATCTTGTGTTTAACTCTTCAATTGACTTTCACCTGTTTCTCTTACATAATGTAAGTAGAGGTCCAGGGTTTTACTTTTGCATATAGATCCATTGACCCAGGACCATTTATTGAAGAGACTTTTTCCCTGTGAGCATTCCTGGTGCTTTGTTGATGATAAGTTAAGATGAGAAGACTTTTTGGGAACATTCTCCTCTCTGCCATTGGTCCACACACCTGTATTTGTATCTGTGTTGAGCTCTTTATTCTGTGACTTCATAATCAATTCTCAAAAAATGATTTTTTTACTTTCTTTTCAAAATTGTTTTATATACTTGGGGACTTCTGTGACACATATGAATTTAAAGTTTCCTCTGGTCTATAAAAAAGCAATGGTATTTTGATAGATATTGCATTGACTCTATAGATAGTCTTGAGGAAATTGAGAGTACTGACAGTATTTATTCTTTTAATCCATGGACATAAAACATCCTCTCATTTTTCTCTTGCTTGATTTTTAGGTCAAAGTTTTATAGGTTTTTATGATTTTAGTGTGATTGTGTGTGTGATGTTCTTGGTAAAACTTATTTATAGACATTTTTATATTTTTCTTAAAATTTTTTTTAGCTCTTTCACTGTTAGGATATAGAAATGCTACGGGAAAGACAAACTTATATATCTAATTATTCTGGTTCTGATCTCTGGTGCTCTGCTGACCACCACGGAGAAAGTGAGCACTCCTGGCTAACTCCTGAGCTTAGACATTCCACCATTGACTGTGAAGTCCTGGTACATGACTTTATTCTACAGAAGCACACATGTTCTGCAGCCAATTTAATGGCAAATGTTTAGCATATAGAATGTTGTGTTTTGTCAAATGTGTTTCCACATTGATTGGACAATTATAGACTTTCATCTAGTTTACACATGTTCCATGTCATGCTTCTTGATTTGTGTCTGTGGACTGATCCTTGTGTCCCAGGAGTAAGTTTTATTTAGTCATCGTGAATAACAGTGTGAGTCTGATAATTTCAGTACTTTTATAAAACCCTTAAGAATGAGAACTCATTTCACCCCCCTCCCTCCCACCTCCCCATCCCCCCACCCCACCCCACCCCCACTGTGGACTATTAAGTTTTACAATGTTACAAATTCAAAGTTTGAAACACTACCTCACAGAGAGCTTTTTGATTGGTTAGTTTTGGCTTTTCCTGGAAATGAAACCCAAAGAAAGAGAAAAAGAAAAACCCAAATGAAAGAAAGAATAGAAGAAAAAGATCCTGTGGCACAA
Source organism: Micromys minutus (assembly GCF_963924665.1). Classification (NCBI taxonomy): domain Eukaryota; kingdom Metazoa; phylum Chordata; class Mammalia; order Rodentia; family Muridae; genus Micromys; species Micromys minutus. Next base: position 106,176,781 of record NC_137969.1, read on the forward strand.
TTGCAAGTGTGACTATCGTGTGAGCCTCATCTCTGACCTACTCCTGCATGAGTCCTCTCCACTGGCTACCTGTGTACACAGCTGTGACCACCTGACTACACACTGTAACACTAGAACTTGGAAGGCTGAGGTAGGAAGACTGCTACAAGTTTGAAACCAGTTTGATCTACACAGAGAGTTCCAAACCAGCAAGAGCTATGGTTCTCTGTCTCAATAAGTTGCATAAATAAATAAGAAAATTTTCTTGAAAGATGTCTAACTAGTAGAATTTTTGTTGTATGCAGCCTTTCTAAGAAGCATCATGATTCCTCCAGTTACTCATGCGCCATGTGTTCTAAGATGTTCACCATCACAATTAACTCACCTCTTATCCTTCATTAACTGTGTTGCCAAAACTAAACCCAAAATACACAGTCTGACTTGGGCAACAGTAAATGCTAACCATTAATAATCTGGACTTCATTCTGTCACTAGCATGTGGTGTTCTTCTATACCATTGGGATGGGTGATATTATCTGTCACCTTGGCTACGCTACAGTACCCAACTGTTTAGCCAAATGCTACCCTAGATCTTATAGAGGATGGACTTTGAATGATAGAAATTACCCTCCATAGTGTGAGTGAACCATATTCACTCAGCAGAGCACTCTAAAAGATTGACATCTTCAGAAGAGGAAAGAATCGTACCTCTTGAGAACCTTGAGACTCAACATTGACTAGTGCCAGAATTTTCAGGCTGCCTGATCTCAGCCTCCACAATACCATAAAACAATTCGTGTGTGTGTGTGTGTGTGTGTGTGTGTGTGTGTGTGTGTGTGTGTGTGTTCTGTGGCTTCTGAGTTTCTCTATAGAGTCCTGACTGATACAAATAAAAACATTATAGTCCCCTTGCTTGATTATATCAGATAATGGAGATTTATTTTGCCTATGCAAGGATTTCTATCTGTAGGTCTTAAAATTCATTGTATTTTGTATGTGTGCTTACGACTGATTTCATCAACGGAGATATTTTAGAATAGGGTTCCCTCATATGCCATACCTATTAAGATTCCAAGTTTAGAACTCGGATACAGTTGATAATCTCTAAATACTAGGATAAAGCCATGTACCCCTTCTTACGTGCTGTCATTCAAGTCCATGGCTTCTTTCGCTTGAATCATTGTTACATATGGGTGTTTATCACTGCAACAGATGTGAAACTGGAAGAGAAATTGTCAATGTGGTTATCTTACCCTTAAACACGATTGAGTCTTCATGCAAGGAAACATTCAGACAAATCAAATTCAACAAGACACTTGTACTTGATTCTTCCAAAATGACCGTGTAATAAACTGCCTTAAAAATCTGGTGGGAGAATTACTCCACATTAAATAAACGAAATGGGCATGCCAAACAAATGCAGGGCGTGACCCTCACTCCGCCCACAGAAGAAAATGACACTTAAGATTAGAAAGCTTGACTCTAGACATAATCTTATATGATATTGAGTTAAGACCAAACTTTCTGCCTGAGATAACTTGCTATCCTTAATGTAAAAGAATACCTTGGCTCTTTGAAGGTGTATCCTGAGCTACTTAAGGGAATGTGGGCAACTCCTTTTCAAATACTTCAGAGAAAACCGAGATAAAGCTTTTTAATAAAAAGAAATATATAAAGTTACTCACGTATGTATATTTACATGAAGCAAGGGAAAGGCAGAGGAATAGCACCAACATGCCAAAATGAGAATTATGGTGACGGCAGCTTTATTCATTGGTGAGCACCACACTTATTGTTGGGTAAAGGCAAGGAAAGCCAGTGCACAGGCTTGGGAAGTGAGAGGGGGTTTTGCCAGGCTTTATGCACTACTCTACTGAATGTACTTCAGCAGTCCTAGGGACACACTCTAATTTCCTGGAGCTTCTGTCTCATCGTTTGTAAAATGAGATGAACCAACGACTCTCCACCATCCTTTCCTGTATCATGAGTGTGGGTCTGGGATTAAACAGTCACATGCCTGTGCGTGAATATATGGTGACATGTGCCAATAGAAGGATAGAACTGTTATTCCTCTTCATGGAATTACTCACTGGTAATTTAGTAGTTTGTAAATTATCCCTTGGCTAGTTGTATGCATGTAATGATATTCATGCACTTAGCACTAAAATCATGTTTTATTCCAAAAATAAAACCTTTTACTGTTTTTTCTAAAAAAATAATTATATATCTATTATGTAACATACATAATAAAATTATCAAGCAAGAAAGAAGTCAAGAGGGAATGGCATCTGAGAAATGATGGAGAATAAAAGGAAGAAAAAAGAAAAGAGAAGAAGGAGGTTAAGAGAGAGATTGCCAGGAGGAAAGAGAGGGAAGAAGAGAGAAGAGAGAGGTCCTAGCTGAGAGGTGCTACAAAGAGTTCTGGCCACTAGGATATATTACCAAATAGGAATGTAAGATGCCTCATTTAGTGGTATGGGGCCATCTTGATCATCCCTAGTTATGAGACCCTGGAACATATGCATCTTACACACACGTGCAAAGTTCTCTGCCATTATCCAGGAACCAAAGCCAGGAACAGAATCACTGATGAGAAATTCCATAAGAGAGTGGGTCAATGTTTAAAACCCTTTGTTGGAGGATGCTCTCAAAACTTTAGCTGATGGGCACTCTCCAAGATTATACACAATTAGATAAGTAAATATTCCTAAGTACATCAATTTGGCCAAGGGTCTGAGCTTAAAAGTAAGAACTAAGTAAGTTTCCAAATTAAGAGTGTATTTTCAAGACCTTTTTTAATTCAAGAAAATAACATAAAAATTTCAACTAAACTAGTTTTAAATTTTCACTTTACTATTTCTATTTAAGTATACCCCTTACATGATCTGACCTTTGGCAGTGTCTATGAATTATTACAGTTTTAATAAAAATTATCCACACATGGTAGCATACACCTGCAACTCCAGCACTTAGAGTTCTCAAGAGTTAAAGGGCATCCTGGGCCAAGCCCAACCTGGGAGGGCTGAGGATGGAGAGATGGTTCAGAATTAAGGGTTCATATGACTCTTGTAGAGGTTCTGAGTTTAGTTCTCAGCACCCTCATGTAGTGGCTCACAACAACCTACAACTCTGGTTTTGGAGAGTCCAGTGCCTTCTTCTGAACTCCAGTGGTACCTCTACTCATGTGCACACAACCAGTCACAGAGACACATATACACATAATTTGAAAGTGGCAAAAATATAAATCTTGAAAGTAACAAGCATCTGTCTAGTCTGACTTAAGGCAAATCAACAGAAGGGAAGCCATTCCTGTTGTTGAAAACCTAGCTAACCTCCCAGGACTAACTCATAAGGGCATAGATCATAGAGGACATCCTTCATCCATAGCTCTACTCAACCAGCATAATTCGCTCATGAAAACCCTTATACACGCAGGTAAGCACAGCTCTCAACCCAGAAGCTTCTCTTTGGAGCAGACAGAGATGAACATAGAAAATCACAACCACCCTAAAAACAGTGAGCAAATGCTGAGTTGCTTACTCCAAATAGGTATATCCTCCACCAATGTCAAAGGCCAGGAAGGATGATATGAGACCATTCATTCTAGAAATAATGGGGAAGCTATACCCAGGATACTTCAATGATATGTCTAAATAGGACCTGAACAGTGACAGTATTAATAGGCATGCTATTATGGGAGAAGGAAATCTCAAGGACCCCCACCCCTAGATGTAGATGGAAGTGGGAAATCTCATGGGCCCCCACTCCTAGGGGAAGAACCATAGATGACTAATGACAGCTGGGAGAAAGAGAATTAGTCATTTTCAGGGATGAGCCTCTTAATCTGTTACCCAAAACCAAGTGGTCATCCCTAAAACCATAAACATCAAAGCTGCACTAAGTGTTCTGTTTATATGTTTATACATCTTCACACATGCGTATCGATAACAATTAAAGAAAAAAGCTGTGAATTTGAAAGGGAACAAAGTGGGTCCATAGAGGGTATTGGAAGGAAACCAGGGAAGGGGAAAGGAAGTGATATATTTTGATCTTTAACTAATGAACATGATTATAAAATAAAATTTAAAAGAGAAAATTTTTCTTAGTCAAAACCAAGGAATGTCTTAAGTAACTAAAACCAGATTAAAGCCACCCATTCCTTGGGTGGCAGTAGTATCATTTTTAAGAGTCTCACAGGGTCTAATATGTTCTGAAGGCTTTTTTCATGTGTCTGTAAGTGTGTATGTGTGTGTTCATACATTTATGTGTGTGTATGCATGTATTGGTGGTATGTGTAATACAGTGTGCATATACAAACACATGCACATACAAATACACACATATGCGTATGTGTACATACATGAACAAAATCATTTGAATAAGTCATCTATATTGAATTGCTATTTCAATCAGCTCTTTTAGACAGTTAACCTTATCGAAAGGTTCAGTTTTTGGTGGCTTGCTGCATAGTTTGGCTGTTTCCAGTAAACTTAGATTAAGGAAGAAGAAGCAGGTCTAACTTTTAGGAGAATTAGAAATAAACTTCTTAATCATATGCCTGCAAGCCTATAAAATTATGTTTTCCACCTTAAAATATGGCCTCAAATGAATATAATTAGTATCTTAAATAATGGCAGGTGTCAGTAATGTACAAAAAGCCCAAAATGTTGTATATTTATTCTTCTTCCTTTCTCCTTCAATTCAGGAGCTGTTAAAGGCAATGATAGTCCCTTGGAATGGGTTTTTGTTCCTCATAAAGTCACGAGAAAATGTTTTTAGAGATCTAAACAACCTAGCTAGGGGCCACATCTTCTCGAAACCTGAGCATTCTCTTCCCTGAGCCCTGCTCCTAGCAACACACAAAAAGGGCTTCTCTCTGCAGCCAAGGATAATAGCTGATCCCAAAATCTGGCACTAGCACTTAGAAAGATTAATTACCCTATTAAAGTCGTAGACATTACTCACAAAATCTTTGTATGAACCTTTTAGCTCACAACAAATGCGGCCTCCCTGGTGCCTCCAGCTTGTTACACAATGAAGGTCCTCACCCTCCCCTCTTACTCTGCCACTGTTTCCGGCATCTTCCGAAATGTCCAGATACACTTACACAAAAGTGCAAGCCCATTGTCACACCCTCTCCGAACATCCGAGAGCCACCACTGCTTCTGGATACGGTAGCAGAAGTGGGCGCGTGGCTGCAAGAGATATGGTGTAAAACCCTCCTGCCTGCGAACCGGCTGCTCTGGAGATTAAGCAGCAGGGGCAGACACTTGGTGACAGGAAGGCTGCTTATGTGTGGAGACAGGAGGTACCTAAGAAGATTCAGACAGTAATCCCCGTGCAAATGATACACGAGGTACCCTGAATGCAGGAGGCTCGCCGCTTGCTAGTATCAGTCCCCCCCCCCCCCCCCGAGGTTAACACAGGTGCTTAGACTTTGATTGTCACGTGCGCTTCTCTTTCTTCCTCGGGGTTGCCTCTGCCTCAGAACTCTTGTTGCCCATTGGTTCTGGGGGATAGCTCAGTGTCATGCTTGCTTAGTGTGGGCAAGACCTTAAATTCCATTCCCAGTATCACACAATCACACCACACACACACACACACACACACACACACACACACACACATACATGCACACGAAGCATATTCAAATGGGATAGGAAACGTGACCAAGAAAACAGGTTACAATTTATGTACACTTTTTTTAATGCCTTAGGAACCTCCCCCTTATCAATTATAGTTCTATAATTATGTCATCGAATGACCTGATCAAATGTTGTCCTCTGAAGTAGGCTAGAAATCTGGTAATGACATATTAATGAAGACGATGATCCACAGAGTAACAACTCAGCCCAGTACTGATCAAGTGCACCTGGTTAAATTCAACCTCTCGTGTTCCGCCTGGAAGCTGAAAATGGGGATAATAAAACATGGCCGAAGGTGAAGTGAGCCCAAATGAGGTAGGTCTTGGGAAGTCCCAGCATGGAGCCTAACACATAGTCAGCACATAACACAACACATAGTCAGTACCTAACACAAGGTGATCAGAAAATGTTAGCTGAGGGTGAGGTTACCATGCGAATGAAAGCAGGAAGAGAAAAAAGCTGTTCTCCTAACAAGCCGCTCTATGTTAGACTAGCAAGTAGGTCAGCTGCCTTCTTAAGCAGAATTTTTACAAACTTAATGACAAGGGCATACAAGGATTCTAACAGACAATTTTGCTCACAAATTTGGCAGAATCAGAAGATCAGAAACTGCATTTCATATGCCTCTTTATCCCCACAGCCCAACAGCTGGTATACTTCATCTAGTCCTTTTGATAACACATCTTGGCTCTAGTTTTACCTAAGGTATCAAATAACCACAAAAAGAAAAAAAGTATTTCTTATTTAAACACACTCACACACACACACACACACACACACACACACACACACACACACACACCGGAAGCATACATATACAGATTTAATTTTCTGGAAGGCCCAAAACTGCTCCAGCAGGATCAGCACTTTCAGCAAAAGGGTTCTTTGCATTTTCAAACTAGTGTCGGGAGAGTTGGATTTAAAAAAAAAAAAAAAAAAAAAAAAAAAAAACAGAATTAGCAAAGAAAATATAGAGTCACAAATGACCCAAAAGTCTGAGCATGAGGACTTCGCTGCCTCTTTGTGGGTGCACGGAACATCCACACTTCAGAGAACCCTGTTCGTGGCTCTCACTCACGTGCAAGTGAGCATTTGCTTCCAAAGAACATGCAAGTTGGAGAGCCTGGGTTCCCAGACAGGTCCCGGTAGATCTAACAACTCCACAAAATGTTCCCTCAGGGTATAGCTGAGATCCATGCTACGCTTGATGCTGTTCAGAGGAAGCAAATTTAGCCCGTTCTGATGTTTATACGATTCCAAAGAGAAGACATTTCCAAGGGACCCAAATGATCTCAGATAAAAGGTATTGAAGTTTCGAAGGTTCTTCCTCTCAGGACACACTCAGTGCCACCGCTGTCTGTCTTGAAGCTGTGACCTTCCAAACATCTTAGACTGGAACCTGACCTCCAGCGCGGCTGTGGTACGGGGTGAGGGCTTTAGGATTTAACTAGATTATGAGAAACCCTTTTGAGTGGGATCCGTGCCTTTTTAAAAGAGGCCCAGGAGAGCTTGTCTGTCCCTTATACCATTTGAAAACACAACTATATAGATGTGAGGCTACAAATGATCCCTGAACAGATACCAAGCCTAGCCTTGGGCTTCTGGACCTCCAGAACTGTGAGGAGCAAACGGCTGTGGTTCAGAATGTCCAGCCTCGGGTATTTTAACATAGCACACAAAGGCAGTCAAGGACTTCATCCAGTACAGCTCTGCTTCTGCTCTTGGGGGTCGCTCCCCATCCGTCTCAGACAAGCAGAAATGATGCACTAGAGGTTAGGAGACGAGGAGCTCCAGGGGGCTCCAAAGCCAGAAGAGAAAAACTGTTTCTGCTAAAAACTGTCTGATTAAAACATCAATAAACCACACAACAGAAGCCTGGGAAGACTGTGGGCCACTGACTAGTATTCTAAATAGATTTGCTTTCAAATCACAGGATAGAAACCAGCCCTGTTCTTGCAAAGCAATCTGTTTTAAGGACTTCAAAAAAATCTATTCTTAGTACCATCAGCCTATAAGGGAAAATGGCTATTGCTCTCTGAGACCAATGTTTTCCCAAAAGCAAGTCTGGACAACACTAGAGACAAAGAATTTTTACCATCCAGACGTCCTCACTACTGGGGTTTTTTTTTTTTTTTTTTTTTTTCTTTTCTTCTCATGACAACCACGTAAGTATACAAACCACGGTAGGAGGGGAGTAGTCTCCAATCCTGTTTATCTGGTTTCTGGTTTTTTTTTTTTTTCTTCTGTTAGCAGAAAGCAGTCTTTAGCTGAAGTAAGCACTTGGCAAGGAAAGAGTATCACTTTAGTTTGTTGCCAGTAGCCTATGTCTTTTATCAAATAAATAATCAATTGAAATGGGCTTTCCGTAAGCCACCACTAGTATGTCTCGAGGGACTGCTCTGGACACTGAGCACAGCAGAGAAAACCTAAGCTGCACCCAAACATTTCAGACTCTGTATGTATATAAAGCTTATGAGGAACTATAAGTTTATGGTAAGCGCTTTGCTGAAGAACCCGAGTTTATATTATTCTCATAAGTGACACTGCACACTCTCTCTGCTGGTGATTTACTTCATGATTGAGTCATTAATCTTATTTATTAAAGAGGTGATATGCACGAAGCACTTTGTGACCTTTGCTATTACATATCATACATATTTTTTTTTCAGTTAAACGTTGGCTTTCGTGTGGAAACTTAAGCCCAGTCATTGTTCCTGTGCCACCCGTTACCGTCAGAGCACGTGACAATGACAAACTGTGATATCCTGCATGACTACGGCAGTGACCGTACCCCGTGAATCACTTCTGGCAAACACGCTGTTATAATCATCTTTCATAAGCTGACTAGATTTGGTCACGTGGTTTGCGTTAGCCGAAGTGATGTCAACAGGTGTTTCCCAATCAGAAACTCAGTAAGCATCTATGTAACAACTCCATCTTTGAGAAAATCTGTCTTGAGGTCACTTGAAAACCCAGAAGGAAAGACAGTATAGACACAGGGGATCAACCGTGCAGGCAGCCCAGCCCAGCAAAGCCTCCAACTGGCCCATCATTTAGTGCATACCCATCTGAACAAGGCTGGGGGATTGGCCAAATGCTGAATTTCTACAGACTTGTAACCAATCCGTCACAGCCGCTTCAATCCAGTACACTTGGGATGATTCGGTTCTTACCAGGAAGTTACCAGAGAGTGGCTATAGTGACTGGTGACATTAAGACTGGAAACAGGAAGCCTAGGCTTCAGAAGGCCTGATCGCACGTGTTTAACCAAAAGGCTTAAGTACTTACCACAAATTTTTTTTTTTTACCTTTTCCACAACATTTTATTTTAAATAAAACTTCAAGTACTTTTACATAGGTACAAAAGAACTCTGATCTATGTGCCTCCAACAGGCCACAACACACAGAAGATAAAACACAGTGGGTACAAATGTCTTTTAAATTTATTTCTGAGGCATCAGGTCTCATACCAACATTGAAATGAGAGACCCCCCGGGGGAAAGAGTAAATTATCTGGTCTTCAAAGAAAGCTCTCCTATCTCCCTTGACCTTCTGGACACCTCCCAGGGCGACCACATTAAATCTACAAAAATCAACCTCTAACACATACAGTCACCTCTGAGCCATTAAATCACAAGCATGTGAGAGAAGAAGGGACCGTGGAGCACAACTTTCACATGCTAAGAAATACACAGGAGCCCCCCACCCCCAGAAGGTGGTTGTGTCAGGGACCCTCTTGTGCTGCTGCTCCATGTGGGCCTCTCCCACCTCAATGCTGAGCTACCCCCCAGCAGGTCAGACCCCTGCCCCACTTCTCAGACTCAGAGAGATCTACTTCCCTCTGGACCAAACTTGCTGAGGACCATAAGCAAGTTATTAAACCTTCCTCAGTCTTGGGTCTTCAATAAACAGGAACTGGCTTTGTTTTCTTTCCTAACACTAACCCGCTAAGGATAACAACCTGGCCCGCAGTGTTGAGACAAATGATAAACAAGATGGAGATGTGCTGCTATCTATTGGTTATGCCTCCCATGGCCACAGAGGCAGATTAGCATCTCGTCCATACCTGTTTGCCAACCTAGATCAAATTCTACAGTTTCCTTGTAAAAGATGGGGAAAGGAAATAGACATAGATAGACAAAAGACTTTTCAAAAGTTGAGCTGATATGGTTAGTAAGGCTTTCAGCGTTTGTCATTTGCTTCTTTAATTCTTTATAGTAAGGACGTGTTGTGTGCAGTGGGCATCAAGGGAAACTGATTTGCCAGGCCACTCTTTAAAGTTTTACATAAAAACCGACATTGAGCTTATTTCGCTTAAAATAACAATGCTGATACAGATACACTCTATAGTTCTTCTGAGGGACCTGGCATGATCCTAAATAGAATGTAGATCATTATTCAATCTCCCGAACATTGTCATTTTGAGAAACTAAATTTTAGGTGTTTAGATAAATCGACTAAGACAAAACAGAACCCCTCCCCCCCCCCAAAAAAAAGCATCAGAAAGGGTAGGATTCAGAAGCCATGCCCTAAGTCTCCCTCCAAACTATTCTCTAATCTATGCTGCAAGGCAGAAGCTTCCTTTGTACAGGTCACATTAAAAACTCCCGGAATCTATTCAACTATGGCCATGGAGACCACCCTACGGGCACCTCTCGTATAAATCTCTTCCCAACTCATGCTGATTACATGTGGCTTCTTACACACCCATGTCTCCCAAGAGGGCAGCTTCTGTGATATTTCTTAGCCCTGAGAAACCTTTCCTAATCCATGCATCCCCTCTGGACCGTCTCCAGCATCCAGGCTTCGGCACAGAGGAGTTCTGGTCCTACACTCTACCATCTCTTCCCACTCTTCCAAGCCAAGGGTCAATGGCCTTGCTTCAGAATCACTGTGGCTGGTTTTGTTTCCCTCTATGGAAAGCAGGGGTACATAGTGGGGAGAAGTGGTGAAATAAACAGTCATCAGAAGAGGAAGAAGCTGGTGGTTTCAAGACCAACCCAACCATTACCAACATCTGCTTCCCTGACTCAGATCTTCAGCAGCAAGGCACAATGGGTGAACCATGGGTTTGGTAATAAAGGAAACAATGGCTCAGGGTCTCCTTGTTCTCCGGAGAAGATCAGGTCTGAGAACAGAAACAGACACCTTAGGAGATAGTCTGGAAACAATCCACCAAATAAAGAGTGAGGAACACTCACAAAGGACCACTGTCTGTAAAAGAACAGTTGGGACAGGTCAGAGGCCATTTCCAGCACCCCAACACTGCTTCTCTGTCATCTTTTATGTCCTTCACTTTAGGGTCTGCTCAGTTCACATGCTAAGAAATACACAGGAGCCCCCCACCCCCAGAAGGTGGTTGTGTCAGGGACCCTCTTGTGCTGCTGCTCCATGTGGGCCTCTCCCACCTCAATGCTGAGCTACCCCCCAGCAGGTCAGACCCCTGCCCCACTTCTCAGACTCAGAGAGATCTACTTCCCTCTGGACCAAACTTGCTGAGGACCATAAGCAAGTTATTAAACCTTCCTCAGTCTTGGGTCTTCAATAAACATAATGCCCATTCCAAAGATTGTCCCATTGTTTTAAAGACTTAAAGCTATGGCTTTTTTAATGTGTTAAATAAATAGAGAATGCCAATCAATGTTAGCTCCCTGCATTTCCTGTTCTACAACCATAATTTCCTTTATCCGTGGCTCTCACACAGCAAGTGCTGTCCAGGGGCGAGCACCTGACTAAGGCCACAGAATCTTAGGAGTCCAGCCTTCAGCTTTCTCCCATTAGCCTTCAGCCAGAACCGTGATCCCATGCTGGGTTCTACCAACCTATAATGTTCAAAAATAATTTCTCAGCTACTTCACCCTGACTATCCTCATCCTGACTGGCACTTGGTACCATACACCAAATCAGCAAGAGTCAGCCGGGCACTGGTGGCTCACACCTTTAGTACCAACACTCAAGAACTCACAGGTGGATCTCTGTAAGTTCAAGACCAACCTGGTCTACAGACCATATTCTGGGACAGCTCAGCTACACCAAGAAACTCTGTCTTGAGGGGGGAAAAAAGACATCAAGAGGCCTACAATTAAAGCATCTTCATTTTGTGTGATCTCTTTCCTCAAAATGTAAACATGCAAACACAGCCATGCTGCAGTGAGTTTTAGCACTAAAAATAATAGTTAGCGGGTAACAATAAAGACAGACTCTGGATCAATTACTTTATAGGAAAACTATTTTTAAGTCGTCATAACTTCTATATAAGCACTAAGGCCTATGATGAGCATAAAGCAGAAGCTCTAAGCGACTAAGAAGCTCACCCAAGGGCACCAGTGTGAGTGTCCACATGGAGACTGGAACTACAAGATCCCGATAACCAAGCTGAACCCCCAGATTACAGCAATTCTCCTCCCAGAGTTTCAACCTAGACTAGACTTGGTCTTTCTGAATGAAGGGCATTGAGCAGACATCATATGCTGGGTGTTGTCTGTAACACTGAGTGAGCCCTGTATTGGAATGTATAATTCTTATTTGTAAACACAGACATCTTTAAAACCAGCATTTCTATGACACAGCCCATGCAGTGATGTATGCAATGCAAATAGGGGTGAGTGAGCCCTAGAGAGGAAAGAGGTGATTGCTTAGCTCCATGCTGGACCTTGAGCTGGGACATACACTGTTATCCCCCTGCAGAAGGCAGACAGAGGAGAATTTAGAGAGTTACACGAGACTTCCCCAACATCCCACAGCAGGTAAAAAAATAAATAAATAAAGTACAGACTCTAACCAAATTTACTGAGTTTTTTTTTTACTATGCCATATTTAGTTTGTCTAGTAATACTTCAACCCAAAATACACATCCAGAAACGTTGCCTTTTAAGCCCAGACAATCCATGTGTGCTCCTTCTCCTTGTCGGTGCCCAAAGAAATTATAGCATTTAATAAAAAGAATAGTAGAATGGAGAAAAAAAATAGAAGCAGGGAAAGAAAACCTGGTGAAGCCATCAATTAGAAACTGAATTTATTGTTCAGCATGAAGTTCTTCTCTACCCCTGCGTTTCAATGTGTTTTGGTGGATGGCAGCAAGCTCAGATGTGTCTCATGGCCATAGTCGAGGATTTGGCTGTCACATTCAGAAATGTCTCTGATCCAATGCTTCAATTACTAAGGGAAAACACAAGCCAAAAAATCACTACTAACCACACTTACACACTCTCCAACGCTGCTCTCCCATTTGTTTGGGTGATAAACAAATGAAATTTTGGTGACAAATTGATTTCTCGTTTCTGTGCCATGAGACGGGCTTTTGTAATGGGCTGAAACTGCTGTTATGTGGCTTTGAATTGACAAACATTAATTCAGCTTAAATTCTCCAAGGACTTTTTGAAAAACATTGCCCAATGGGGGAAAATAAACCCAATCCATGTTACTGATTAAATGTCTTTGTGGTTATTTTCTTTTTCGTGTCTCTTTTTTTCAATATTGGCAGGATAACAGATAACTGAAATTTCAAGTCTGCACACTGCATCACTTTAAGCCTTGATAGAAATTGCACTTGACAAGGGCTCAAACTCTGGACTGGGCTTCTACTGGGCTGGGCATTTGGGTAGCTAAAAGTCCAATAACAAATTAATACAAATGTACTGACTTTACAAAAATGTGCATGACAACTAGGGTTACTCCACTCTAGAATTTCTGATCAAACCTCATTCTAGGAGCTGGAGAGATGGTCAAGAGGGTACAGTACTTGCTGTGCAAGCAATAGGGGCCTGGGGTTTAGACCCCAGAACCCATAGCAAAATTAAGAATGAGGTGGAAGGCAGACTCAGGCAGACCTTGGAATCAGTGGCTTCCGTGTGAGATGCTACCTTGAAAAGTAAGATTAAGAGCAATAAGATGCATCAACATCAACCTGACCTCACATGCTCACACACACACACACACACACACACACACACACACACACACACACACATACACACAGAAAGAGACAAACGCACACAGACATACATGCACACACACACACACACACACACAGACATACATGCACACACACACACACACACACACACAGATCAAGAGAAAGAACACAGATAGACAGAGACAGATAAAAAGAAAGAAGCTAGACGAGAAACAGACAGATATAGAGAAGATAGACAAGAGACAGACAGACAGAGACAGATACACAGAGAGAAGATAGACAAGAGACAGACCTCATTCTAGCTCCAATGGGTAGGTAGCCTGCCATGCTGTTTGATACAGCTGGGGATTTGTCAATGGCTCATGCCTTACCTTGACATCGCTGGCTTTGATTCTCCACCAAAAACCCTATGTCTCTTCTTGTGGGTCCCTCCTGCTATTTCAGTATAGGGGTACATTCCTGAGCCAAGGCCTGGCTTTGAAATGTATTGACTTTGTCATTGTGTGTAATTGAGCAGTTTACATCCAAAGCCATATCAGGAACCCACTTCATAGCTATCTTTTTGAAAAAAAGAAATATTCTCTGATTACAAAAAAATTGTACATATTCATTACAGATAGTTTGTCCAAAAAAAATGTCTCACCGATAGGCTTACTTTCAACATGTACTCAGGGATTCTCAGTTTAGCACACACTCTATAGTTTATTATTCCTCTGTGCATTTCTAGGTATGACATCATCACAGTATGTGGTCCTGTGTTCTCACTGATACTTCATATCATATATTGAGCATTCTCTCCCAAGCAGGGTTAGTAAGGTCTACATAGTAATCTACATGTATGATAGCTCACATGGCTGCCTATTCCTAAGTGCCTAAAAACTTACAAATACAGAGTTACCCTTGAATTTAGCCAGCTGACCATCTCTGACAAAAGTAGGCATTATGTGTTGAAAACTTGTACAAGCGGCAAACATGAGGCAACCCAGGAGGAATCCCATATTTTTTTCAGATGCAGCCATGCTTTGTTCGGTGGTGGAAATACACACAGGAAGGTTCAGTTTGGGCAACTTCATTTGCTTGCAAACATCATGATCTTAGATAATGTAGGTTGAGCACTCACCAGGGCCACTTAACGCAGTCAAGGGATATGGCAAGGGCTGGAGCTCATTTGGTAGCTGGTTTGCCTTGCGGTGGTGAGACCCTGACTTCAGGCATCAGAACCTATAGTTTTACAAGGGCCCCATTTGTTATCCTGTGCTTATAACTGGGGAAATGGAGACAGAGGGACTCCTGGGGCCCACTGCCAATTTAGCCCAAACGTGGTAGAAATTACCTCTGAATATTAAAAAATAATAAATAATAGTAAAAAGTAGATGCCACCCATGAACAACACCTGAGGTTGTCGTCTGGTCTTCAATGTGCAGATGCAGACACGCATGCATGTGCATGTGAGTGTGCATGTAAGTGTGCACGTGCACATGCACACACACATGCACAAACACACAGCTAAAAGAAATGGAGCAAGCGTGAAACATTGAGACTACCATTGGAATAGTGGGCAAACTGCTTTATAGTCAACTTCTTATATGCAAAGGAGAACAGGAAGATTTACACGTGTCGTACAGTGAGATGATTTTGTGGACCAGTACACACTGTTTATTACCATCCCTGTTGGTTGTGAATTGTCCATAGCTGTGCAAGTTTTCCTTGCACACCACACACACACACACACACACACACACACACGTTCGATGTGGTTGGATGGTTGGCACTACTAGGTGATAGGAAACTTTTGACCTCGTTCTAAACTTGTGGGACCACCGTACATGCTGCCACTGTCTGCGACATCACCATGTGGCACATGACTGTGATTCACATAGCCTAAATAGGAAACAGTTTTGAAATGACAGGATACTGAGCCAGACCGAAAAATCAACCCATCCGTAAAGCTGTGATCAGAACAACATTCACCTCTAGCCGATACTGGAACCACAGAGGCCAACGGTGAGGACGGAGAATTCTAAGAGCACAGGAAGACATACAATGTGCTTTCTGGAAGCGTGTGCTGACAGATGACATTCCAGGTCATACGGTTCCCATTCTACCTATTGCAAATGTCATAAATGATTCCATGTGTGAACAGAGAGTTCTGACAGGTTGAGGCAGATTACAAGCTACAGATATGTAAATGACATCCTGCATTCCATTAATCAATCTTGCCTCCCAAATACATAGACTTAATTACTGTTTCCAAACTACACCCATTAAAATGCCAAAGACCCCTTGTTTTCTTAGCTTCCTGAGATCTTTTATTTTCTGATCAGATGAACTCGAGAGGAAAACCTGCTGCTTACACACATCACCTGTTTCCGGGAGGCAGTGTCTGCTCTGTCCAGCATGAGATCTTGCTAACAAGTCTGTAGGTTTCAAAGTCAGGACCTAAATGATGCATTAGTGTCTTAAAATTATCATTCTCTCACCTTAAAAATCCCAGTCTGAGAGTCCTGTGCAAACTCTGGGTTCACTTATGGCCACTAAGGGTCAGAGACTAACACACTCCTGGAATGGTAGAGAAGAAACCCAAGCCCAATTTTGTTCCAAATGATATCCAAAAGCTAAGGTAGGGGTTATTAGAGAAATCAGACACTCCTGCAACACCACTTAGGAGACCTTGGCTCTCATTGCTGCCCAGTGCGCATGACTATCAGACTCGCTCTTGATCTTACAAGCCAAGCAAAAAGGATTTGTAAGGAATAAACACAAGAGAATGTGGAATGAAAAAATGTGTTCCGCAGAAGTATACAGTTACTCTTCATAACAAAAAAAATGGATCATGGACACGTCACCCCCCAAAGCTTCACCACACACCACCAAACACTACTACAACTCTACTTATGATGCAACCCGGAAGGCTCCATCATCAAAAGCCCAGGACCCTGAAGGACTAAAACAGAATCTGTGATTTAACATACAGTTTCATGTATGACGTTGTGTGGTGCGCTGGAGCCAGGCATGAAATAAGACTGGTTCGGAAGTAAACAAAGAGGAACAAAAGAAAGCAAGTTCCGGGTCCTCAAGTTTCACCCCCGCAGGCCCACTCTGAGCATCCGCGTGGCAAATTAGCTTTGCCTATGTCTCTGCTAGGTCGTAATTAGTCACCACACTCCCGGGAGAGATACGACCAGCCAGGAAATCTATTATGTTCTTCTCCCAGAATCCTTCGTGTCCAGAAGTCAGAAAGCCAACAAAGGACAAAGGGAGGATATGTTGGTGGCTGCCTCATTAGGAGTCCCTGTCACTGATCTGTCCTGGCATCTTCCTGAGAACCAATCATAAAACGGACAGATCAAAGTGGGATGTGCAGCCTTCCCCAGCACTTGTCCCACCCCTACCCACTTCCTTCCTTTTCTAGCATCCCTTATTTACATATTAAGCTTCTGATTGGCTCTCAGACTCCACTGAGAGCTGTCCTCAAAGCTTCTTGTGCTCAGCATAAGCCTGTGACTTTATTCGAAAGAAAAAGACAGTCTCACATCACACACACACACACACACACACACACACACACACACCACACCACACCACGCACATACACTATAATATGAGAAAATCCCTTTGTGTTTTTCTGAATTTTTTTTTAAGTCAAAAAGGTTATCTAACTAATAATTTCATGGTCCTTCTCCTTGCTGCAAAGATACTTCCTCGGCGGTATCATCTTTTAGCTTTGAAACGAGAGTTTATTTTCTAGCCTGGTTCTCACTGACCTCCTCCAACACTTTTGAATTCTCCCCTTAGACGCCCTGGAGTAAATAGTTCTAAGCACCTTCCAGGCAGCCCACTACAGCCATGGCCAGAGGGCATGGGGTCCTCCGCAGTGACTAGAGGACATAGGGACAGACCTTGATGGCTGGGGACTGGTATCTTCTCTGGAGCCGAGGCTGAAAGGGTTGGCCCCTTCTTGGGGACAGCTGTTTCAAACTTAGCAGGCAGCTGGCAACAGCCCCCTTGTTTGAAGCCAGGGCAAAGAACAATGATTCCGGCATCCTCCGCAGCCGTCACCAGATCCATCTCGCATCTCCTTCCGGCCCACACTACGGCTGTCACTGTGATTATGGTGGCAGCGGTTGTGTGATAATTAGGATCCTCCTGGGCCAGCCAATCTCAATAGAGTGGGATGCCAGCTGCCCCAGCGCCGGAAGCGTCTCCGTGGCACCCGGTCCTCCTCAGCACTCGTCCTCTCTCCAAACTCTCCCCTGCTTGTCTCTAGTATGGCCCAAGTCAGGTTAGACCAAGGAAGTAACTTCCCCTCTGCTCCAGGTCCTTTGCTTTTCTGGTTCACCCGCAGCCATCCCAGTTCAAGACCAGGTGGAAAGGGAAGGGTAGCCAGTTACCCTCAGCAACCCTGTCGTTGGGAAGTGGGTCCAATGGATTGTGTCAGCCAGCAGGGCATTAATTCCCTATTGTCAGCATTAATGCTCACACAGTGTCAGTGATTTCTCCTGTCCAGTAGACAATAAAAACGTTACATTCCCCCCCCCCCAACAGTCACAATCCTGGGGTCTTTCTGCCAGTGGAAACTGTCAGCTCAGTAAGATCCAGACGCCGTGACCTACTCGGTTTCTTGATAATAGGACAGCCAACTGTGGGAAGAAACTCTCTGAGGTGCCCAGCTCTCTCTCCACTTCTGGTCCCATTTTCCTACCCTTCCTCATTCTGGGACCTTGAAATACGTAAAAGCAGGAGATAGCAAAAACCTATTCTTTCACTGGTTTCCTGGTTTGGTATCCTGAGCTAACCTAGCATCAGCAAGATGTTTCTCTCCAGTCTCTAGTTCCAGGAACAGGGAGAGAACACTGCTCCAATCTCCCTAAAGGAAACCAGGAGGAAGCCACAACTTGAGTATGCTTGCCCTCCTGTGAGGCTCAAGTCTCCCTCCCACACCCATGTCTCGCTCCTTTACTCAAACTTGCCCCCATGATAACAGTTTAGTATTTCAAAGATGGGACTTTAAAAAACCAAAAGTCATTCAACCACTTTCCAAATCCCGGTCTGCCATCCGTATATAACCCCCAGGTTCCCTTGCTGCTATCGGAGACATCAAGGACCCAAATGTTCTAATGTTTCAACATTAGAACAGATTTTTTAAAGGGGGGAGGTACTATTTTAAACCTCATTGCCTCTCCCTGTGACTCAAAATAAGGCCATTTTAAGAAAGTAGTTCTGAACCCTGCTTTTCTGGCTCCCTGGGGCAATCCCACCCAGTTCCCGGACTTTCCCCTCCAGGAAGAAAGAGGCACTTTTCACAAAAGAGAAGCTCAGTGGAGGGTGGAGTCAGAGAATTCTCAATGGCTGCCCAGCTTCTCCCAAAACGCCTAAGGTATTACTTTAATCCTGGGTGGATATAGCCAAGGAGTCTCTGGGAAGGCGGTGGTACCAAAAACAAGCCACAAAGAGGTAGTTTGATGGTGGTGAACTGAAGAAGTGCCCATTTTAGTTGCTGTCTGCCTTCTGGCTGTGCCGCTCCTCCCTAACTAAGGGAAGGAAGTACCAGCTGTCCTTGCTAAAGAGTGCCCAGGAACCGAAGCCAGAACACACCAGTCACAGGACACCTCCAATCCTCCTGTCTGTCTCTCAGCGTAGGCAGTTTGATTATCAAGCTCAGAAAGAAGAGCTGGTGACCGCCTCACCATAATTAACAGTCACTCGTAAGAACTGTCCAGAGAACCAGGGGGGTGATGAAACAGCCCAGACCTGGGTAGCACAAGAGGAAGCCTGTAATGGAACATAGTCTCTGATAATGGAACAACAGGTCTCCAAATACTTAAGGCAAGGTCTGGCATTTCAGGAGATGCAGAAGGCATGATCTACCATGTGAAACAACACTGGAAAAATACTGGCCTGGTAGCTTTGTTTGCCACAGAAGAACCATGCGTTTCAAGCCTTGAAAACCAAAAGCATTTTCAAATAACAGAAATAGGGGCTGGTCACTGGTGGAGTCATTATCCAGCACGCTAAAGGCCTCAGCTTCATCCTCCACACTTTGAAACTAACAAACTGATGAGGTTAACAGTGAACCTTGCTCCATCCCTGGCTGGAAGATGGTCTCAAACCCTAAGTAGATGGGCTTATTCTTGCCATGGGCATAATATTCAGTCTCCGGTTGATAATCAATAAACTAGTAGCTGCCCCGCCACAGCTTCTGTTTCTGGAAGCCCTTCCTGGGTCAGGGTCTCTGTTTTCAGTATCAAACAGAAGAAGAGCCTTTGCCACTACTACCAGTACCAGCATTGGTACCATGCCTCCCGGTAAGATACTTTGCCCAGGCATCTTGTCGCCTAGGTAGGGACTGGTCAACACCCTCATCCCTAAAGTTCCAACCTTATTCAGTCTTGCCAAGTGTCCCACTCTTGCTCAATAGATCCTACCTGGAATTTACCCTTTTTGAGGTCACTCTGGCACAGGGGTGAACTCACATGTATCTCAGACCTTCATGATCCCATGAGTGAGTTTAAGATGCAATTCCCCATCTCCTCTCCCCCTCGTCCTTTGGTTCCCCCACCCCTGCCCCATCCCAGCTTGCTTCTGCTACCCCAGAAAATTAATAGATGATCATTTTTATATACACAAATGAGCCCAAAGCTTTCAACATCTTGCTAGCAATTACTGTGACTCCCTCTTTCAAATGCAGTGTTGATAATCCCTTTAGACTCACAAAGAGCTCATTGGAACCAGCACTGGAGGAATTAAACATGTAGTCTCACCAAACAGAGACACAAATCTGTTACTAAGATAAAGATGGTTGTGGTAGGTTTTGATAGTTTCACACTATTCTAGTTTGCTTTCCGTTGCCATGGAACAGAAATGGCCATGAACAACTTGGGAAGAATGGGGTTCGTTTTATCCTCCAGTGTATAGTCACCATGAAGAGAAGTCAGGCCGGAAACTCAAAGCTGGAATCTAGAGGCAGAAACTAAAGCGGAACCATGAAGTAGTGATACTCAGCGGCTTGCTCAGCCTGCTTTTGCAGGGCACCCAGGACCATCTGGCCCAGTGATTGATACGGCTGGGTCCTCTCGCTCATCAGTCATCAGTCAAGAAAATGCACCGTGGTCTTGCTGCAGAGCATCTGGGGGGGGGGGGCATTTTCTCAGCTGAGTGTCTTCTTCCCAGATAACTGTAGCTGGTGTTCAGCTGCCAGAAAACTAACCAGGACGCAGATTCTTCACATTAAAGAAGAAGTAAAGAAACACAGCACCTTTAATCCCATCCTTATGTCCTCCCCATTAGCAATTCTCTCTGTGACTCTGTCAAAAGCAAAATATAAACCATGTATTCAAGGAAGTTCTGTCTCCTTTTAGAATTCTCATCTGTGTGAAAGCTTTTCCTTTATGTGTATCCTGTTCCTTTTTTAGTTTAGAAATCCTTCCCAGAGTCGGGATACTTACTGAGTTTGGTGTAAGAATTTGGGAGAAAGAGCTTTTTAAGGTCATTTATCAATCTTGTTCCCACTGCAGCATGAGACGGAATGAACTCAGGCCAGTAGACCTATGTCCTGTTCCCAACACTTTCACAGCAGATTCTCCTTCCCTTAAAGCAAGGAGGGTTTTAGGGGCTTTGGGGAGAGCTCAAGGGAGGGGGGGTCTGTATGCATATTGGGGAGGTGCTTACAATGAGAGAGAATGGGGTAATGCTTATTTTAGAGTATTTTGTTGAACCACCACTATTCTGATTTCTGTTACACTCAAACATAGATACAGGAGCCCAACGTTGAGCTGAAGGAGGATGACATCAGTGGACATGCTTATAGATGACATCAGTGGACATGCTTATGGATGACATCAGTGGACATGCTTATAGATGACATCGGTGGACATGCTTATGGATGACATCAGTGGACATGCTTATGTGAAAGGAGGGAACCACAGGAGGCCTCGGGAGGCTCACCAAGGAAAGCTGGGAGCTGAGAAGCTCCCCAGGGAAGAAAACACCAACTGGTTATTCAAGACCAATGGTCAGCCCAGAAACCCTACACATAAGTAACAGCATGCAGACTGAGCAGGCTGTGTTTGCGTATTTAGGAATATGCACATATATTTAGACATATAAGACAATGTGTTGAAGAAATATGGTTAGACACTTTGAGCACCAAAACTGTGTCCCATTCTTCGTTGGTTCCCCTCCATGAAAAGAAAGACATATACCAGCCACTCCTGTCATTCAGGGACTCTCAGTTGAGTATCTGCTGGGGACAGGGCTTAGAGCAGGCACCGTGTAGTGCAAGCTCAGGCCCCTTACCTGGAAAAAGTAAGTACTCTGTTAAGGCAACACAGAGTACTTGGGGTGGGAAGAGTTTTGTTGTGTGTGTGTGTGTGTGTGTGTGTGTGTGTGTGTGTGTGTTTTCCAGAAGCCTATCCCATAAATTATTACAAAGACTTAATGACTAAACACAAAACAGAGAGTTGTGTGGTGAGAAGCCCAAGCACCCACGAGAGGCAAGGCAAATTGGAAGAATGGCTATTTATCCCCTAACCACCATTTAGTCATTCGGCTAAATATAAGTGCACTCTACTTACAGAAGTTTGCGACAATGAAGGAATAATACGCAAGTCTTAACCCTATGGAACGAGAAAGGTGGTGTTTATTCTCTACATTTCCACTGTCTCAAAAAGGTCCATCGTTGGTGGGAGACCTGGGAGCCTGCTGGGACCCCAGACGCCAGTCCTTGCCTGATTCCACGTAGTTGTGCTCCCTCTGGTGGTAAAAAGAGAGATGGCAGCCCTCTAATTCAATCTTCCTCTCCCTTGGAAAAGACACTGGTGTTTTGCCCAAGCTCTGAAGTTCTGCCTGTTTCAGAAGCTCAATGCTAAATTTTAGAGCAAGATGTCTGACAAGAGCTCCCTCTTAATTAGGACATCTCGCTTGTTTGCAATGATTGTGGCACTTACAAAAGACCATATGTCTCTGAGATGCTCCTTGGCAGGACGTCTCCAATGTTTACCAAATCTATTTTGTATGCCTGCTAATAATAGTGTGGCAGGTCCCCAGGCGGAGTGAGAGGGACTGAGGGCTTCTTGTTTCTGATGGTACTCGGGATTCTGCCCTCGAAATATGAAAGGCCTCTTAGTTCTCGAGAGAGGACTGAACCAGGGCTCAAAGTTTCCCAAATGCTGCTATTTTGGGAAACATTTATTTCAAGGGCTAAACTGTAATCTTTTGACAAATCAACATTGAGCAATGCTCTTCGCTTTGCTATTACTCAGACTTCAAACGTCTGCTCTTAATGGAAATTCACAAGTTAATACCAAAGCCATTTAAGAATCACGTCTATAATGCTGGCCCATACTCTGTGATTTTTTTTTGGTTTAGGAAGTAAGAGAGTCTGCTGGATAGGATGGAAGATTCTTCTAATCACAGTGCTTGGGAGTGGGGAGTAGGGGGCTCTGAGGCAAAAGGTCCTGAATTTGAGGGCAATCTGGACTACAATGATAGTCCCCCCCCCCCCACCCTAGGTTACCTAGCAAGAGTGTGGCAGGGGGTAAGAAAGGTGACCTCTTATTTTAGAGAGTAAGATTGATTCTCACGACTAGCAGTAACCAGCCCAAGACCGCCAAACTGGGTTTGAACAGCACATAGTGCATCCTGATAGTGCTGTGTGCTTGAAAATAAAGTGAATGGGTGTGCCTACACAATCACCCACATGGCCACTGAAAACACTTGTGTTTGTTTGTTTTGCTTGTTGTCATGGCAATGAACCGAATGTGCAGGTTTATCTTTTTATCCCCAGGGTCAAGTTTTGTTGTCCTAGAGACACAGCACACGGCCAGTCACATAAGCACAAAGTTTTGTGACCAGAAATTTACAAATCACTGGCTACAGGTATGGGCGTTATCCGAGAGGAAACTCACGTAACTTTCTGAAAGTCAGACAAGTCAGATGTGTTTTATGTGCAGACCACATGTCAGACAGCAAATAGCTCTGCTTTTAAAAGAAAAGTGTGTGTGTGTGTGTGTGTGTGTGTGTGTGTGTATGACACATATGTGTACCCACAGGCTCCAAAGTAGGCATTTGACCCCCTGGAACTTGAGTTACTAGATGATAAGAGACCCCATTCATAGATGCTAAATTCTAAACTCAGTTGTGTTGAGAAGCAAGTGCTCTTAGCAGCTGCGCATCTGCCCAGCTGAAAATCCTTTCCTTTTGTTATGATGGTTAAAACTTTGAGGTTTTTCTTGTTTTGATAACTCAGTGATTATGAAGGAGTGGTACACTCCTTTATCTGCGTTCTATACTGGGAAGATGACTGACATTCTTCTCTCTACTTGGGAACCAATGACAATGGAGCAATAATTTCTAAAGAACTTAGAAGCAGGGACTGGAGAGATGAGTCGGTGGTTAAGAGCACTGACTGCTTTTCCAGAGGTCCTGAGTTCAATTCTCCGTGAGCACATGGTGGCTCACAACCATCTATCTGTAAATGGGATTGGAGGCCTTTTTCTGGTGTGTCTAAAGACAGCTACAATGTACCCATTATACATAAAATAAGCAAATACTTTTTTAAAAAAAATAGAAAGAACTTAGAAGTGGCCCCCAGTGGCATGAAATGACCTCTGATAATAAATAGCCCGAGGGCCAAGAAGATGGGTCCATGGAAAAGAGCTTGCCTCAAGACAGGGACCCCACCGGAAGACCAACAGTCAACTAACCTGGACCCCTGGGGGTTCCCAGAGACTGAACCACCAACAAAGAGCAAGCACAGGCTGCACCTGGACCCTGCACATATGTAGCAGATGAACAGCATGGTCTTCATTCGGGTCCCCCAAACACTGGAGCAGTGGCTGTCCCTGAGCCTGCTGCCTACCTGCCTGCATGTGGATCCTGCCCCCCTAAACGGACAGCCTCGTCTGGCCTCAGTGGGAGAGGATGAGCCTAAGATGCACCAAGCAGAAGATGAGACAAAAGAATCAGCTGCAGCTTGCAAGCCGCTTGCCTGTGGACACAGCAGGGAGCTAACAGCAAGAGACCCGGTCACAGTGTGCAAAGGGCCACACCAAAGCTGTCCTCTGACTCTCTCATGCTCATCATGTTTGCACACACACACACACACACACACACACACACACACAAACGCATCATATCACTCAGCGCAGTAAGTCCGTGGCACAATTAATGTGGCCGAATGTCCCTACTAAACATGGGCACAACTTTAATCAGAAAGAAGTCCAGAATTCCAAAACACATTCAGATCACTTGTGACATAATTTCTCTAAGACTATTAAACACCCCACGTTTTATTTCTTCATTGATTTCTCTCCCATAGTCTTTTTTTTTTTTTTTTTTTTTTTTTTTTTTTTTTTTTTTTTTTTGCCATTCAACCATGTTTCTAGCCTTCAGTATCTGCCTGGTTTCTGCCTTGGTATCCTTGAGAAGAGGGTCTATGTGTGAATTCTTGAATTTCCTCATTATAAATAACTTCATTGTGTGCAGTGGGTGGCTTTTCTGAACAGAGTTTGTCTCTTTCTATCTAAATTTACTTCTGAAGCTCAATTCATCAATAGGAAGGCTTTGCACCATAAAGAGCCTTTATTTCCCAAAAAGGAAAGCAGAATTCTGCTTGGGAGTTATAGAAAGCACAATTAAATTTAACTCCGAGGCTGTTGAACTGTTTCCTTCGGCTATAAAAGCATTGGGGAATAAAGGAGAAGAGAGTTGAGGGAAAATAGTCGGGGAAAGTTCTCTCATGAGTACAAAGAGAAAAATCACAGCACGTGATGTGACCATGGCAGTAAGCCTGCTCCTAAGGGGTGGGCAGTAACTCCACAAAGTCTGAACTAGATCCCGATTTAGGGAAGTGATGTAGTTAATGGGTCTCAGAGAACCAACGCACCCATCCCTGGAACCTGAAATGCTTCAGCTAAAATAACTGGTCACACACACTCTGAGCTTATATTTTAATCAGCTCGCCAAATCGTTCATAATGCTTCCCCTACCCCTGAAGTACAAACACACAAACACACTTGCCATTCATGGTTTACAGGTCCTGCCTTAGAAAAGGGGAGGGTGGTTTTCCATTAGAGCTGGCAGTGTCTACATAATTTTGAAATCCAGATTTCAAGGGAGGAACTGCTCCCCTTGACAGATTTTTTTTTTCTTCGCACTGTGTGTTTATGTCTTTGATAGGTGAATCTTTCCTGGTGCTTCCAAGACACTTTTTAGTGGAAGGCATTGGCGAGGAGTCAAAGCCCTGCCTCTTACAGGGCTAAGCACCTATGTCTAATAAATCAACACTCCAGGTATACTCCAGCGCAGCATGCTGCAGTGCACAGAGACGGCCATGGTTGAGCCCTGGGACAGCTATGACAATGGAAGGAAGAACTGGGAAGATGGCTCAGTTGGTAAAATGCTTGCCACACATGACAAAGGACCAGAGTTTCCAAAAAGCCACATTACAAAGCCAACACGGGAGACATAGGAGGTCCCCGGCTACTTACCAGCCAACAAGCTCCAGGTTCAACGAGATCCTGTGCCAAAAGACAAGGTGGAAAGTGGTTGAGGAAGACACCTAACATCAGCCTCCAACCTCCATACACATGCATACACACACCTGCACACGTATGTGTACACAGACACAAAGAGAAACCAAAAGGCTCTGATGGAGGTGGTGAAAACTGCATGCTCGGTTTTTTTTTTTTTGTATTTTTGACAGTTTTATGCATATTTATTAAGTATGCATTCATATATGTATGTAAGTATGCTTGCCTGCATGTATGTATGCTTAGACACTTACATTTACAAATCTGAAAAAAAGAATTTCTAGGTAGTATTAATCATGAAAACAATGGCAACACAGAAAAGCAAGAACCAGATAGAAAAGTCTCACTTAAAAGGGAGTGAATGCTAGAAGGCAAGAATAAAATAAAAAAAACTAATTTAGAGTCAGACTGCATTGTTTAATCTACTTTCATCCAAGTCTAGGATGCGTGCGACAGAACTTTAGATCAGAAGCTACTAGTAGAATATGGAATAAGGAACCCTTTTAAACAATGGAAAAGAAAGCTTTGGGCATGTCATAAAATGTGCCTAGGAGTCCATTTGGTGTCTCTTGAGAGCAGCGGTTACTGGCACATCCTGAACTCTAAGGTACTGGATATGGGGGGTTTTCCCTCTATCTCCAAATGACTGAGACTTTTTTTGTGGTTGAGGCACAAGGTGGAGACTTGGATTATCCTATCAAGTCTTCTGTCCAGTGCTGTTGGATAAGGACAGAGATTATGATTTTTGAATGACCAAGCCCATTGGTTGGCAAGATTGTGAAAACATCCTGCATTAATCAAGTAGACCGAGACAATATTTGAATAAAATTATATCTCTTCCCTCTAATCTTTCATTTGATTGCCCGAGACTTAAAATAGAGAACCTACTAATAATAAAGATAATGAAAAATAAGTAAACTTCTTACAATGTATGAATCAAATCAAATAATTAGAAGTTAGGGAGATTCTTGGTTAATAGTTCAGTTCTGACACCCTTCTTTCTAAAATAAATAAATAAATAAATAAATAATGGGGATGGTGAGATGGTTCAATGGCTAAGAACACTGACTGCTCTCCCAAAGGTCCTGAGTTCAATTCCCAGCAACCACACGGTGGCTCACAACCATCCACAATGGGATCTGATGCCCTCTTCTGGTGTGTCTGAAGACAGCTACAGTGTACTCATATACATAAAATAAATAAATAATACTACAAGTTCTCCAAGCTTAGGGGATTAAAAAAATTAGTATAATGAACAGCCTGACCAATTAATTGGACAAGACCCTGAAACTGATATTGTCATGTAACTAATTCCATCCATGGTCACGATTTACCTAAAGTTTATATTGAGTTCATTTTACCCTGTTGCATAGTTGCGGGGTTCCTAACACCCATTGATAAAATGCAAAACTCCAGAGTTCCTGCTGGGTACCCAGTGCTCTGGGTCACTGTGCCTCTACCATCCTCACATCTCAGAGTTCTGCGTGTATTTCTACTGATATAGTTGGTAGTTTCACTTTAAGGGGGTTCGAGAAGATGACTGGTCATTTCATGCTTTATTGGGAGGGGCATCGAAATTTGGCTAGCCATGGGAAGAAGCCAAAGAGACTGGGAAGCTCTTGTATGAACACATGTGAGAACCATCCATATTGACATAAACATCATCAGTTCTAAGCATCAAATTTGACCCCACCTGGCCTCAAGCAAAGAATTAATTTATGAAAGAATCAACTAAAGCTCTCTTCTCGCTATGACTTTATATTCAAGAAATCAGCATGTGATCCAGGAGAACCCAGAGCTGGCCTATGCCATCTGCCATTAAGATAGACTACAGAACATGTTCTGGCCTAGCAGGATGCAAACTAAAGACTTATTTTGCTGGCTTTATTCTGTCGATCAGTGTATAAGACCACATTAGAATTTCGAGGTAAGCTATGACTGCACGGTAAACTGTTGGTCCTCAATCTTTCTGCCCTGTGACGTCATTGCTAACACTCATCGACTCATGGGTGTTAGTAAATACATACTCAATGTGTTGTGGAGAATGTTCTGGTGGTCTAGTTCTCATGGGTTCTGCTGAGCCAAAAGAATAATCAAAAGCAAAATCCTTGATACAGCACAGATACACAGATTCTGAGCCAGGTGCGACCTGGGCTCAAGAGGGCGTAATCTTTACCTTCACAAGGAGCTCAACTTAATTAGAGACCAGAATTCAGCATCATGTTTGAAATGCCAGGGAACAGACATAAACAAAAAGGGGTACCAGGTTCTGAGGTGGTATGCCAAGGCCCCAAATGCTGAGAGAAAATTTATGCTCATCAGGAAGCAGGCACTCCAGATGGGCAGGAGTGAGCCCACGACACTCCGTCTTCCAACACCTGCTCCCCACCTCAGCGAGGAAAACAAAACCAACTCTGGGGAAATTATGTCTCACCATGTGACAAGGTTCGAGATCCTCCTGTCCCCTGCATGCTCCAGCAGGAGCATCAGAGCCAGGCTGGTGGGGAAGTAAAGAGCCATGAGAACCTAACAAGGGAGGCCAAACTGCGAGAGCAGAGCTCTGCAGAGTATCGTCTGCCCTCCCATGTGAACCCACTGGGCAAACTAGCAAGTCCACATGACGGACAAAGCTCTGTCCTGCAAGCCGAAGCCATCATGTGCTATGGTCTCAGTGAATCCCCCAAAAAGTTCACAGATTAGACCAAGCCATGATGCTTCACGATATTTGAAGATTAGACTAAGCCATGATATTTGGAGGTGGGAGGTAACGAAGATTGGATTTGATGAGGCTATAACTGCAAAGTCCCTTGATGGCATCCATGGCTTCGTAAGAAGAGGAAGGAAGACCTAAGCTGCCATCTTGGGTTGCTCCTCATATCCCTTTTGCTAGATTATGATATTATTACAAAGTGACCCTTCCAGATGGAGCCATCATATTCTCTCCGTCCCCCCCCCCCCAGAAACTCTATTCTCAAACTATCTAACCTATGGTTTTCTGTTTACAGAGACGTACCTGTGGACCTAGATAGTGTTGCTGCAGCTGGAGACTGCAACAGATTTTCAAAACAATGCAAAATTGCAAATTTTGAAAATGACCCCAAAATACAAATTACAAAATGTCAGAAAAAAGTTTGAAGGTCCCAGTGCAAGCTTTCCAACCAAATAAAGCAAAAGTAAGAGGATTGTGGTGTGGTGTGTGTGTGTGTGCGCGTGTGTGTATGAGAGAAAGAGAGAGGGGAGGGAGGGAGAGGGAGAGGGAGAGGGAGAGGGAGAGGAACAGGGAGAGGGAGAGGGAGAGAAAGAGGGGGAGGGGGAGAGAGAGAGAGAGAGAGAGAGAGAGAGAGAGAGAGAGAGAGAGAGAGAGAGAGAGATCTGCCCCCCAAAAAGGACATAAACAAAGAAAATAGCAGAAACTTGGAGTGAGACTTCTCCAAGGCAACTGTGAGATCTGTAGTTAGATCTAAGCACTGGCACCTCTTGACACACTTAGAGAAAAGCAGAAGGTGGGGCACTCAATTTAGAGCCTAAGACAAGCAACACCATGCTACCAAGGTAGAAAAGTGAGGACAGTTTGTGTCAGGGATGACCTATGCTCCAGTGGACATATGCATATATAGGCAGCACTAGGTGGACTTAAGAGAGGGAGAGAGGGAGGGAGGGAGAGGGGAGAGAGAGAAGAATAGAAGAAGGGATAGAGGGAGGGAGAGACAGAAAGAAGGAGGGAGGAATAGAAGGATGGGTGGATGGAGGGATGAGAGAGGGAGGGAGAGAAGGAGGGATGGAGAAAGGAGTGGAGGGAAGGGTGGAGGGAGAGAGGGAGAGAGGGAAGAAGGGATGGAGTAAGTGATGGAGGGAGAGAGGAAGGGATGAAGGGGGAAGAAGGGAAAGAGGGGGAGGGAGGAAAAGAGGGATAAAGAGGGGGTATGGAGGAATGGAGGGAGGGATGGAAGGAGAGATGGAGGGATGGGGATGGAGGGAGAGAGAAGGAAGAATATGAAGATGGTATGAAAAGACAGTGTGAGGATGGGGCGGAAGAAATGGGAGTAGATCAAAACCCATTATACAGTATATGAAATTCTCAAATGACAAAAAAAATAATTAAAGCATTCTCCGGTATCTATAATGGTCCTCCAGCTCAAATGTTACTGCTCAGACAAAACCAGGTTGTTGAGAAAAGGAGCCCTCTTGAAAGCCCTTAGCAGTACCTTGCATTGTACCAGTGGCAGATCATTGAAAAGCAGGGGTCTCTGGTGGTTGTAAAAAGAAGTTTTAAAACTTATAGGAGCCTGCGACATGTTTTCAGCCCAGTAATAACTTTGGGGATGCAGATAATTTATGATCTGTCTCTCTCTGTGTCTCTCTCTGTCTCTCGGTCTGTCTGTGTGTGTGTGTGTGTGTGTGTGTGTGTGTGTGTGTGTGTGTGCGTGTGTGTTAAACGTGCTTTCTCTGTATCAGTCTTCTTTGATTCTGTTGTCTCTCTGTTTGTCTCTTCATGTGTGTGTCCTTAGCTCTCTCTTACACTTGCTTTTTCTGTCTCTATCTCTCTGTTTCCCTTCCTCTCTCTCTTTCTCTCTGTCTCTGTCTGTCTCTCTGTCTCTGTCTCTCTGTCTCTCTGTCTCTCTCCTTCACACACACACACACACACACACACACACACACACTGCTCCTCAATTTCCCCCCTCTGCTGAGTAAATGTGTTCATCCCCATTTATACAACAATGTTTTCAGATGATATTATATTAGAATTACCTAATAATGTCCCTGGAAAAACTAACTGATGAACCCCATAAGAAGCAGTCAGTTTGGGGAGTGAGGAACACAGGACAGATAGATTTTGGTGAGATGAAAAAAGAAAAGAGAAACTGGACTGCATTATTAGTGTCCCTGCTTCTGCCCCTGCTGTTCTCAGAGGGCTGAGAGCCCCAGCCACCCACACACACACACACACACACACACACACGTTCAATCAATTAGGTGCGATACTGGCCCAGAAGAGCAAGCGCTAGTACCAGTGAGCCTGCTGGAAAGTATAAATTCAAACAAGGGCTGATCCAGGACTCGAAAGTGTGGATGCCGCCTGTCTGACACTCTATTCTTACTGGTTCTGACCCTGACCAGAAGGGATGTCATAGAAACCTTCACAGGACAAAGGGCCTTTTCTGCCAAGATGACTCGGAGCTTCCCATACAAGGCCCTGCTCCCCCTACCTCACCAGGGAGTCTTGGTGGATCCTACTCTCTCCTGCAGTTTTCCATATTACACAGCATTTTCTCAACTGTACATGTCTAGTTAGGTATCCGGTGCCTTTTTCTTTGCCTCAGCACCATAACACCAGGCCCAGGAGCAGAACCTATCTTCTTGCACACTGTCCTGCTATTTGGCTCACTGAGCATGCCATTAGACTTTTACGGTGAGTCCACCTACCTCCTGGTATATAGAGCTTTGGGGAAATGCTGGTTTTGCTTGGTTCGTCCTTTGGGAGTTTGTCTTCCGGATCTTTCTTCGTTGCCACAGGCTCTACCTGGAGAAGAATAGGCTCCTGTTTATCTGACATTGGCAATACCAAGCATGTCCGTACTGACTTGGAAATCGTCTTTCCTCATATGGAGAACTGTGTTTCTCTGTTCATTAAACACACTTCTCCCAGTTATAAAGTGTCAAATCTCTTGCTCGACATGCTATACTGCTAACTAAAGTGTGAGAGAAAGGAATCTAAACAGAAGAATAGAAATACACGAACTGTAATGCATAGCAGGGGTCTATCAACTCAGTCTTCGAAAAATATGGAGGGAAAGGAGGGTGAGACCTGAGTGTCCTGTGTGTTTAAATAAGAGGCTGGATAAGTGTCAAGGACTCATATTCCCTGCTGTACTGATGACAGATGTCACGGGGGCAAGCAGACACAGGGGCACAGATAGCCTACAATCTTGTCTCAACTTGCAATTAGTGTGTCTCTTCACCTATGTAAGCCCATGTTTTCTCATATGGTAGCAGGAGGGTGGTAATGTGTGCTCATGTATGCAACGACCTCACACTTGTGCACATACATGCAAAAACCAAAGGAGGACATCAAGTGTCTTCCACTGCAGTCTTTACATTTTGGAGGGGGATCTGAAGCTTGCCCTGTCACCTAGGTTGACTGGCCAGTGAACTCCCAGCATGCTTCAGTATCTACTTGCCAACGCTGGGGCATTTGATCTCAAGTCCTCTTGCTATATACCAAGTGCTCCTAACCACTGGTCCACCACCACCCCCAGCCACATTTACCTGTGCTTGAAATGAAAGCCAAGACAACATATTTAAAATATTTGTTTCACCATAAAAAGTCTGCCATTCCATTCATTTTTAGAGGTGGAAAACTGTATATGTTCACAGGGCCCTTGAGGCCACTCTGGAATAGAAAAGGCACCATTTATTAATGAAAGATCACAAGTTACCTTATCTTATTTATTTTCAGTTTAACTTATCTGATTTTTCAATGTATTACAATATGCCTGTTAATGTGCCCTGGAAGACTCAAGGATGGTCTTCGAATATCTAGATGGTTTTCATATAAATGCCCCCTCCTCAAGAAGAATTGTCCTAGATAACCCCATAGGATATAAGTGGGGCTAGTAAGGAGAACAGAAATATAAAACTTTTTTAATCATGTCTGTATCGGGATGTGGGTATGTGTGTGTGAATACAGGTGCCCACAAAGGCCAAAAGAACACTGGATCCCCTGAAGCTACAGCTGCCTGAACTAGGTGCTAGGAACCAAATGCAAGTCTTCTGTAAAAGCAGTACTCACTCTTTTTTTTTTTAATTGAACAACTTTATTTTGAAAAACAAAGGTAAATGTACAAATTTTAAAAGCATTTTTGCATAAAAGTATAAGAATACATTTTTGTCAGTACTTGATTTTTTTAAAGGTTTGATAGTGTGCATTAAAATCTTACTAGTTACAATGAGCATAAAGTACATGTAAAACAAGATATAACCTGGAAATAGTCAAAGTTTTCTTTAAACCCTGAGTCATTTCTCTAGACCCTGGGGTAAAAGTTTAGAAGAAATGTTTTCTTCAACCAGGGGAAAGACAGAAGTATAGAGTCACTTGACCAGTGAACTAAGAGAGTTTCTCGGTCTCATGATTATTAGAAATATTTGCATAGGGCAAGATACACAGAATGCTCTGAGATGGCTACAGGGGAGTGTGTGTATGTGTGTGTGTGTGTGTGTGTGTGTGTGTGTGTGTGTATGTATGTGTGTATGTGTGTATGTGTGTGTATGTGTGTATGTATGTATATGTGTATATACAGCACACACACACCCGTGTGCTGTAAGCTGCATAGACAGAGACAGGGGAAGCATGTTTTGGACTACACTTGTCAATAATGGGAACTTATCACTTTATGAATATACTGTTCCTACAAATACATTGCTTTCTCCCAAAGAGATCCCTGAAACCAAGAGTGTTTGACTATGCATATTATTGACAATCACTCTTGCATTGATGGTCTTGGATTAAGGACTCTTCCCAATACTGTTCAAAACTGTCTGCCTTAGCCAACACCCTGTCCAACAGAGCAGCTTTTCAGAGCTCAGATCAAAGCCTCCTGTGTGCAAAGTGCCCATTGTTCATTAGTGACATGTGACTTGCACCTGCTCCACTGAGGTGTCCTGCTTTCACTGTGTCCCTCTCTGCCTCTGCAAGCTGTGGCAAGATCACAGGGCCAGTCACTTTAGTGACGAAGGAAGCCATACTCTGCCAGTCACAAGCTGGACCAGCTGTGCTGGTCCTGTGTGAACCAGGTGCCTCCTGCTTCCCCAGGAATCCGCTGCCAAGCCTTGGCAGAGGATGGATGAGCAGCTGCTCCTCGGCCTCCGGTCTTGTCTATTTCTCTCCTCCACAGCCGAAGAATCCAAATGCAATCCCCTGGCAAGCTGGATACGAAACAGAGGGAAGAAACTTCGAAAGGACACGCAAGGGCTGTGACTACAGAAAGCTGACTGAGCTTGCGTAAAAGCAGGAGACACTCGGGGTGTGAAGTAAGAAACCTAAGCTTTCCACGCCATGAAGGCCACCGTCCTCACCACAGGAGAAACTTACCAAAGAGTGAATGGTGGACTAATCACATACCGGCGTGACTGTTACTAAGCATCCAGTCACACGGAGTTCAAACCCATGCCAACCAAGATCCACATAAAACCATCATGATGATAACAACCAGCCTCAGCTGCCACCATCATGGCGTTTGCCATTTGCCATGCAAGGGGTTCGGTTGTCATGACTTCTCATGGTTTAATTTGATGAACAGCTCTGGAGATAGGAGTGTTTGTTCTCACGGGCTTTTCTGGTTTTAGGCTTTCTCTATGTGACAGCCCAAGACTGGTAGGCTACAACTAAATTGTATTTACTTCCTGCACTGAGCATTGTATTGACTTTTTTTTTCTAGAAAATATTTAAATACCACTCATCAAACGGTCCCATGCTCTCATCCGATTGGAATGCCGCTGGTCATGTAGGCAGACCAGGAGTGGGTGGCCAATTAGCCAATTGGCTGACATCCACCCCCAAAGGCTCTTCCTTGCACATGGATCTCAGGCTGCAGTGGACACTGCTTCCCAAGCACTAAGTCCCAAGTCAGGAGGAGAGGGGGAGGGGAGAGTATAAATGGTGCCGTTGTGCAGTGACTCATCCTCTTGCTGACTCCGTTCCCCTGCATGTTTGCAGTCACTTGGACAGCTGTGTTGGCCATGTGGACTCAGAGGTTTGTGTGTGTTTTTTTTTTTGTTTCCAAAACAGAAAGATAGGGTGGGGAGGAGAGCTGAGCAGGGACAGGTGGATGTGTGTGTGAGGATGTGAAGTCACGGTTGCCGTATGATTTCAGCTCCTCTGATAAGCCAGCCATCAATACATTAGTCACTAACCCTCCAAGGATGAGACCTACCTGGGAATTGGTTTCTGTGGCTCAGATCTTGGAAATGTGTCTCATAGTAAGGAAAGGGAATAGGTAAAGAATGTGGTCATTAGCTGGAAAGAGAGGAAAATCAGGCTGTTTAAAAACAAAACAAAGCAAAATATACAATACTATGCTAAAGCTGTGAGTCGGCAGAATGCTTGCCTAACAAAGGAAACCCTGGGCTCCACCCTCGGGCACTGCACAAGCAAGGAAGGTGTGGAGGTGTATATGAACATCTCCCTAGTTCTAAGGAGGAGGCAGGAAGATGAGGAATCCAAAGTCATCCTTAGTTACATAGTGAGTGTCAGGCCACCCTGAGATACACAAGTCAAATACCTTGCCTTCCAAATGTCTCCAATCCAAAGAAACAGACTTCTGACAAGTATGCTACACCAAGGTAACAGGGTATGGAGTAACTTAGAACCACTACGTATCAATAAAACTGAGTGGAGCCAAAGGCAACATGTCCTCTCCAATATTAGCTTCTTCCTCTTTCTGGTCCCTGATCAGTACACACTCTCCTCTGCCGGCCACAAACTCGACTCCCAACTTCAAGTCTTCCACCCAAACTTCCACCCACCCCCACACACACAAAGGGGTTCAGCAGAGCACAGCACTCGGGTTGCATTCATCCTGTTATCTCTTTAAAGAAACTTCTACTGGACCACAGCATGTGTTTAAGGTTTGGTTCTGGCCACTTGTGCTGTTCCAATGATGAGACAGAGGCCCTGGGCCCATGAAGCCTAGACTACTGGCAGTTAGGAGTGTTGTAAAATGATAGACTCCTTTTCAAATTATATCAAGGTAGAGGAATAGAAAGTCTCTAACTAAAATGGGGAAACACTCTCTCATCATTCTGACCCAGCTCCTATTAAACAGTCTGTGAATTGGGATGCCCATCAAGGCCTGCAGTCTTGATGGGTGGAGGTTCCCCCTGTCCCTCTCAAGACCAGTCTTCTCCAGCCTCTGGTGGTCTCAGCCATCTCTTCTACCAAGTACCTCAGTATAGAAGCACCCGTAGCTCTTTAATACCCCATGGTGTTTAGGCTCACCCTGACTAGCATGATTTTAATTCTTATTTGCCCAAATAACTAAAAGTAGCTTTTCCATATTTCTCTCAGCTCTTCCCTGCCTCATACAACCTGCCACCTACTGCAATTTGTCAATCAGAGTGACAGAAATCCAGTATAAATGGAGGGCAGGAAACATCAGTTGTTTTAGAAAGTTCAGGAGAAACAGTCAGCGAGACCTTGATGGGAGAAAAAGAAAACCAGGAACAAATGGAAAGGTCCATAACCAGAGATGGGTTCACCTTAAACTTTACAATCTCGACTTTAAAAAAAGAAAGAAAAAAGAAAAGGAACAGACACACAAATACAAACACCAGAAGGATTTCAACCAATATAGAGGTGAGGAAATCAAGTTCAGACTAAACTAACATTTTTTTCTTGGTGATAGTATCTAAACCTTACAGTAATAACATTGCAATAAAAAGAAATCAGAGGAAAGTAAACCCAAGAAGAAGGGAAGGGCACGTGGTCCAATAAGTGCACGGGGAATAGAGAGCGATTCTGGAGCGCCAAAAGACACTGAGAATACAGACGTTAGTAGGACATAAATAAAGAATCCCACACTCAAGGGAACATGAAGATACAAGAAGACATCTTTGTTCTCTGGATGACTTTGTTAGACAACATTAATTTTTTTAAGAAAAATAAGGAAGCTATCTGTCCTTAGCATCTCCTC
Organism: Micromys minutus; assembly: GCF_963924665.1. Classification (NCBI taxonomy): domain Eukaryota; kingdom Metazoa; phylum Chordata; class Mammalia; order Rodentia; family Muridae; genus Micromys; species Micromys minutus. The sequence goes on from NC_137969.1 coordinate 106,213,538, forward strand.
TGGACTTTTCAGTGATCATGGCCTGAAAGAATATGTCCAGAACCTTCACAAGGTAAAAATGGATACCCCATTGCAGTCACGGAAAACTGCAGATGATGGTCCCCTTGCCACTCCCTGAGCAGTATCTGACATTCAGCAGCCGAAGGAAAAAAGAGTTATTCTTACCACTGAGCAGGGTGGGAAAGGGAAGAGGATGGATGTCATCAAAGTATAATTAGAACTATATGAAATTTTCAAAGAATAAGTAACATAAATATGAAGCTACCAAAAAACAATGTTTTATATCTTTTAAGAGTAGTCCAGGCTGGCAAGACAGCTCAGTAGTTAAGAGTACGGACTGCTCTTTCAGAGGTCCTGAGTTCAAATCCCAGCAACCACATGATGGTTCACAACTATCTGTAGTGGAATATGATGCCCTCTTCTGGTGTGTCTGAAGAGAGCGACACTATACTCATATATACATTAAATACATACATACATACATACATACATACATACATACATACATACATACAATCTTTTTTAAAAAGTGGTTCTCTCTACTCTGGCAGCTGCTCAAAGTTGGATCCAAGGCCAAAGAAGAATAGGGAGAAAAGAATTGAGGCAGGAAGTCACACCCTGTCAGAGTCCCCTCTCAGGGAACTCAGCTGCCATTCTCCATGCTCTAGAGAGTTTGCACATCTTCCTTCTAGTGTTTGTGGATGTGGTGCCGTCATTTCCTGTCAGTATATTTTGCTGTAGTGCTTTGGCTGCTCTAGGATAGAACAAAGCACAGTAGCAAACTCAACTATCAGACGCTAAGAACAATAAGCTGGTGCCTCAAGCCTGCAAAATCTGATGCAAGTCAGGAGGAATTTCCCCCACCAAAAGCAAATGGGTTCAGTCTCCTCAAGAAAGTATTTCCTGGATAGAGGCAGCCTGGGATGAGGAACAAAGAAGGCAGCATGCTGGCTCAGAAACAACCCAGCCTGTGTTTTGTTGTTGTTGTTGTTGTTGTTGTTTGTTGGTTTGTTGGTTTTGTTTTTAGTTTTTTAGATAAAGTTTTTATTGGATATTCTCTGTATTTACATTTCAGATGTTATCCCTTTTCCCCAATCCCATCCTCCCTCCCCCTCCCATTGCCTCCATGAAGGTGCTCCCTCTCCCAAACACCCTCTTCCACCTCAGCACCTTGCCAACCTGTGTTTTTAATTCACAGTATTTGTGCTCAAATTCCAACAGCCAGCGTTAATTACATGACCCATGTCTTACAAGGGGGCCGAGAGGAACCACAGTGTATTTCAGGAAGGAGAACAGTGCCGTGTGGATAAACACGGACAATTCCATCACTCCATTCAGACTTGCTGCCCCAATACCTATAGAAGAGACAAGTATATGGTGAATAAAGATTCGTTGAGCAGAGTTGGTTCTGTCTGCTGAACATGGTCCCAGAAGATGAGACCAGAAGTAGGAAAAGATTTGCTCAAGCTCTGACTCCAAGAAAGGCTTCTGAATGAGAGAAGAACCAGGAGAGAATGTTGCTAAGACATCACCATGAAGAGAATAGTCAGTAGCACCATATGCCCCTCTTGGAAGGGATAAATAGCAAGTGTGGATGTAGGCCATTAGACTTGACATTTGGGTCATTCATTAGTGGCTCTTCTCTGGTGCCAGGCAAATCTTGTTATGGTGAGTTTTAAGAGGATACCTAAATCATTCAGTTCATACTAAATATGAATGTCTCTCAAAACAGATGGCTGCTGGACATTTGTGGATGTTTTGTTATTCTGGTCTTTTTTTTAACCCTAATAAAATTTTTTGCCGTGAAGTAATTAGTATTGTGCTATGGTCCTAGCTCTTTGCTAAGAACTTTCTTCACAGTTTTTAATATCTGACAACCAAATTTACAAAAGAACTGTTATACTACATCCCCACAATTATCACAACCGACAGTGAGAAATGTGACCAAGGTCTATGTGGTTCCAACGTTGGAGATCTTTCAAATGCATTATAATCTTGGACCCCAAAATATGCTGTGGTTAATTCTGTAGGTTCTAGGCCAAGGAAATTCTTTAGTGGTAAGACACTGAGATGTCAAATTGAAAATACTACGCTTTGTCACAAACTGTCCTTTTGTCTTTAGCCTCAAAATCTTTATATGTTACCCCCCTCCCCAAAAAAAAATTCCATCCCATGGACACTTGCTCAGGCATGTTCTTTGCTGCTCTATTAACAAGAGCTGGGAAATGGAAGTGGCCTAAATGCCCTCCAACTGCTGAATGCACAGTAAAAATGTGCTACATTAAACACTGTGAAATACTATTCAGCTATAAAGGAAAATGAAATTTGCAGGTAAATGGAAGGAGCTAGAAAAAGTTCATATTAAGTCATGACACTCAGTCCCTGGAAGACAAACATTGCGTGTTCTGTCTCACCCAAAGCTCTAACTGTGGTCTGCAGATATGAGTACACAGCCTGGAGTAACTGCAGAAAGCAGGACGAGTAAAGGAGGGCTGTGTAGTGGAACAACAGAGAAGGGAATAGCAGGAGGCAGGTGATCTGAGAGATAAATAGAAAGAAATTGGGGATCTTTAATTAGGGAAGGGGTGAGACATAAATACAGAAGGAGAGGGTAAAATTACAGTAAGAACATCTGAAAAGACACAATGGATCATACTAAAACACATAGACACATATAAGTCTATGTATTCATGTGCATATGTAGTTTATCTGAAATTTTCTCATCTAGATTGAAAATATACATCTCAAGAGTAATAGACTACCTAACAACCCTCAACACCAGACATGAGAAACCCCATTTTGAGCTGTTAGTCAAGGTTGTCCAAGAGATTCCAAAAATATTTATAGACTATTATTGCCTCCCAGAGGAGGAAGCTAAGTCCCTATTGCTAAAGATGCCCTATACCTCAAACACAGGAGGAGTAATAGTGGGGTGCAAATGATTTGAAGGGAAAATAGGAAAATGGGATGGGGAGTCTTAACTAAGAAGAGAGGAAGAAGATCAATACTGAAGAAAAGGGGTGTAAAGTCAGGATAAAGGTATCTGTAATAGTCAAGAATCATACTATTATCCACCTCAAAATACCTATAATAATGTAAGTCTGTATATATGTATACATAAAAAGTATAAATACAATTTTCCCATCTGAGCTGACAACACTCCTAACAAGAGCGATAGACTAACAAAAACCCCAGTGTCAGGGATGGAAAGCCCTTCTTTGAGTTGTTGGACAAAATTGTCGAGAAGACTCCCAAAATATTATACACTATTGCTATTGCCATCCCCAAATTGAAGGGACCATTGACCGTGATCACATGACCCAGATAGCCTAAGCTAGATCTAACCTAAAAGCCTCCTCCTTAAGAACTAGCTATACCACAAAGATGCTCCAACATATAACAAGGACACAGGCTCCACTATGTTCATAGCAGCCTAGTTCATAATAGCCAGAAGCTGGAAAGAACCCAGATGTCCCTCAACAGAGGAACGAATACAGAAAATACATTTATACAATGGACTGATACTCAGCTACTAAAAACAAGGACTTCATGAAATTCTTAGGCAAATGAATGGAACTAGAAAATTGTCATCCTGAGTTAAGTAACCCAATCACAAAAATCACACATGGTATACATTCCCTGATAAGTGAATATTAGCCCAAAAGCTTAGATTTTCCAAGATACAATTCACAGGCCACATGAAGCTCAAAAAGAAGGAAGACCAAAGTGTAGATGCTTCAGCCCTTCTTAGAAGAGAGAACAAAAATATTCACAGGAGGAAAAACGGAGAAAAAGTTTGCAGCAGAGACTGAAGGAAAGGCCATCCAGAGACTTCCCCACCTGGGATCCAGCCCATATACAACCACCAAACTCAGACAATATTACTGATGCCAAGAAGTGCATGCTGACAGGAGCCTGATACAGCTGTCTCATGAAAGGCTCTGTCAGATCATGACAAATACAGAGGTGGATGCTCACAGCCAACCATTGAACAGAGAACGGGGTCCCCAATAGAGGAGTTAGAGAAAGGACTGAAGGAGCTGGAAGGGTTTGCAATAAGAACATAATTCTAAGCAACCAGAGCTCTTAGGGACTAAACCACTATCCAAAGAGTACCCATGGCTCCAGAGAATAGACTTGTTGGGCATCTATTGGAAAAGAAGCCCTTGATCCTGCAAATGCTCAATGACCCAGTGTAGGGGAATGTCAGGACAGGGAGATGGGAGAAAGTAGGTAAGTGGTATAGTAGGTGGGGAGGCATCCTCATAGAAGCAGGAAAAGGAGGGATGGAATAGGGGGTGAGAAGAGAAACCAGGAAAGAGATATTTGAAATGTAAATAAAATATGTCCAATAAATTTTTTTAAGAACTATCTTTCATGATACCAGAAAGTGGTCATGTAAGCTTCAGGAGAAGGAAAGCACACTCCTGCCCAGCTATGACATACATAAAAATCAACCAGCATAGAAGAATACACCTAAGGTCCCAGAAGTGCCTTGTACCATACCTTGGCAGCAGCTCTAGTTAGACCTAAAGCCTGCTCAACAAGAGGGAAACTATGTACTGGAAACCTAGCCAACTACCCATGGATAGTGAAGTCATGGGTCTTGGAAGCAAATCTACAACCACCACTTCACTAAAACAGCACAATTCCTAGCTAAATTCTAACTATTTATCTTTATACCCACAAGTAAGTGTAGCTCCCACTTCTTATCAAAGAAACTTCAATTTGAAAAGATGGAGACAATTCCAGTAATCCACAGCCAATCAAGATGAAGATAAACAAGAGATTATGGGGTTCTCAGCCCCAACTGATACATCTACAAAACAATTCCTGTACCCAAGGCTCAGGAAGATTGCAAATGAAAGTAGAATGTAAAGATTCTAAGAGCCAGGGCTGAAGAGATGGCTCAGCGGCTAAGAGCACTGACTGCTCTTCCAGAGATACTGAATTCAATTTCCAGCAACCACATGGTGGCTCACACCCATCTATAATAGAATCTGATACCCTCTTCTGATGTGTCTGAACACAGCTATAGTGTACTCATATATATAAAATAAACAAATCTTTTTAAAAAAAAAAAAGATTTTAAGAGCCAGAGGGACAGAAAGTTTGCCTTATGGTTATATATCCTATGTCAGTGAGGCTAACAACATGGCTGCCTAAATATGATCCGAACAACAATGACACCAATGGGCATGCTTACATGTAAAGTAGAGGGGGAGCTCACATGACCTCAACTCTAGACAAAATTTATGAGCAACCAGGGAGTGCTAAGTGTAGGAGAAATGATCTTCCTGAGGAAAGAGCACACCAATTGGTTATCCAATACCACATGAGCAGCCCTGAAATTATATACATATATTATATAGGCTAAGCAGGTTGTATTTATGTATTTAGAAATGTGTTTGTGTGTGTGTGTGTGTGTCAAAAGTTAAAAAAAAATGAGAGAAGTAGGTATGTGGGATAGAGGAAAAATGGAAGGAGATAAATGATATAATTATAGTTTCAAAAAATAAAATTTTGTCATAAACAATCTTTGATAGTGTAAAAACACCTATCCTAAACAATTATCCTGAAATTTCCCTCACTAAAATGATAAATTGGGGTTTATAAGAGGGTTCAGTGAGGACCTGGAGACAGCTCAGTGGTTAAGAGCACTGGCTGCTGTTCTTCCAGAGGACCTGGGTTCAATTCTCAGCACCCACATGGCAGCTCATAACTGTTCACAACTCCAGTCTCAGAGACTCTCACACAGACATACATGCAGGAAAAACACCATTGCACATGAAATCCAAAGAGGGGGAGGGTTTCAGTGAGTAAAAGCACTTGCAGCCAAACTTGATGGTCTGAGTTCAGTTCCTCAGGACCCACAGGATAGAAAGAGAAAACTAATTCTCTTGCCCCTAGAGCATCCTAATATAAAAGAAAAATAAACTCAGTGACTGAATTTTCATTTTTTAAATGTGAAGACTATATGACCACAAATAGAAAATGACATAAAAATCCATTATAAACTTCTGAATGCTATGTGACATTCAATTGATAGAATCTGTTCAGGACCTTCACAATAAATTGTTGCAACTAACAGCATTGTATTTTCCCTTTAAATAGCAATTCTTCACTGAAGGGTTCCTTTAAATAGCAATGCTTTCTTACACATATTTCTACCCTGTTGTGTCGAAGCCTGATCTTCCAGGCTATTTCGCACATGTTTAAAAAATTTATATTGCTGATTATTAAGCCCAGTTCCAGACCACTAATCCACATGAATAGACAGGATGTGCACTTCACATAGAAAATAGAAACCACCGCCTTATATTTAATCAGCTTTCCATCCACCTTTTGTTCAGGATCTCAAACTCCAACAAAAGCTCAGTTGCTGTAAACCCCTGCTGGAGCCCTCTGACACTCAGCCCTGCTTTCAAATGTGCATCTCAGCCAAGCCCTTCCTTTCACTTAAGTCTACAGGTAGACATATGCAATGATTGCCAGTCTTTCATCCAAGTCTCCCAGCCACTGCATGGCTAGTAGAAAGTCTTACTCTTGGCGTCTCTTCTTGCACAGCCAAAACTTTTTCTAAAATCTCCCAGTTATCAAAAACTATACAGCACTCTATAAAATCTTTGTCATCTTATTATTTTTACAAAGATGTTTACACCATCTCTGGGGATTAATACACTTCTTTTAAAAGAAGCCTGATACTTGTCCAACTTCATTCCATACTGAGTGACTCAATATTTTAACCTGCCCACATGCTAGAGTCTTTTTAGTCTAATGATTTTAGGGTGTATTTTGATGGCTACTTTTTGGGACTAATTTTTCTGAGTACATTATAAGCCTTTCAAACATTCATTTTTTTATCCTTTTAGGAGCTTAGGTTGTAGGTTTTAAGTATTTGTTCTTTTGTTTTGGTGTCTTTCTCATTTAAAAATGCTTCTGGGGATTTTTTCCCTGTAATTTGTCTCTAATCTTTATTTTTTTCATCTGCATTTAATTCATTTGCTTCTCTTGTGTCTGGCACATTGGTCCTTTTACTTTTTTCAGTGATGTCCTTTTTCCTAATACTCTGTCTAATTTGGTCTGTACTTCCGAATAACTTTTCCCTTAATTTATGATCTCAACCAAATCTTACCTTCCTTTCCTTTTAATGTGTTCACCACCTTTTATTTATTTATTCATTCATTTATTTATTTTTATTTATATGAGTAACTAGAGGAATATCGAATGACTGAGAAGCACCTAAAGAAATGCTCAATATCTCTAATCATCAGGAAAATGCAAATCAAAACAACCCTGAGATTTTACCTCACACCAGTCAGAATGGCTAAGATCAAAAACTTGGGTGACAGCAAAGGCTGGTGAGGATGTGAAGAAAGAGGAACACTTCTTCATTGTTGGTGGGGTTGTAAGCTGATACAACCTCTCTGGAAATCAGTCTGGTGGTTCCTCAGGAAATTAGATTTTGTGGCTGCTCCTTCTCTTGTTCTATTGCTCTGTATGATTTGCAAGGGAGAAGCGGAAACCTTCAGATTAAGCCACTACCATGTTTCCCTAAAGCTTGATCAATGTGTCTGGTGAAGAGTCCGTCATACCTCAGTTTCTTGACCATTTGTGCTCTGAAGAATGTCATACAAAGAATAAGCAGATTATATCAAGTTCTAACCCATAATAAATGATGGACCAGCAGGGTTTCAGGTGATATATGCTGAACAATACAAAAATACACTGAACTTCATCTGAACCAAAACATGCTATACATATCAAATGTTGTGTGTAAAGATAAGAGAATGGGCTGGAGAGATGGCTCAGAGGCTAAGAACACTGACTGCTCTTCCAGAGGTCCTGAGTTCAATTCTCAGCAATGACATGGTGGCTCACAACAATCTGTAATTAAAAAATAAAAAAATTAAAAACAACAACAAAATAAGAGAATGTAGGAAACTCTGGTCACTAAGAATCAGAGGGAGAATTCAGTGACAGCCTGCATCAAGTATGAGTAGAAGAATTAGGTGTTGAATAAACTCCTTTCTGTACTAAGGAAGTGCTGTTGCTAAAATACAGCCAAGACTATGCAGATAAATATTAAAATTGGGCAAAATGAATGCTCCCCATACAAAGCATGGCATCGGAATCTCACGTGTGGATTATTTTATTTAATCCCAACATATCTTCAAGGTAAGAGTAATACGATCGAATGTCATAAAATTTAAAGTATCCAAAATCATCCCAGTGCACGAATAAGCCAACCCTAGTCTCTGAGAAACACGCTGCTCTCAGTCAAAGAATGAAACTGCTGGAGGTCTGGTACATAGAAGCGAAATCTTGACTACAATGGCCATGGTATCTTAAAGCCAGAAGAGCAAGGCACATAGTCTTGCTTTCTAACCAGATGTGGTCAAGCTCATAAACAAGACATAGCACAGCAGCAGAGCCATGCAGGGGAGCGAGAAAGTCAGCAGCCGTATCTATTGAAATTGTTAATGCAAATGCTTCCGAGAGCTAGAGAGACATTTAAGGTTTGAACAGCTCAGTGCATCTGGCTTCATTTCCTGACAGAAGCCCATTTTGACAACGTGAGAATTAAATTCACAAACGTAAGAAACTAGAATGGTTGATCAATTTTCATCCTGCTGTTATAAAAAATAATGTTGTGATGGGGAATGATATTAAATCCTTCAAAAGTAAAGTTTAAGTTAAAACTCAGACAGAAAGTGACAGGCTAACTGATCTACTTGGAAAAACAGAAGTATGGGGTCTAAGTTTCAGAAAATGCTTTGCAGAAGAAAAAGTATGGTTCTTCAAGTCACTGAAAAGACATTAAAGTTAAAAATAGTGCCAAGCATTTAAGAAGGAGAAACCTGTAACCCTTTCCCAAACGTTACCCAAACACACAGACAGTCCAGTGACCCTGTGGTATCCAGAGAGTGCTGAATGTTTGGCCTTGGTTTCTTCCCCCATAAGTGGGAAGAAATTAAAATATGGGAGAAGGCATGGTTAGATGCAAACCTTAGGGGTTTACAGGGCAATTTTACCATTCATGAAGCTAAGTGATCCGAACAATAGCTTTGACCAAATGTCATAAACCATTCCGATACTCTCTGGTATGTTACTCAATAGGGAACTCATGCATTGACACTTTATCTTCTATGCCATGTTCTTTCGGCTTCTGTTCCTCTTTATTCCAGCCTGTATTAACCTTGTCTTCCTGTAAAAGGTTGTGAAATTTGACCCTTATCACTGGTTCATATCAAACAATCATTTAAACGTTAGAACCAAATAGTATGATAAAGGCTACAGCAGATACCAAATCATTGATGAGGCCCCTCCCTTTCTTAAAGATATTGGGTAGATATCACCTGCTCAGGGAGAGACTGTTCTGTAGTGTAAACATCCATACGTTTTTCACACTTCTGTTAAATAACCCATCAGCCATACCACTAAAAGTAATCGTAATTTACCAAGCTAGACTTGGGGAGAATCGTTTCTTTGGTCTGTAGTTGTCTTCTCTGTCTGGGGTGGCTAGAAACAAGCTTCCAAGGAAAGGTCATGAAATAACCAAGTCATTGTCAAGCATGTCTCCCTTTCTTTTTTTTCCGGCCTTTTCCCATTAGATTCAACCATGTTTAATTGCCTCAAAATTGTCAAACTGTCACCCATACTTCCCGTTCTAACGAAACACTATCCTCTCTTTTCTTTAGAGAAAACGTCAAAAATATTATTTAATAGTGCTAGTCCGGGACAGGGTCATGTGAGCGCACTGGCGCAGCTCAGCACAGCCTGCCCCTCACACAAAGCCCAGATGCAGAGAGAATGAATGGCTGCAGAGGCTGAAGCGACAACAAATCCCAAAATGGAGGAAGAGAGGGGCGCCGCTCCGGCCCGAAGGGTGAAGAACAACCTCCTCAGAATGTGAAGAGGAAGGAGAAAAACATACAAAGAGGAGGCGGTCGCTTTGAGCCCTTTGCCAACCCAACTAAAAGACACAGAGCCGAGAGGGCACCCGCGCCGGTGTCTCCCCACGTGCATAGTAAACTAAAGGCACCGTGGTGTAGAGATGGGGGCTCGCGTCACCCACGCCTTCAGGAACTTCAACAAGGAGACTCGAGCGGAGCGGGAGATCAGCAAGAGGAAGCCCTCCGTGGCACCCAGGCACCCTTCCACCCGCAGCCTCCTGCAGGAGCACCCGAGTCAGTATCCAGAAATCAAAGAAGTTTCTAGAAAAGATAACAAGTTGCTCTCATTACTAAGAGAAGTATATGTCGGTTCCAAAGATCCAGTGCCTTCCTTGCCAGTGAGAAACGAACCACAGCAAGAACCGAAGGAATTCAGACTGCCACTTGGACAGGAATAGCACGGACATTCCCAAAGGCAAGATTACTGTTGTATGTAGAAGCCCTGACCCTTCTCAATACCAAGAAAATCTCTCCAGAATCATGGCCTGCTGAGAAAATCGCCCAAGAATACTATTTCGAACTGAAAGATGTAAATTCCCTTCTCAAATACTTCGTTACTTTTGAAGTCAAAATCGTTTCTTCTGAAGACAAGAAAGCAATACAATCAAAATGAAGAAAATTACAAAACAATTTCCTAGGTGCCCTCCCAAGCTCTGTGTCCTTGTTTTTTGTGCATTAAATTATACAAGTTACTATGAGTTGAGGATCATAACTTGGATAGCTCTTTGGCCTCTTCAGGATTTTTTTTTTAATTTATGTATGGGTAGTTCCTGGGTATATGTCAGCAGTATTGATCATGTGGCCTGAATGATTCAATATTAAGTTTTACTTTCCAGTTTTGGATGGTTTGTTCTTTGTAGGAGACACTGAAAGCAAGCCCCTCCTGACTCCTGTGAGCCTGGCATTGTGTTAGGACAGATGCTCAGCAGTGAGACATGTGTCTATCTTTTCCACGTGAGGAAAGGGAAGAGACTGAGTGCAAAGGAAGAAAAATATAGATTAGTATTTATAGAATAAAAGTCCATGAGGGTTTTTAAATGTTTTAAGCATGAAATAACTTTTTTGAAGAATTAGTGCTATCTGTGACATGCTAGCAGTCTCTCTTTTGACAAATAGAAATCTGTAACTTGAAAAGTTTCCTGAGAGGCAATTCCTAAAACTATTTGAAGAAATAACTTTCCTTAATTTAGAAATGGGAGAAATATGAATGAGCAGCTAAAAAATAGAGGACCCAATTTGATAATCAAACATACCTGTTTTCATTCTAGGAGGAAAATGAGCCCATAGAAGTATAACATAAATCCCTGAATGGACCTAGAAAGTTACCGATTCATTCACTTAAACTCTGGATCATGACACATTCCAGTGATAGAATCTCAGAGGAGGTAATATGAGTTTGGCTCATTCTGGCATCTTAGACCTGTGAATTCTTGGCCATATTGTTTGACCTCTCTGAAACTAAAGTTCTGTAAAATGATAAATCCGCCTTATTTACATTCCAAAGGCAATTGTGAAGACAAATGACAAAAGACCAGGCAAATATAAAGTCTTGTAGTTAACATGGTGCCTAGAGAACACACGACAGAGTTGTCCGTAGTTTATGGTGCAAGGAAACCAGAGTTTGGGTTCCCAGAATCCTACTGGTCTTCTTACTTATTCTGCCAAAACCAAATACATTTTCCACAGGACAGAATGGACTTGGGGGAATTAGGCTTATCCATGTTCTCTCAAGGGAACAGACAGACAGACTTGCCTGGAGATGCCCCTGGAAATGATGTGGAAGCTGAGAGGAATCCAGCATAGTGATGGAGGGAGGCAGATGAAACAGCAAAGATGGAGGTGATGGAAAGTTTGTACGCTTCTTCAGATCCAGTTCCAGGGAATAAACCTACTTATTTGTGCTTCAGTACAGAAGTTTAAGAGAACATGCTAATTCTAATCATTGCAAATTATATTGGAAAATGCAATTAAAACCATATTCCTTCCATTTAAAATGAATATGTGAATCCATCTTACTGGCTCATGTTCCCTGGGGGGCTGGCTGATGTAAATACAGTTTCTTATGCAATGCCACACAATAAAATCCTTCCATTTTACACATTAAAAAAAAAAAAAAAGACACAGAGCCTTCATTACAAATAAACCTTTGGATGTGAAACTTAAAGACCCGGTTAAAGAAAAAGCTGGTGAGGTCACATACGTAGAGCTCTTAATGGACGCTGAAGGAAAGTCAGGGGGATGTGCTGTTGTTGAATTCGAGGTGGAGGAGAACATGAGGAAAGCTGCTGGAGTTCTAAACAAGCATCATCTGAGTGGAAGGACACTGAACGTCAAAGAGGACCCTGGTGGCAAACACGCAAGCAAAGCAATGCAAAAGGTGACGGCTATGACCCGTGGGAGATGTATGGGACCAGGTGACCCATGAATGATTGACATCCCACCAGTATCCTAAATAATCCTAACGTCCCAAATGAGGTTATCCATGTGTCACAGACTGGAAGACTTGGACGCAGTTATTCGTAGCAGATCTGGATTATAAAGTTGGCTGGAAGAAACTGAAGGAAATATTTTGTGTGGCTGGTGTGGTGGTCTGTGAAGACACTCTGGAAGATAAAGGAGGGACTTTGGAACAGTACATTGAAGCTGTGCATGCTATATCTATGTTTAACGGCCAGTCACTGTTTGATAGACTGATGCATGTCAGGATGAATGAGAGCGCTTTACCAAAGGGAAATTTTTCTTTCCTCCTGCACACCCACAGCAACTTCCCCATAGACTTGCTGATGGTGTTAGGCCTGTTGATGCCAACCACCTGAACACAGGCATTGGAATGGGAAACCTAGGACCTGCAGGAATGGGAATGGAAGGCATAGGGTTTGGAATAAATAAAATTGGAGGCATGGAGGACCCTTTGGTGGTGGTATGAAAAACATGAGGCGATTTGGATCCTGGATGGACATGGGCCGAATAAATGAAATCATAAGTAACGCACTGAAGAGAAGAGAGATCATTGCAAAGCAGGGAGGAGGTGGAGCTGGAGGCAATATCCCTGGGATCGAAAGAATGGCACTGACTGCATTAGCGGTGCTGGCATGAAGCATATGGGTACAGGCTTAGGCCATGGCATGGATCGAGTAGGCTCTGAGATTGAGCGTATGAGCCTGGTCATGGACCGCATGGGCTCAGTTGAGCGCATGCGCTCCGGCCTCAAACTCATGGGCCCACTAGACCTTGACCACATAGCCTCCAGTACTGAGCACATGGACCAGACCATGGAGCGCATTGCCGCAACCACTGACCGATGGAGCCAACAGTCTTGAGCGCATGGGCCCTGCTAAGGGCCCAGCATTGGGCACTAGTATTGAGCAAATGGGCCTGGTCATAGGTGGTGCCGGAGGTGCTAGTTTTGACCCAGCCATTGGGATGGAGCGGGACAACTTTGGAGGAAGCTTTGCAGGTTCCTTTGGCGGAGCTGGAGGCCTTGCGCCTAGAGTAGCCAAGAAGGCATGCCAGATACTTGTGAGAAATCTTCCATTTGATTTTACACGGACGATGCTAAAGAACAAATTCAATGAATGTGGCCACGTGTTGTACACTGACAACAAGATGGAGAACGGAAAGTCCAAGGGATACGGTGTGGTTAAGTTTGAATCTCCAGGGGTGGCTGGGAGAGCCTGACGGATGACGAATGGCGGGAAGCTGAGTGGCCGAAAGATTGATGTTCAAATTGATAGTGCTTAAGCAGTTGCCTTTTTTAAATACCAGACCTCTAAATTTGTAATTTTTTTTCTTGCTAACCATTCTAATTTGTTGTCTGGATGTATAGAGATGTTTTTTAAAAATCAGTTGCTTTTGGGGTAATTTGAATTAATTTTTTAATGATCGGGGTTCCATTTGACTGTTTGCATTGAGATTGCAATGTGGGCTTTTTTTTTTTTTTTTTTTTTTTTTTTTTTTTTTTTTTTTGTAGTTGTGGCATTTTGTTGACATCAAATATGACTTTGATAATAAACACCAGTTCCTGAAAAAAAATCCAAATCCCTATTTCTTCATATCCTAAAATACTAAGTCTCCTGTCTGTTCTTTTTCTCATGCACCACCCACTCCAACTATAACAACAGACTAAGGTAATCAATAGCTTCCATGCAATCCAGTGGACTGTACATTTTTATTTCCTCGTGTCAAAACATGAAACACTGAGCCAGTGTAAGGACACAAGGGTCTTATAATCCCAGCGTGCCTATGGGACAGGGATGGCAGAGACGATCTCCAGAATCCCACAGGGCATTCTACACGCAGCAATAAAGAGATTGTGTCTCAAAAACAGTGGGAAAGCAGGGACCAGCACATGAGTGCTCTCCTTTGACCTCAGTGTGTGCTTCACACAGCAGGCAGCATGGTTTCTCAAACTTTCTTACAAAAGTTGCCTCTTTGCTTTGTGGATCTAAAGTCCTCGGCTACCCACCACAAGTAATGGGGTTCTTGCATGCAAGCTTCTTCTGTTCTCTTCTGATGATATCAAAGGTCGTTTGTCTTCTTGGCTGGATTTTTTTTATAGTAAGCAGGAATCCCAAGCAGATAATAGTAGAATAATTAATTTCATGTTAGAAAAACATTTTTCTCTCAAGGACTTGGTTAACATTAGTTGTTGATGTGGTACAAAAAAGAAAAAGACAAAATAATCCCCATGACATCATCTTAACATTTAGGTTTTTGCAGTTTCAAGTTTTATAGACCAAGAGGGAATGTGAGTGACAAAGTTGGCTAGAACTTCTGACAGCCTCTCCCACAGGAAAACGACAAGGACACTGGGCAAAATTGCCAAAAATTGCCAAAAAAATTGACATTTGCAGGATACTGGAAATTAGCCAGTCCTTCAGCAACCCAGGGAGTCTGTACTCTATCAAAGCAGCAAGCCTCACAGCATTTACAACTCCCCTGCTCCCACACCTCCACCCATAGCCTTAAAGGTGAGACACCAGGGAAACAGACCGCACCATGCATGTGTATGTATACAAAGGCAGAAAATGGGCAAAGTGACACCATGAATCATTGTGGCTATAGGTAAACAGGAAAGGTTCAGTTTTGCATTACATAATTAAAAGTCTAAGTTGAGCAAAGCCGTCAGCTCTGTAGATAGCAAGGGAAGAAAAATAAACTTATTAGGCCAGCAATGGGGGGAGGATTTTTGGCTGCAGCTTGGAAGGGGGAAAGAAGAGCGAGTGGGAGATGCTGGTGAAGCAGGGGGACAAACCGTGCTATGTGACCACTCTGGGCAAAGGCTTTTCTTGTATTGGCATATGCTTTTCTATACATGTAAATACTCCATAGTACTCTGGAAATGTGTACGTGTGTACTCTTGGCCCCAGCATGACGAGGTATACTGTCCTCTCAGTTCACTGACTCCCCCAACTACAGAGCTGAGACTGGCCACCAGTGTGTCCTGCCCATCTGTGTTGCCCTGAGAAAGCTCCAGTTTATTTTTAAGGGATTTTTTTCTGATATCATACACTTTTAAATAGTATCACTTCTGGCAACTCAGCATTCCAATACAGGAACCTGTGAGAGCCATTCCTACTCACATCACCACAGGGGCATCCACTGCGAATTATATAGTTTCAGTTTGCCTTACAGATGAATGGTATTTCTCTGTGAGCATGAACCACATTTCCAAGCATCTTGATTGTTTCTCTCCCCTGGGTATTGTGAATACAGAGTCTATGAACACATAAAAATGTTTTTCTGATAAATTTCCGATTGTCTTCAATGTTTTGAAACCAAAACAAAGTATAATATGGTATGCCCCTGTGCCTGATGACCGTGCTGATAAAGCCTCTCTAGAGATGGGCATACTCTCTCTTAGTCTTTCTCTACACAAACATGCATCTTTCTATATAAAGTTAGCATCTTGTTATTTGCATGCAAACAAGCTTGTCATTTGTCTACCGTTAGCTCCTCTCCTCCGTGAGCCTCCGAAGTTCTGTGTGCTCTAGACCTGCAAGGCTCCTCCTCCTTCATGTCCTTCTCTTTCCAGGCAGATCTCTTTCTCTTCTCTCCTTTGCCTACCCTGACACCATTAGCCTTCTCATTGGATATAGCTTGATCCTGTATAGCCCTTGCTCTGCCTGGGATGTCTTCCCAAATAGGTTGTTAAGATAATGGGTCCCTAAGTATCTGGTTACCTACCTCTCCTGCTTGGGATGGGAAAGACCTGTCCCACTGATACTGGGTTTAGATAATGAGTTGCCTTCTTAATGAGGTGTTGACAGACAGAGCCTAAAGATAGTTTGTGGTATACTTGTGTGGTAGCATCTACTCCCTCAGGCTTCTATATCATAAGAGGTTCAGACTAAATCAGCTAAACTTCACCTACCTGCCAGTGTTAGCCATTTTTTAATTGCTGGGACAAAATACCTAACAAACACAGTTTTAAGGATTTATTTTGAATCACAATTTGAAAGATACTGTCTGCCCTGGTAGGGAAAACACAGCAACTCTTTTTTTTTTAAAGCAGGAAATTGGGGCTTGCTTAGCATTTTTAGAGGTCTAGTTCACTATCATCACAGTGGTGAGCATAGTGGTACGCAGGGAGAAGCTGGAGCTGAGAGCTATATCCTGAACCATACCCTCAAAGCCCACCCCCACTGATAGTGGGATGCTAACCCCAGAGGCTTGCACTCCCCCAGAAACAACTCACAGACTGTATAAAGTCCAAGAAATAAAAAAAACAAAAAATATACATATATTCACAAAACAAGAAGACTTTGACTATTTCCATGTTGCGTTTTGTTTTGCATGTACTTTATGCTTATTGCAACTAGTAGGTTTTCAATGCATACTGTCAAGCCCTTGAAAAAAAATCAAGTACTGACTAAAAAACATATTCACATGGTTTTATGTAAAATTTATTTTAATGTCTGAAAAAACAGTACTGACAAAAATGTATAATTTTAAGCAAAAAATGTTTAAAATCTGTACATTTATCTTTGTTTTGCAAAATAAAGTCGTTTAAAAAATAAAAAAAAAAAAGCCCACCCCCAATGACACACTTCCTCCAACAAGGCCACACCTTCCTAATCCTTTTAAACAGTGCGACTCCCTGGTGACTAATCAATCGGTCCAATAGATGAGCCTAAGGTTATTCAAACCACCACACAGTTTCATCCATCTACCTATGAATTTTATAGTTTCAGTTTTCTTCACAGCTAAATAATATTTTACTGTGAATATGAATCACAATTCTATCATTTATTTATCAGCTGATGGACCCCTAGATTGTTTCTATCTCCTGGGTGTTGTGAGCACAGCATCTTTATAGCAGGAAGTAGAGTCCTTTAAGGATATGCTTAGGAGAGGTGATAGATCTGGATCACACAATGTGTCTATTTCTAGAGTTTTGGGAGTTCCTTCCTAAATCAAAAACCAAACCAGCAAAAAGTAAAATAAAATGAAAAAGTAAATCACAAGCTATCTCCCTTGTGGACATAGATGCAAAAATTCTCAGTAAAATACTTACAAACCAAATTCACTAATACATCATAAAGCTTAATGAAGTGGGAATCACCACAGAGATGCAGGTATGGTTCAACATACATAAATTTTATAATATATGCAACCTACCACATAAATAGATTTACAGACAGAAACCATATGGCCAGCTCATTAGAAGCAGAAAGGTGTTTGACAAGAATTTGTCTGTTTTAGATTGTTGTCCCAACCTTCCTCAGGCTGCCTCTGGTTAAATTCCTAGAGCTTCGTGGCTATCTGAAAATATGCTATTGATTCACCTTACAAGTGCAGCACAACCCAGTGTACATTTACTGATCATCTTTTATAAGCAAAACACTTAGTTAGATATTAATAATATCTGAATCAAAAGATCAATAGGTAAGCCTGGTCAACTCCATTTTTTTGTTTATATAATTACTTATTAAACAATTCAGATAATATTTCTAACAAATTTCCATTACAAAAAAAAACTAACTAAAACTGAGAGGTGTATAAAATGTTAAGAATGATTATCAAGTGTGATAGCAAAAACCTGAACCCAAATATTACAATACAGGCCTGTAAGATGTATGTGCACAGACTACTTATAGCCCAATGGGGTGCTCTTTTTCTCAATACTCGTGCAAGCTCTATCTCACAGTGAAAAATCAAGCCATGTCAATAAAAGGGCCATGTCACAATTCAACTGGGCTCAGACTCCAGAACATATGTTGTTTTTATAAACCACATAATGCTCAGTAGATAGAGCTCCACAAAGAAACCATCGCAGAACATAGTCAGCTGTTCAAGGCTGAGATATATTCAGTCAGTGTTCTGAAAGGGCATGACAAAAGCCTTTCACCAGGTTCACCAAAGACAAACACCAGGTCCACAGATGTGTGGTGTCAAGACAGGGAGTAAATTCTATCCAATTTAAAAGGAAGACATTATGGAGAAGGTGAAATGGTGAATCCCATCAAACACGAGAGAAAGTTGCAAGGAGGGTATTTAATTTCAGGGGCTAAGACATGATTCTGTCGGTAAAGTGCTTGCCTTGCAAATGTTAGGACCCAGGTTTGAGCACCAGCGTCCAGATAAAAAGCTGTGTGGTATCTGTGCCTATAGTCTCAGTCCAGGGAGGAAGGGATGGGAGAATCCTATGGGCTTGTTGGCCAAAATAGTCTAGCCAAACTGGTGAGGAACAGATTCCAGTGAGAGACCCTGTCTCAAAACACAAGGTGGATGGTGCCTAAGGAAGAAGGTGGTTCAGGGCTGGGTGGTCCTCTGGATCCAGGAGCATCTACTCCCACTGAAATGATCTAACCTGAAATTGATGAATGCATTCTACTCCTTACCCTTCTCATGAAGCATTTTAGGCCATTCCTGAAAAGGAGGAGGGAAGAAGAGGAGGAGAAATAGAAAGAGGAAGATAAGAACCTAGAAGAAAGAATCTCAAACAATCAATCTCTACACACATTCTTCAGAGAACTCTTGGGTGGAGTGCTTTGAGTCTTCAGTTCTCACTCTGCTTCATCACAATATTTGAAATCAGCCTTTCGGAGAACCTAGCATCCCAAACACAAACAGGAAATTCTCAATGCAGCCAACCTACTAGAAACCATACTGAATCTATAATATATCTGATTTGAAGAGTGTCATAGCTCTAAAAGATGCTTCTCCGAGCTGACCTAGTACCAAAGCACTCTGTACCAGGACCCCACTGGGAGAAACCCAGTTTCACAGGACCACTGACACATCTGAGAGCACAGGTGAGACCGCCACCTGTGCTCAAATTCCTAGCCCAAGAGGAACCCACCCAGAGCACTCAGGAGACAGGAACCAAAGAGCAGTCTGGAACAGTATCCTATCAGTTTCTGTCTGCTCCCCCCCCCTTTAAATTATTTTATTGGCTATTCTCTGTATTTACATTTCAAATGTTATCCCCTTTTCCCCCACTCCTATCCCTCTCCCCCTCCACTTGCTTCCATGAAGGTGCTCCCTCTCCCAATCACCCTCTCCACCTCAGTGCCTTGGCTCATTCCCTACATTGGAAAACACACATTCACTGAACCAAAGGTCTCTTCTCCCATTGATGCCAGACAATGCTATCTTCTGCTACATATGCAACTGGAGCCATGGGTCTCTCCATGTGTGCTCAGTGGTTGGTGTTTCAGTCCATGGGAGTTCTGGAGGGTTTGGTTGGTTGATAATGTTGTTCTTCCCATGGGGTTGCAAACCCTTTCAGCTCCTTCAGTCTTGAGCTCTCTAGTTCTTTCATTGGGGTCCTATAATTAGCTGCAAGCATCCTCAACTGTATCTGTATGCCTCTGAAGAGGCATCCATGTCTGGCTCCTGCCAGTAAACACTTCTTGGCATCAGCAATAGTGCTTGGGTTTGGTGCTTCCTGTGCTGACCCTGTGCCACAGGTCTCTGTACCAAGACCCTGCTGGGAAAGAGTTGGTACCTCAGAAGTGTTGACACACCTAAGAACACAGGTATGACCAACATTGCTGCTCTGAGGGACCCACCCAGAGCCTTCTGGACACAGGAATCAAGAAGCAGTTTGGGACAGGGTCCTTCCAGTTTCTGTCTGTGCCCCGTTCTGACCCTGTGCCACAGCTCTCTCAACCCAGACCCTGTTGGGAAAGAGCTAGTTCCCCAGTAGTACTGACACACAGGCTTACAGGAGGGTTAAGCCACTGTCATAATCAGCAAGACCAGCTAACACCAGAGACAAGAAAATGGCGAGAGGTAAGTCCAAGAACCTAAGCAACACAAACAAAGGCCACTTGGCATCATCAGAATCCAGTACCCCTACCACAACAAGAAAACACTGGAAAAACAAGATTCTGATTTAAAATCACAACTCATGATGATGTTAGAGGACTTTAACGTCATAACACCCTGAAAGAAATACAGGACAACACAGGTAAACAGGTAGAAGCCCTTAAAAGGAAACACAAAAATCAAACAAACAGGTGAAGAAATTGAAAAAAAACATTTAAAAATCAAAAAATGAAAGTAGAAACAATAAAGAAACAAAAAGGGGAGACAATCCTAGAGGTAGAAAATCTAGGAAACAGATCAGGAGTCATAAACGCAAGCATCACCAAAAAATTCAAGAGATGGAAGATAGAATCTCAAGGGCAGAAGATATCATAGAAAATATCGACACGACAGATAAAAAATGCAAAATGCAAAAAGCTTTTAACACAAAGCATACAGGAAATCCAGGACAAAATGAGAAGGTAAAACCTGAGGATTATAGGTATAGAAGAGAGCAAAGATTACCAACTTAAAGAGCCAATAAATATCTTCAACAAAATTATAGAAGAAAACTTCCCTAAGCTAAAGAAAAAGATGTCCATAAACATATAAGAAACCTACAGAACTTCAAAGAGATTGGACAAGAAAAAAATTCTCCCATCACATAATAGAACACCAAATGCACAAAACAAGGAAAAAATATTAAAAGCAGTAAGGAAAAAAGATTAAGTAACATATAAAGACAAACCTATGAGAATCACACCAAACTTCTCAAGAAAGACTATGAAAGCTAGAAGATCCTGGATAGATGTCATACAGCCTCTAAGAGAACACAAATACCAGCCCAGGCTACTATATCCAGCAAAACTCTCAATAAACATAGATGGAGAAGCCAAAATATTCCATGACAAAAATAAATTTACACAGTATCTTTCCACAAATCCAGCCCTACAAGGGATAATAGATGGAAAACTCCAACACAGGGAGGGAAACTACACCCTAGAAAAAGCAAGAAAGTAATCTTCTTTCAACTAACCCAAAAGAAGACAGCCACACAAACATAATTCCACCTCTAACAACAAAAATAACAGGAAACAACGATAAATGGTCCCTAATATCTCTCAACATCAATGGACTCAATTCCCCCAATAAAAAAGACATAGATTAACAGGCTGGATACATAAAGAGAACCCAATATTTTGCTGCATACAGGAAATGCATCTCAGTAACAAAGACAAACACTACCTCAGAGTAAAAGACTGAAAAACAATTTCCCAAGCAAATGGTCCCAAGAACGTAGATGGAGTAGCTATTCTAATATCGAATAAAATCAACTTTAAACCAATGGTTATCAAAAATATAAGAAAGGATACTTCATACTCCTCAAAGAAAAATACATCAAGGTGAAATCTCAAGTATGAATATCTATGGCCTAAATGCAAGAGCATCTACATTCATAAAAGAAACCTTACGAAAGCTCAAAGCATTGATTGCACCTCACACAATAATAGTGGGAGATTTCAACACTACACTCTCATACAGATCATGGAAACAGAAACTAAATAGAGATACAGTGAAACTAACAGAAGTTATGAACCAAATGGATTTAACAGATAACTATAGAATACCCCATCCTAAAACAAAAGAATATAGCTTTTTTTCCACACCTTCTCCAAAATTGACTATATAATTGGTCACAAAAGAGGCCTCAACAGATACAAGAACATCAAAACAATCCAGTGCATCCTGTCAGATCACCATGGACTAAGACTGGTCTTCAATAACAACAAAGACAACAGAAAGTCCACATACACATGGAAGCTGAGAAATGCTCTACTCAATGATAACTTTGTCAAAGAAGAAATAAAAAAGAAAGACTTTTTAGAATTTATTGAAAATGAAGGCACAATATACCTAAACTTATGAGACACAAGGAAAGCAGTGCTAAGAGAAAAACACATAGCTTTGAGTGCCTCCACAAAGAAACTGTAGAAAGCATACACTAACAGCTTGACAGCACACCTAAAAGCTCTAGCACAAAAAGAAGCAAATGCACCCAACAGGAGTAGAAGTAGAAGGCAGGAAATAATTAAATCAACCAAGTAGAAACAAAAAAAAAAACTATACAAAGAATTGACAAAATCAGGAGCTTATTCTATGAGAAAATCAACAAAATAGATAAACCCCTAGCCAGACTAACCAGATGTCACAGAGACAGAATTCAAATTAACAAAATCAGAAATGAAAAAAGAGACAAAACAACAGAAAGCAAAGAAATGCTAAAAATCATCAGGTCCTACTACAAAACCCTATACTCAAAACAACTGGTGAGTGAAAATGTGAATGAAATGGTCAATTTTCTAGACAGATACCAAGTACCAAAGTTAAATCAGTATCAGATAAACCATCTAAACAGTCCCATAACCCATAAAGAAATAGAAGCAGTTGTCAAAAGTCTCCCAACCAAAAAAAAAAAAAAAAAAAAAAAAAAGGCCACGTGCAGAATTCTATCAGATCTTAATAGAAGACCTACTACCAATACTCTCCAAACTATTCCACAAAATAGAAACAGAGTGAACACTACTCAGTTGGTTTCTGAAGGCACAATTACACTTACACCTAAACCACACAAAACCCAACAAAAACAAAAACTTTAGACCAATTTTCCTTATGAAAAATACTCAATAAAATCTTCTCAAACCAAATGCAAGAACACATCAAAACTATCATCCATCATGATCAATGGGTTCATCCCAGGGATGTAGAGATGGTTCAATATACAGAAATCTATCAACATAATCCACTGTATAAACAAACTCAGAGAAAAAAACACATGATCATCTCATTAAATGTTGAGAAAGAATTTGACAAAATTCAACACCCCGTCATTTTCCTCTACTCAAATGATAAACAGGCTGAGAAAGAAATTAGAAAAACGACACCTTTCAAAATAATATAAAATACCTTGGTGTGACTCTAACCAAGCAAGTGAAAGATTTGTATGACAAGAACTTCAAATCTCTGAAAAAAAAAAAGAAATTGAAGAAGATCTCAGGAGATAGAAAGATCTCCCACACTCATGGATTAGCAGGATTAATATACTAAAAATGGCCATCTTGCCAAAAGCAATATACAGATTCAATGCAATCACCATCAAAATTCCAACTCAATTCTTCATAGTGTTAGAAAAAGCAATGTGCACATTCATTTAGAATAACAAAAAGCCCAAACTATTCTCCACAATAAAAAAATTCTGGGGGAATCACCATCACTGACCTCAAGCTGTATTACAGAGAAATAGTGATAAAAACGGTATGGTATTGGTACAGAGACAGGAAGGTAGATCAATGGAATAGAATTGAAGACCCAGAAATGAACCCACACACCTAAGGTCACTTGATCTTTGACAAAGGAGCTAAAACTACCCAGTGAAGATGATATTTTTAACAAATGGTGCTGGTCCAACTGGTGGTCAGCATATAGAAGAATGCAAACTGGGCTGGAAAAATGGCTCAGCAGTTAAGAGCATTGACTGCTCTTCCAGAGTTCCTGAGTTTAATTCCCAGCAACCACATGGTGGCTCACAATCATCTGTAATGGGATTTGATGCCCTCTTATGGTGTGTCTGAAGATAACTACAGTGTACTTATATATAAGAAATAATTTTTTAAAAAGAAGAATGCAAATTGATCTATTCTTATTACACTGTACAAAGCTCAAGTACAAGTGGATCAAGGCCCTCCACATGAAACCAGATGCACTCAAACTACTAGAAGAGAAAGTGGGAAAGAGCCTTGAACACATGGGCACTGGGGAAATTTTCCTGAACAGAACACAATGGCTTATGCTATAAGATCAAGAATCGACAAATAGGACCTCATAAAACTGCAAAGCTTCTGTAAGGCAAAGGACACTGTCATTAGAACAAAATGGTAACAATAGAATGAGAAAAGATTTTTGCCAATCCTACATCTGATAGAGGATGAATATCCAATATATACAAAGAACTCTAGAAGTTAGACTCCAGAAAATCAAATAACCCTATTTAAAACTGAGAGACAGAGCTAAACAAATAATTCTCAACTGAGGAATATCAAATGGCTGAGAAGCACCTAAGGAAATGTTCAACATTCCAAGTCATCAGTGAAAAGCAAATCAAAACAACCCTGAGATTCTAACTCACACCAGTCAGAATGGCAAAGATCAAAAACTCAGGTAACAGCAGATGCTGGCGAGGATATGGAGAAAGAGGAACATTCCTCCACTGTTGGTGGGATTGCAAGCTAGTACAACCACTCTGGATATCCTCAGAAAATTGGACATAGTATTAACCAAGGACCCAGTTATACCACTCCTGGGTATATACCCGAAAGATGCTCTAACGTAATAACAAGGACACATGCTCCACTATATTCATAGCATCCTTATGTATAATAGCCAGAAGCTGGAAAGAACCCAGATGTCCTTCAACAAAGGGATGGATACAGAAATTGTGGTACATTTACACAATGGAGTAGTACTCAGCTATTAAAAACTAGGACTTCATGAAATTCTTAGGCAAATGAATGGAACTAGAAAATGTCATCCTGAATTGAGTAACCCAATAACAAACACACACACATGATATACACTCACTGATAAGTAGATATTAGACCAAAAACTCAGATTATTCAAGATACAATTCACAGACCACATGAAGCTCAAGAAGAAAGAAGACCAAAGTATGGATGCTTCAATCCTTCTTAGAAAGGGGAACAAAATACTCAAGGGAGGAAATACAGAGACAAAATTTGAAGCAGAGACTGAAGGAAAAGGCATCCAGAGACTGTCCCACCTGGAGATCCAGCCCATATACAGCCACCAAACCCAGACAATATTGCTGATGCCAAGAAGTACATGTTATAGCTGTCTCTTAAAAGGCTCTGCCAGATCATAACAAAAACAGAGGTGGATTCTCACAGACAACCATAGAACTGAGAACAGGGTCTCCAATGGAGGAGTTAGAGAAAAGACTGAAGGAGCTGAAGGGGTTTGCAACCCCATAAGAACAACAATACTAACCAACCACAGTTCTAGGGATTAAACTACTATCCAGAGTACAAATGGATGGACCCATGGCTCCAGCTGCATATGTAGCAGAGGATGACCTTGTTGGGCATCAATGGGAAGAGAAGCCTTTGGTCCTGCCAAAGCTCAATGCCACCGTGTAGAGGAATGTCAGGGTGGGGAGGTGGGAGGGAGTGGGGGTAGGGGGCACCCCAATGAAAGTAGAAAGAACAGGGATGGGATAGGGGGTTTACAGAGGGGAAACTGGGATAGGAGATAACATTTGAAATGTAAATTAAATATGTCCAATAAAAATCACGGTGTCTGTAGCTGTGTAGGTAGATACATAGGGCTTCTATTGTATTGATCTATATATTTGTTTTTGTGCTAGTACAATCCAAATTTTGTTACTCTAGGTCTGTGTTTTTAAAATGGCTTTGTGCTTAGAAATAATTTCCTTCTTCTAGTGCTGTCCACACTCTCTTCAGAGTATTAAAGTTTTCATTGTTAAAAAAAAAAAAAAAAAAAAAAAAAAAAGATGCCCCTCCATTTTTCTCTATAGGAATTAACGTCTATATTACCCAGATGTAACCTTTTATTTTGTATTTATAGATTAATGTTTTCTGCTGAAGTTAGTGGAGAGAGTTATTCCAATTCATACAGCAGACAGGAAAAGAATTTCATCTGGGCCTAGCAGCTCTCCTCCCTTTTTTTGGAATACCATCCAGCTAGATGAGATAAGGCAGTCTTCCATCCGGATTGGCATCAACCCCACCCTCCCCTGGAGGAGTCTAGTTATTAAATTATTTTTTTAAAGATTCATCTTCCCGGGTCTTTGGATGCAGTACAGCTGGGAGTCATTAGCTGCAATCAGAGGGTAGCCAACAAAAGGAGGACGCTGTGGGTGAACGCTGCCTTTCAGTAGCAGCCATCTGGGCAGAGGGAATTGGGCTTAAACTCTGGAGGGTGGCGGAAGTTATCAGGATCTTGTTATATTTGGACTTGACTTCAGACCCTAAAGGAAAGGTTTCTTTCCTGTGGTTTGCTTTCTGGAAGTGGGAGCAGAAGATAGCAGAAGTCTGCTAACAGACCTCCCCCGGGTGGTCAAAACAGACAAGGAGTCTGGACATAAAAGGCCGAAATGAGCTGGCAAAGGGCCTTGCCTGTTTATGACTTGGAGTCTTCTAAAAAGTTGCTTTTCTTGTAGGGAGATATCTCCTTCTTCCCCTCCTCTGCTTTTCCCGAAGATAAGCACGCCATTTCCGCACCAGCAAAGGACGCGATGTTTGTCCAGCCACTTGGGAACGTGCTTCAAAATAAAGGAAAGCACCCGATTTTCATTGTGGGGTCCCAGGCTTTTGGTGGATGTTGAAAATACAAGGTAATGAGTAAAAACCAAGCGTATACTTTCAGGCCAGGTCTGGGCTCAAGCCTAGTTGGTTCTGCCTCAGCCTGACGGATGCCTCAGAAAGCAGGTCAGCTCTGGGCCTCTGTTCCCACATCTGCGAAGTAAGGATAGGACTAGAGACTCCGTAACATTGCCGTGAGGACTCATGGTGTTGCGTGTGAAGCACCACACACACAAACAGCATTCCATAATCAGGAATTATCCAGAGATTGGGGGCAGGGGGTAAATTGATTGAGTTGTGCTGAGTTGTATTAAGAACATCCTCAAAGCCGCTGGGAAGAATTCTGTGACCTGGCATTTCAAAGAGAGTTAGAGCAAGGGCTGTGGAAACTGTTCCATCAAGCTAACTGGGAAATAAGTGTCTCGGTAAAGAACAAAAGAGAGCCGGTGTCAGGGAGTAGAAAGGATGCAGATTTTCATTACCAGATTTCAGAGATAGCGTCCGAAATGTAGGTCTCGAGACACAGGGTCAAAACACAGATAGGAAACCTCTTCCCACAGCTTGCATCTAGAGTCTATATATGGGCCAATCCTGAAGCTGATGAGGTTAAGAAATATTTACGTTAGAAGATTTGCATGTCAAACACTGTTTTCCTCTTCTTGGTTTCAGGGCAGCCAGACAGAAGAAATTGGATGTAATTAAATATAAAAAGTATCAATTAGCACTGATTCTTCCAACCGCCGAGATAAATGACCAATTGGGAGCGAGTGATCCAATCTTCTCCCAGGCTTCCCAAGGAATCAGAAACCAGACCCCACCCCCACCTAATTTCACAAGCAGAACCAACTAATGTCTCCCAGATACAGACACTTGGCAGATCATTACAGAGTCTAACACAATGACGACCTGTGTCACAAATCTCAAGGCTTTGAATGGTCTGAGTGTTCAGTCCTGTGTGGCATTTCGCTAGCACCCAACACTGTTACTTAGGGCCTTTGTACCTTAAAGAAAGATGCTTGGTCACAAACACAGGGTAGAGCAAACATACTTGGCACCTATCTATCTTCTTTTCCCAGTGGGCTCATGTTCCAAGGTGAAAAGGGATATCCAGCAATGATAACTTTCTACAGCCATCCTAGGCAGGCGCCATTGACACCCTTGTGCTCCCAATTGATTGTCCTCTTTCTGAGATTTTCTCATTTTCAAAGGGTCACTTTCCTCATCGACAGCATCCTGGCTCTGGGGTAATTTCCCCAGAGCAAAGGTGTGTGGGCTTTTCTAATTGGCTCGATTCTCTTCCACTTCCCCCCAGTCCTAATATCCAATCCCCTCCAACATATGTTTACGCATATGAAGTCTTTGAGAATGTCTCAAGAGTAAGGTAAGCATCCCCTTCTCCTTTCTGTGTCTGTGTATTTGTGTGTTGGTATGTTTGATTGCATGTATGTGATTCCATGATACAAGCATGTTACACGAATTCTTCCATGTGATGGAGCCTCTGTTGTTATATTCCCATTTTACAGATGGGGGAAGATAAGCTTAGGAATCAAAGCATTCAGAAGCTATAGTTGGCTCTGGAGCCCACACCCTATTCCTGAAGCTTCATCGTTTCCATTGTCCTGTAGTTGTTCAGTTTTGCTGACTCTCACGCCACCTATTCAGATCTCCCTGCTGAGCTGTGCACTACAATTAATGTTCTTTTCAGCCCTAAGATTTATACCTCCATATACTTGGTTTAATGTCTTCTGCATCTTTATTGACATTTCTACTTTCTTCATTCATCCTTTTCTTCATTGTTTCCTGTTTTCTTTCATCTCTTTGAGCATCTTTTGAACAGCTGCTTTAAGTCAGTATCTAGTAGACCTGCCTTTGGGTCTTGGCGGGGCAGGGGATCGGGGTTCTGGGTTTCGTACTTGCTCCTGTATTTTCTCTTTAAGGGTTTCCCCTTGTTTTTTTGGTGGTCCATACTTTTCTATATTTGAATTTAATAGCACGGTACCTTGGAGATCAGGTTCTTCTCCCCCATGGTATGTATGCTATTGGTTTTGTTTCTATTTGTAATTGTTCTAGACCGTTTCTGAGCTAAAGACCAACTTAAATAGAAATAGAAAATTAAGGTCTTCATGGGGCCTTTTCTGATCCTCCATCCTTTTCCTGGGTAAGTGTGTAGTCTTATAATTTCTTCTATAGACAAAGCTGCTTTTAAGGAGGGATCATGTTCCTTAAAATCACCTGAAAGTTATTGCAGTCATTGCTAGAGACTGGCAACAATGTGAGTGGGCTCACTGTGGTTCCCACTAGGATTCCCAAAAGATGGCTTGAGCAGTTGCAGGAACACCTATACAACTTCTTATCTGAAGGCCACCGTGCCGAGAGCTGAAACTGAACAGAATTAACCACGACTTACCATACAGGTCTCCACCGGATGCTGCAAGCCCTGGGTCGACCTTGGAGCCCAATAATTACATCAGACAAACGCTGCCAGGGCACTTGTGGTTGGGTAAAAAGACAACTAGCCCGTGATCTACTCTTCCATCTTCCTTAATGCTCTCGGCCAAGTTACCTTTTTGTGTTAGTATTGGTACATTTTCTAGCATGATAACTTTTTAAGAACTGGAGAGATGGCTCAGCAGTTAAGAGCACTGACTGCTCTTGCCAAGGTCCTGAGTTCAATTCCCAGCAACCACATAATGGCTCACAGCCATCTGTAATGATATCTGAGGCCCTCTTCTGGTGTGTCTGAAGATAGCTACAGTGTACATAAAATACATAAAAATGCATAAAATAAATAAATAAATCTTTTTTTAAAAGAAAACTTTTTAAAAGTCTTAGCCTTCAAAAATATAGGCTCTGTTCAGGACCAAAAATTAACTGAAAGATTAGCTTTCTTTTGTTTTACAAAATTTCCCAAGTTCAAGTCACAATATCAAAAAGAAAACAAACAAGACATTTCAAGTATCACTTTAGTTTGAGACTTGGGTTTATAAAATATTGTGATCAATGGGGAAGCACAATACATACAGGGCACTTTATAAAAGGAGGAGCTAGAAACCCATCCAGGCTATAGAAATTGACTTTTCATCAGGGAGAAACGAGATGCATAACAAGAGAGCACTGTTGCTGCAATGTCTCTGAGTTGTGTATGCTGAGGAGACTCATCAAATCTACAACAATCATCAAACAAAATTAGGGTGGCAAGGCACCATCAAGAAAGTTCCAGAGGAAAACCGAGAAGTTCACTAGACACTAATACCTTGCCCCATAGTAACTGCAAACCATCAGCCAGCCAGATGATCCCAAAGATGCAGAGGCTGATGTACCAAGGGCCTTAGGACCATTTTCCTACCCAGTGAGGTCACCCATCCTATTCTGGAGAACTGAGCTAAAACATTTCTGGGGTTGAAGTACCATGTCGAATGGTAACCGGGCTTCCACCAGCATACTTTCTCCAAACCCCACTACCAACTGATTTAAAAGACTCAAAATTTCAAAACTCTAGTGTGCCTGACACTCCAGGGTGGGTAAGTTGCTATGAACAAAGAACATACCAGTTCATCTTCGCCCTGCACGAGGCACAGCTGTCGTGAAAGAAAAGGAAACCCATTTTAAAGCATTTTAAGTCTGATCTCCATTCCAGACTGTGAAGCTGCCCGGTTTAGGCTCTGAAATATGCTTACTTTAACCCATCTTTGTTGACACAGCCACAGACTTCAGCAAATGCCGAAGCCAGACTCAACCGGGGTGCTTAGAAACTTTCATATGTGAGCAAAATCCCCCCTTCGTTTTTGCCTAATGTTCATCTGCTGTAATTTCTGCCAAGTTCTAAAAAGGGACTCTTCGAGCATTTTCTAGTCTATATTTTACAGTTAAAAAAAAAGTCAGTTGGACGGCACTTGTCCATTTGAAGCATTAGTAAATGTCGCCCCTTCCTTCTCTCCTAAGGCTTTTCCCCCAGTCAGCATTTCTACCACACTTCCCAAGAAGTCCTCCTAACCCGCGGGACCTTCCTTCTCTGGCTACCAACATGTTCAGGATTGTAGGCCTTTGCACCTGCAGAAGGCAAACAGACGCCAAAGCCTCGGGTTGTGGGACAAGGAGGATCTTATTTATCAAAGAGCCCTAGATGCGCGCATGCTCTTAGCTGTCCTTATACCAAGAGTTCATGCTCTCTCAGCCTTGTCATTAGACCTACTCTCTAGCCTGGTGTCATGAATCCTGCCAGGATCCAGAGCCTTTTATTCCTCCCATAATTGTTCATGTTTGGCTAGTTTCTGAGAAATTCTCTGAACATCAGCATCCGTGTCAAGGATCAGCCTAGGTGATACCTTTCTCTACTGGAAAGCTTAGTGTCTGTCTCCCTAACCATGTATCTGACATTCTTCACCTCCTGGTGTCAATGAGCACATTTCTAAGACCTGTTCCCTCTCCCCCTGTCTCCTCTCCACTAGGGATGAAGCCCTGAATGCTTACCCTTAAGCCTGGCCTGCACTTGTATCAATTCTAACCTTTTCTCTCTCCATCTCTCTCTCTCACACGTATGCACGTGTTCATGTATAAAAGTATATATGTGCACATGCATGTGAAAGCTCTGATGTCAACCCCTGAGTGTCTTCAATTGCTATTACCACTTTGCATTCTGAGACAGGATCTCTCACTGAACCTGGAGCTCACTAGGCTGATTGTCCAGGAAGCCTTGGGATTTTTCCTGTCTCCATCTCGCCAAAGCAGCAAACTCTTCACCAACCCCCAACTAGCTTCTCCTTCTAGATCAGCATCTTTCCACCTATAAAAGTCATATCAAATACTTGTGACACCTGCCTAGACATCAGTACCTCCCTGTGTCCTCCAGTGTTGAATCCTCTCTTCTGCCTGTCTAGGTCTTTCTTGCGGGAATTGTGACGTCTTTGCAGTGTCAGAGTACATTGTCTTACGTACATTGTCACCTTCTTGTGTCAAGCATAGAGAAATCTCAGTTGAATCACATTTCTGTCCCCCTGTCATGTCTTCTCCCAGAGTCTCTGTCCCCAAAAAGATGTCCACTATGCAATTCTTAGGTTAATAATAAAGCATAAGAATGTAGCCTGTTGTGCTAATCTCTCCTTATATAAAAATGAGCATATAGAGAGGACATATTTGCCAGCCAGCTTGAGATCGTCTAAGGGAAGAGAGAAAGGATATTTATTGAGACAGTAACAAGACGACAGAGAAGTGTCAACAAGGAAATGTCTCCATCCTCCGCCCCTGACTGTGATCATTAAACTTTTTTGTTTTTAATTATTTATCATATATAAGTACATTGTAGGTGTCATCAGACACACCAGAAGAAGGCATCATCTTTCATTACAGATGGTTGTGAGCCACCGTGTGGTTGCTGGAATTCGAACTCGGGACCTCTGGAAGAGCAGTCAGTGTTCTTAACCACAGAGCCATCTCTCCAGCCCGGAATATTTTCTGCTTTGTCAGAAAACGAACCCTTCTTATCTGAAAAACTCACTATGGCTTCTCAGGTTTTACAAATCATCTTCCTTGCACATATGTAATGAAGTATCTGAGGAAGGAGGCTGCTGGAGAAGCTGCATTTAAAGTTTGGGGAACATCGGCACTCTCTCACTCCCAGTGTGCTTCTCACGCAGCACACAAGGCCTTCTGTAACCTGGCCCTCGGTGCCTTCACATCCTTGGGCACCTGATACATGTACCTCTCAACACATTGGACATCTTTGTTTTACGCACATCTCAGATCTGACATTCTTTCCCCTTCTCAGCCAAATAAAGCCATTTGGTGTTTTATGTGGCACTTGGGTATCAGGTAGGACCTCTGGGACAAGTAGCACACCCAGGATGACAACTTGCATGTCTTCTCTCTTGAAACTGGGGTACCAGCACATCCTTGTTAAACTCGTCTATCTTCCTGCCTCTGTGGTAAAGGATTTCCACCTTGAAGGGTCTATTCCAGCCAAAGATAAGAATTTCCCAAGCTTGCTTTCACAAAATGGGGCCATTGAGGTAGCTGTATCCACAATACATAAACATAAATGCTGTTTGCCATTTGGGTCCAGTTGCTTAAGAAATGGCTGTGGTTTCTCTCCCTCTGCTTTCTTTTGTCCCCACTGGAAGCAGAAGACTCTAAAGCCTGACCACAGAATGAAAAGAGTCACCCTACAGAGGAAAGCATCCTGTCACATGACTGCTACCCGGGCAAGAAATACATTTCTGATGGGTAAAGTCACTAAAACCTGGATTCCTTTGGTACAGAAGTAACGCATTTTGTCAATACACATTTTATTTAACTCTGGGGAGAAAGAGTGGAAGAGAAGACAGCCTATACCATAAGGAGCTATGATCAAGCTCTACCCCAGATATAATCTGCTCAAATCCTCACTGTCGGCCAAGTCTTCTCTAACCAAGTCATTTACTCATACTGACACGGTGTCCATCACACGTGACACATTCTGAGATACAGAAGGCATACGACAGACACGTGCTAACGTATTATCAGAGTATAAATACTAGGCCCTGGAGTCCCCATAAAATAATCTTAGGAAATAAAATTTCCCTCAACCTAAAGATTATGATTTTTGGTAAGTATAAACTAAGGTCCCTTTAGAAGGTGCCAGCCCTCTGGGATCTCTCACCTGGAAGCTTTCTCTTTAAAGAGGAATGCGAAAAATACATAAATAAGAGCACTCCTTTTTACTAATCATCTGAGATTTAATTTGTGACTATCAGATTAAAGGCATTTCCCCACTTATTAACTTAATCTCCAAAACCAGTCACTAATTACAGCAAGAATATTTAGAAAAATCTTCCGATTGAATTTTTAAGAGGAGGAGGAAGGACAGATAAATTTCTTTAAAAAAAAAAAATATTCAACTTCCCTATCAAGTAAAGGGAGAAGAGACTACATGTGGCAAAGGGGCCAATTCAAGTCTCATCCTATGGCCCAATTATCAATATACATATATATATTGATATTTGTGTGTGTATATATATGTATGTATATATGTGTGTGTGTGTGTGTGTGTGTGTGTGTGTATATATATATATATATATATATATATAATTTCCCTCAGTCCTGCTGATCAGACAGCAGCTCTCTGCTTCTGTTTATCTCTAAGCCCTTACCCAGTTGTACAGTAAATCTGCATCCCCAAGGTGGTCTAAAATAGCAACCCACGCTGGCTAAATTTGTTTTGGGACATATCAGGCAACAGCTAGAAATTTTTAAATGACCAACTTGTATTCCACCAAGGCACTGAATGAATTGATTAGGAAAAAGCTAAAAATTGAGCAGGATTTTTTTGGAGTAGGCTAAGGTTAGTGCTGCCAAGGAAAAATATGTAACTACCAAGAGAACGGTCATCAATTGCAGCTGATTTTCAAACACAGAAGTCACACAAACACACACACACACACACACACACACACACACACACACGGTATTCAGTGAGAAGAAGTAAGTTGCTTTTCCTCTCTAGATGCCCCTTTCCAGCCAGGCCAGCAATAAAATCAAGGCATCGGCCACATACTCAAACTCCTAGCAACAAAACTGTGACAGGGAACGGGGGAGTGTTCCACCAGGCAGGGGCTTCCTTCTCAGCGCAGACCACCTCTGATTGGGAGGTCAGCTTGGCACACGTTCTGTACAAAGGGCTAACATTCAGTGGACCGATATATTGTGATTGATTGGTTTATGACAGAGTGTGTGGGGCTGTGTGTGTGAAGAGGGCTCTCTGGAGAGACAAGCCCAGCTATTGTTTGGCTGCTCTCGTGTTAGCGGGTGCCCTGCGGTAACCCCCTTGCTCTGAAATACTCATATTGGTTATTTCAAAGTTGGGTGCAGAATTGTGCTTTCCCGTGTCTGTCACTAATGACTTGCAGCTGTTGCTAATCTGTGCCTCTGATTTCCTTTGATTACTATGTGTATTGATGCCTGTGGTAAATAGGCATCTGCCAGGTGCCAGCACAATCAGGGGAAAAATATAAAAAGTTCCCTGTTTCAAATTCAATGTGACATTGTGCAAGTTGAGAGGCAGCCATTTAACTATTCAGAGGAAACAGCTTCCTGGGGCACCTCCGGCCTCCTGGCCAGGGGTGTTCCTCCCATTCTCCCCTCCACCCTCCTCTCCCAATGATTTTTTTTTTCTTCTTCTTCAGTCATGAGGGTTTCCATACCACATGACATGAGTAGAAAGAAATATCTGGATGGGCCATTATGACCAACCTAGAGAGAACATTTCTTACCTCCCTTGGCAGACTTAGGCTTTGGGAATGTCACCCATCCCACCAAGGTTGCAAACATCTGCCCATGACAGCAGCCATTTTTCTCTCTGGGGAGCACAGTGTACACCCTGTGTCAGGTGTGTGTCACAGTGCTGGGGAGAGATACCTGATGAAATATTTAAGGAAAGCCAGATTGGGGGGGCGCTCACAGTTCCAGGGGACACAGTCAGTTATGGCAGAGAATATGGTGGCAGAGGAGTGAGGCCATGGCACTGTGTCGAAGAGAGAGACGTGAGACGCGAATGCTGGTGCTTAGCTCACATCCCCTTCTTTACTCAGCCCATGCACTGACTCTGCCAACTATCAGGGTGGCTCTTCCTATCCCCTTACTGATATGGCAAGGACTTTGTTCCACTTGTCTCCATGATTTATCATTTGTATTATGTGCATTGGTGTTTTGCCTGCCTGTATGTCTGTGTGATGGTGTCGGGTCCCCGGAACTGGAGTTACAGACAGTCATGAGCGGCCATGTAGGCGCTGGGAATGGAACCAGGGCCCGCTGGTAGAGCATCCAGTGCTCTGAACCACATCTCCAGCCCCTCGTTTGGCTTCGAAACCCCATCAGGTTGACAATCAAGGTTACCCACCATCATGCTGAAGAAGCACTCTGAGCAGCATCACCTGCAGAAAGATCTGGAGGGAATCGTGGGGAAGCAAAGCGAGATAGAGACAGTCCAGAAAAGATGCAAAGTGAGCAGCCAAAACAGAACACCTGCAGGTAAAACAGAAAGGCTCCTTCCCAGGGCTGCGTCTTACAGAAACAGAGGAGGCAGAGTTTAACCACCTCCTACTTTTATACAGAAATCTCAGAGTTCCATGTGGGGAAAGAGCTTCTGGTGTCCCCAGATGAGCTTCTTCCATCTGACCGTCTCCACCTTCTTTATGGCCACAGTAACGCTCTCCTCCATTGATGGAGAGTTACTTTGTATCATCCGCATCTGTCACAACTCATGAAGACAAAGATGAATCCAAACTTTAACAGGCTCGCTTTTATATCTTGTTGTAGAACAGAAGAGCTTCAGATAGATGCCTATTCATCTTCTTATCACTACTCGGAAGTATGTCGAGAAGCAGATCAACTTGGGAATTCATTATTGGGTTGAAAGAGGAAGTGCCCCAAAGCAAAGACTAGCACCTGGTAACTCAAGAATCTTAAAATAATCAGGGCAGTGCACATGGTCTCGGTATATGTGCACATTAAACAGACATTTGACTCTTCCAGAACTCTAAAATAAAAATAAGAATCTTCTTGATTTTTTTTTTAAGCTCTTCTCGGGCACTCTGAAACCTGACACTGCTTGCAAGGGATTAGTGTCACAGATAGTGTCCAAGAATAGTTGGTCACTTTGTAGCAAATCATAAGTGTCCACTCTAGACATGTAGTGCCTATGGCTTCAAAAGTCATTCAGCAAGATGGCCCACCCCAACACTAGATGAGCCAGTTAGAACATAAATTTAAAAGCTCCCTATGCCTAAGTCGGAAGACAGGAGAGTAGTCACAAGTTCCTCAGCCTTGTGATCAAAAGACGCCTTTGTCCTAGCAGTCACTGGGGTTTTGTAGGGCATAGATGGAAAAACCTTTGAGTCAGGGAAAACACAAAATTAAGATCAGAAAGACACCACAAAATTGTGGATCAGTGTCCTCAGAAACAGACAACCCAAGCGAAGAATTCTTTATCTGCAATGTTTGGGACTCGAAGTGCTTCAGATTTTAGAGTTTCGGGGTGGGGGGATTGTTTGGTTTTGTTTTTATTTTCTGCAGATTTTGGAGTATTTACGTATACATGATATCATAGCTTCATTCATGAAAGTAAAATTCGTTTCTATTCATCAACACTCCATACATCATCTACCTGAAGATAGCGCCACCCACTATTGCTAGTGTGCTTGTCTTTTGACAGTGATCTGTCCCTTGAGGTTAAGTGTGAGATTTTTCTCCTTGTGCTCTCAGCTTGATACTCAAATTTAGGATTCTGGAACACTTCGGAGTTTGGATTTTCAAATTCCCAGTTACTCAGACAACACAGAGGTCAGAACTGTTTCGCTGCGTTGCTTTTTACTTAAGTGGGTCAGGAAAACCAATTCCCCAGGACTAAACCAAAGACAAGTAACCGCTGAGATGATCCTGAGAACTTGCAAAGGGGAAATTTTAGTACAACCACTTTAAGCTCATCCTTGACTTACAAATAAATGAGACTCTGACTATGGTTATTTTACCTGACTTTGACAATTATTTGGGGAGAACCCCTCATCTACTCTTCTAACTGCTGACCTGGACACCCCTCCAGAGGTGTACCCCATATGCATGCTTTTTCTCCTGGCCACATGCTCATGGTTGGTTTCCCCTCTCCTCTTTTTCTTCCTCCTTCTCCTGATCTCCCCTTATTCCTCTCTCTTCTTCACCCACAACCAGGTAACTCAAAACCCACCACCTCTAATCCCTCCAGTAATTGACTGCAGTCAATTTTATTTAACCAACTGTTTTGATTATTTAGCCATTCATTTTGATTATCTAACCAATCTTTTTTGTTATCAAGGAACAAGGTTTACGCAACAAAAGCTTGTAAACATGAGAACTGCTTCATAGTAAAATACAAAGCGACAAACCAAACCTCAACAGGAAATGCTGCTGTTCTGAGACCGGACTATTCAGTGGGACTGTCTGAAGAATGAGTGCATGAGAGAGCCTGGACTCAGCATACACTCTCCCTATCAAAGCTTCACAGTGGATACAGAAACACCAGGCCAGGCGTGGTGTCTGCGCCTTTAATACCAGCACTCTGGAGGCAGAGGCAGGAAGGTCTATGTAAGTTGGAGGCCAGCCTAGTCTACAGTGCTAGTTCCAGGACTGCCAGAGAACACAGAGAAACTTTGTCTCAAAAAGAAACAAGCACACACACAAACAAACCACTACTCTACCACTGATAATCAGAAAAGAGGTGGTTGACATGGGAAACGTAGAGGGAAAAGGCTATCTATAGATTCAACCTACTGAACCATCTCCCACCTCCATAAAAGACCGCAACAACAGAACCAGGGCTGGGCATGTGTTATAATCCTTGAAGCTCACCACTTAAGAGGCAGATGGACCTCTGTGAGTCTGAAACCAGACTATACATATTGAGCTCCTAGCCATCTAGGACTATGCAGTAAAATGTTGTCTCGATAAATAAAAAAGGTGGGGGCTAGAGAGATGGTTCAGCAGTTAAGAGCACTGACTGATCTTCCAAAGGTCCTGAGTTCAAATCCCTGCAACTACATAGTGGCTCATAACCATCTGTGATGATCTCTGATGCCCTTTTCTGTGTGTCTGAAGACAGCTACAGTGTACTTATATGTAATAAATAAATAAATAAATCTTAAAAAAATAATAAATAAGTTTTATTAAAAAAACAGCAAAGCAATCTTTCCCTCACCTGTGATGTGGCTTCTCAGAATAGCTAGTAATCTAGCAGTTAGCCTTAAACTGCTGCCAACACATCTGAACACAAGGAATTACAGAAGGAGTCCAGGATGTCATCCTGGAACTGTGCTGAGGGTCTGCATCAGGCCCAGGCCATGAGGTTGCAAAGAAACAAGAGTTAAGGGCAGACAAAGGGAGAAACCAACTGGATCTTTGGTCCAGCAACATCCCTAGACCAAACTCTTGCCCAACCAAAATCTCAAAGGGAATCCTAACATGAGCCCTTGGTGATGTCAACCCTGGTGTTGTCCCCTCTCTTGATTGGTGATAGAATGTGTATCTAATGCTTAGTGTGCCCAGTGCACAGTTCCTGTATGTCACTGCTAACACACACACACACACACACACACACACACTTCATACTGTACTTCCCAGCATATGACACAAGCGCTATTACTGGGAAATTATCTATAAAAAAATTTTGAAGTTTTCCAAGTATTGTATATCACCTTCTAAAAATTGCTAAAGCATAACATATGCATCTAGGGAGTCCCATAGTTCAATAACATTCAACATATTCTCATCCTGAATTTTCTAATATATTTGATGTAAAAATCCCTGTAATCAAGAGTAGGGACTTGAAGGGCACTTTATTATATTTATTCATTTCCCTATATAAAATAGAACATTTAATTATCTGAAAATTGTCAAATTGAGGATGAACTTTAATGACATCATCAACTATATAATTTGGCTCATAAACTGATCATGATATTTAACTAATAAACTTTGTTAATGATCAAGATGAGACAAAAGTATGACTGTTGAAATCTTATCTGATGAGACAATTTCGAATCTTTATGTCTTAATATATTATTTTATATTTTTGTGAAATATTTCATTTGTATTCATGATGGTAGGCAGGCTGGAGAGATGGCTCAGTGGGTAAGAGCACTGACTGCTCTTCCAGAGGTCCTGAGTTCAATTCCCAGCAGCCACATGGTGGCTCACAACCCTCTTTAATGGGATCTGATACCCTCTTCCAGTGGGTCTGAAGAGAGCGACACTGTACTCATACATAAAATAAATAAAAAATAAAATACTTTTTAAAAATCAATGATGGTGGGCAATGTTGTGGCTTTTACCAAAAGAATGCTACCTCAGAACTTTCCAGAAGTACTTCACAATGACAGTCATATATAGACTCTGCTCTCAGCCCTCAAATCTCTCTAAGTAGCTACTCGGCGGATTTAAAACTGACTTTCCCCACAAGCTGGGGAGATGTCTCCGTGGATAACAATGTGATCAACATGTTGCCCAGGACAAGACTCAGATGACAAACACGTCAGTCCCTGTCGGTGAAAAGAGCTAGTTCCTTTTTCACAGCGTAGACAGCACAATGCCCTTCCCCATTAGCACAGCTGTTTTTTCTCTGCTTTACTGAATTTAACCAACTTTCAAGAAACAGAGACCCCAGGCTCTGGAGGAAAAGCACCTTTAAACACTTTGATTTTAAAAATGATCAGGGTTATGTTTGTGTACCAAGGAGGCCAGAAGAGGGCACCACATCCCCTCGAGCTAGAGTTACAGGTAAGTGTGACCTGTCTAACAGAAGTGCTGGGAACCCAGGCCCTCAGGACAAGCAGTCTGTGTGCTGTTAACCACTGAGAGCTTTAAACCCACCGACTAGCTACTTATAACGATTTGAGGGTTGGGAGCAGACAATGTGAGTGTCATTGTGCAGTACCTTGTAGAAAGTTCCTGAGATTGTATTCTTTCGGTAAAAATCTCAACATTACCTACTTTCATTAATACAAATGAGATATTTGTATTAATGATATCAGTGTATATGAGAAGGGGCAGAGAAAGGAATATGACAGGACTGGGTAAAAATAGAATGATCCGGTAACATAATAATAATAATAACAACAACAATAATAATAATAATAACAACAACAACAACAATAATAATAATAATAATAATAATAATAACTACCTTTAGGTTATTCACAATGTTTGGCAATACCTTTGACTGCAAAACCATGGTGTAAAGGTAACGAAGGTTCAATGGAGATTCTTGGGAATGTCACCCGGGAGGA
Source organism: Micromys minutus (assembly GCF_963924665.1). Taxonomy (NCBI): domain Eukaryota; kingdom Metazoa; phylum Chordata; class Mammalia; order Rodentia; family Muridae; genus Micromys; species Micromys minutus. Next base: position 106,253,927 of record NC_137969.1, read on the forward strand.
GGTACACCCTGGGAGCCAGGAACCTGGGTCAGAGGAACAGCACAGGGCAGTTGTCCTTAGAATGTGACCCTATCCCAGCAGCAGCAGCATCTGGAAACACCTCCAGAACAGACCTTCTCAACCCTCACCCCACACTCACTGACTCCAGAACTCTGGAAAGGGTTGGGAAGGCTGCAGAGATGCTCGCTTTTACCATGCCCTCCAGGAGACAAGGAAATCGATTTCGGAATCATTTTCATCACCCGGGTGACTGATAACAGAAAGTTAATCCAGGTAAAAATAATCGTATTAAAATAAAGGATGGAACAACTCGGGGAGGGAAACAGCTGATTTTATCAACAGATCAATGATCTGGGCATGGGGATTTTCAGCTCAATTTGAATTGTGTCCCCAGGTCTCCCAGACAGCTGATTCATTCCCCCATACCTTCCTCTTCCTGTTTGTATGGGATCCAATGAAAGCAACTTGTTAGGACTAATGAGAGGCAGGGTATGTGCAGGGAGAGAGGGTTTAAAATAACCCAAGCAGTATGCCTCAGAGGTGGGCAGTTTAAAGACAACTTTAGCAAAGAAACAAATAAGCAAGAGGTGAGGTAGCTGAAGAACCACAGTGGGGCCACCTGCTGGCATTTACTTACAGGTACACCCCAGACTATAGGTAGATAGTGTGTACTTTCTCATATATACCATAGGTAGATAGTGTGTACTTTCTCATATATACCATAGGTAGATAGTGTGTACTTTCTCATATATGCCATAGGTAGATAGTGTGTACTTTCTCATATATACCATAGGTAGATAGTGTGTACTTATACTTCAGAGTATAGATAATGTTACTTACATACACCTTGGACAATGCAATAGATACTGTTGACTTACATTTACATCAGACTATAAAAAACAAGGATTGGTAGAAATCTCTAAGGTACGAGTATGCAGCAAGATAAAATAATGAGATATGATTTTTTTAAGAGGAGGAAGAAGGGGGGAGAAGGAAGAAGGAAGGAGAGGGGAGAAAGTGAAAGAAATGGAGGGAAGAAGGGAGGGAGGCAGAGGAGGAGTGAGGGAGGGAAGGAAGGAGGAAAGGAGGAAGGGAAAACAATGAGATCCAAAAAAAAAAAAAAGGTAGAAAAATAAGATGAAGCCAGAGGTGGCCACATTTTACTTGCAAACATGACAAGGTCCACAAGAAAAAAGTAAATCAATGACTTTGGAAAAAACCCATTCCTCCTTGACATGGAATCCAGAGAAAAATAACCATTCAGTACTACTATTGTACTGAGCAACCTTCTCAGTTCTCTTTTTACTTTTTGAGATGAAAATTTGGTGTTGAAAATCTCAAGTTGTGCCCACTCTCAGGACTAAGCAGTGATTATTTCCTGCAGATATTTGAGAATGGAATTTGAAGCTCAGAAAGTCGGGAATAAAACTATAAAGGAGGAGCTGGAGAGATGGCTCAGCAGTTAAGAGATCACGCTCCTCCTTCAGAGGACCCTGGTTCAGTTCCCAGCACCCTCCGCAGGACGGGCCCTCCCACAGTAATCACTGATCAAAAATATGCTCCCACAGACTTGCCTAGTATTAAGTTGCCAAAAATCTAAGCAGCACAACTGGTCAATGTGTCACACAAACAGATCACTATTAAACCATAGCCTTGCCCCCTACGTCTCACACTTCATAATATAAAACATAATCCACTTTTAAATGTTCCCTGAATCCTTGAAAATCCCCATAGTTTAATAGTCTCTGCTATCTCAAGGTTGAGTTTATAGGAATAACAAATACAAGTCACATACATCCAACATGTTATCAGTCCCATGTAGATGATCCTATTCCAAAAGAAAACAGCCAAGGGTGCCACAAGTAATACTCATATTGGAGCAAAATCAAACCCAGCATGGAAACACTGAATCCTGCAATTCCGATTATCCCAGCACCTAAAACTTGAGATATATTGTTCTCTATTCCAACACTATTACATCATGCCAAGTCCTGGCTGCTCTCCATAACCCCTTCAGTCCCTGGGTTGTCCGTGAAACTGAGGCTGTCTTTCCCAAGGACCTCTCCTGATCTCTCATAGTGCCAAGCCTCAACTGATCTCCATGACCTCTCCATGCCTTTAAAACCACCTTGAACACCCTCACACATTATGAAGCTAAACTTTCAGCTGGACATGCAACCTTCCAAAAAGACTCCACCTCAAGGATGCTTGTCTCATATAAGTCACCGCTGATCCCTTAGCCCCAGCTAGCCAGAAACTACAGAACATCCATGACATGGTCTTTGAGAGACTCTCAAACTTCCTTATGAAATTTCACAAGCTGAGCCTCACTATCTGCATGGTTCTCAAGCTTCTCTTCAGGGCTCCCTCCAGAACATCCCTTTAAGTTGTAAGCATGTAATGACTTCCCCAGCCCAAGGTTCCAAACACTTCTTACAAAAATCCTCCCCAAAACAACATGATTTTTAAGTCTGTCATAGTGACACCTCATGATCCCAATGACAATTCCTGTCCTAGTTTGCTTTCTACTGTTGTGAAAACCAACACGACCGAAAGCAACACGGAGAAGAAAGGGTTTATTCCGCTTATGGTTCCACATCACTGTACACCACTGGGAGAAGCCAGGGCAGGAACCTAGAGGCAGGAACCTGGAGGCAGGAATTAAAACAGAGACCATGAAAGGATGGCTTGTTCTCTGCTTTCTGAAACAACCCAGGAGCACCTACCCCAGGGGTTGTACTACCCTCAATAGGTTGGCTCCTCCCACAACAATCATTAATCGAGAAAATGTCCCCATAGGCTTACACCAATCTAATTCCAAGGCATTTTCTCAATTAAATATCTCTCTTCCTAGATGACCTCATCTCATGTCAATTTGACAAAAAACAGCCACCAACAGAAGGTCTCCTCCTGGGTCATGATCCATTTGATTCTATCAAAAATACACAAGGGCTACTTGGCTCTCTTTTTATATGTCATAAACATAAAGATAAAAACTATAAAGGAAAAGGGATATTACCAATCTTCTGTTTTAAAATATTAATGCACCCTTAAATAATGTCAGTATCAACAACAACTAATCAAACACAAAGGACCAAAGGACTGGTCCCTGCCTCTACCATGTTCACATATAACACTGCCAAATATCAAGTGTTATGACTTAAGAACCATACTATACACAGTGACTGTTCCCAGGGACCTCGTGACCCTGGTATAACCATGAAAAAAGTGGGACTGTCCAACATACATGGTGAACATCATGACCAGTTATGGTTTGTGTTAGACAGTAACATGAAAAGTTATTAGTGGTTTGAGTTGAGGTTTATTTTTTTTTTAGACAGAGTTTCTCTGGATGGATAAAACCAGCTGGAACTAACTAGTAGCCCAGGCTAGCCTCCATTTTGCAGCCATCCCCCTACCTGCAAATAACAGTATGAAAAAGAGGCAATAAGGAATCTTGTTTTCTTCTTCTCTCCACTCCTCCTCTTCCTCCTCCTTCTTCTTATTCTTGTTTTTCAGTACTGTGTGAGCTATGGGTGCATACCCACAGTTTCACAGTGTTGCAGGGAATCAGGTTTTTCTTACTAAAGAAAGATTTTTCAAGTAACTATACCAAGTAAGGGGAAGCTACTTAGTAAAGTCAGACTCCCAACTGCAGATAACCGGAAGGGTGATATGGACATTGGTTGAGACCCTGCAGGACTGCTTCATTATTTGATGATGAATATACAAAGCCCTTCTAAAGGTGAACATCTATGACTTACAGCTGGGCACAATATCCAGCACCAGAGTGTGTAATGCTAATGTACCACTGCCCTCTAGTGTATAACTGAAGAAGATAACATACAGGAAAAAAAAGAAAGAAAGAAAATCACAGCCTACCTACCAGGTTATTGTTTTGTTTTGCTTTACCAGGTTATTGTTTTGTTTTGCTTTCTGAGTCAGGGTTTCACACAGCTGAGGCTGGCCTTGAACCTGCCTCTACCTCCTGCCTCCTCACCTAGAGAAGGGGCTGGGATTACAGCCCTGTGCCACCATGTTCAACCGAAATTATTTTTATCTGCAGGTCGTGAAGCATTGTCTTTCCAGGTGAATGAAAGAGGCAGAAAGAGAATAAAGTAACCCAATGTTAGCTACAGGGCTGGGACTAGACCTCAGGCCACAAGAGCGCTACCTCTCCAGATGAGGGTGGTCCTCACACATCGCCTTCTTAACCTGCATCCTCAGTCCAGGTCATCCTTTGGGGGTTCCCTTTATTCCTGGGTCACAGCTTCCAGCCATGAAACTCCCTGCTCAAGTCCTTTTATCACTATGAGCCCAGGGCGTCCTCAATCACAAGTTCAAATCCTTACAATAGCTTAGCTAAAAAGAAAAAAGAGAAAAAAAACCAATGGTTAATGAGACCTCATTGACAATAACAGTCTATTATCAGCAAGCTAATGACCACTTAGGCCATGGCGGGGATGCCAGCCTACAATTACATCTACAGTGATGTACAAACAGAAAAGGATTCTGTGATAGTTAAACATGATCCTTCAGTCCAATTGTTCATTGGGGAAGAAATAAAACAAAACTTAGATCCCAACCCAAGAAATCGTAAAACTCACACCTGTTGGCCTACAAATAGAGATATTTCTTAACAGGCATATAAGCCCATATTCCTTCAAAAATACTCCGCATTAAAGGGAACTCTTTCCACCCCACGCCTGGCTCATAGGACACTGTTTTGTTACATTTTACCTCTCTTTGCTCTATTGCTAGTTTCCAAAGTTTTTCCTCTAAGCATGTGTCATCTGTGTCGACATTAAAGATGTGTTAAGTCATGACAAAAATCTCTTCAGGTATTGAAAAGTATCTGAGTATTAATTATTAAATACAAAAAAGCATGAAGTTTTTTTTTCTTTTATTGGATTTTCAAATAAATTTACATTTCAAATGTTATCCCCTTTTTCAGTTTCCCCTCCAGAAACTCCCTATCCCCTCCCCAACTTCTATGAGGGTGCTCCCCCACCCACCTCCCACCTCTCTGCCCTGTCATTCTCCTATACTGGGGCATCAAGCCTTCACAAGACCAAGAGCCTCTCCTCCCACTGATGCCCAACAAGGCCATTCTCTGCCACACATGCATCTGGAGCCATAGGTCCCTCCATGTGTGCTCTTTGGTTGGTGGTTTAGTCCCTGGGAGTTTGGGGGGTTCTGGTTGGTTGTTGTTCTTCTTATGGGGTAGCAAACCCCTTCAGCTCCTTCAGTTCTTTTTCTAACTCCTCCACTGGGGACCCTGTTCTCAGTCCAATGGTTTGCTGTGAGCATCCACCTCTATATTTGTCATGATCTGGCAGAGCCTCTCAGGAGACAGCTGTATCAGGCTCCTGTCAGCATGCACTGCATGAAGTTTTTATAACTAGATGGTAGTGGTGTGATCTATTGAAGAACAGTATGTTGTTTTAGAGAGTGAGGTTCGCTAGCAAGGACATAAAGCACTTACTTAGCATGAACCAAGCCAAGAGTTTGAGTAAACAACTAGGTTATGAGGTCAGACTGTGTATCCCAGAGTTCACTAAACCAACACCTTTGAGAGCCTCGCCTTTGAGACACCTTACTGAGAGCCAAGCACCTGATGTCTTTCTGTTCGTTTGCGCTAGGACAAAAGGCCACACAAAAGCATCTTGAGGAAGTGGGGTTTCCTTTAGCTCACATTTTGACTTTGCAGTCTATCATTAAAGGAAGTCCTGGCAGCAGGAACCTGGGGTGGTCTGGTCACAGAGCCCACAATCAGAAAGCAGAGAGTGGTGTGAGATTCTTCCCAGCTGCCTTTCTTCTTGTTTTGAGTCTGGGATTCCAGCTTATGGAACGGTGCCACCCACGGTTAGATTGAGTCATCCACCTTAATTAGCCCAATCTAGAAAATCATTCAGAGCAGGGATCAGGGATTTGTCTCCATGTGTTCCAGATCCTATCAATCTGACAACTAACATTAACCATCACAGAAGGTGAGTAATTACAAAAATCTCTTAAAGATCCCAGCAGAAGAGGGAACAGATGCGCCCTTATCTGTACACTCCTTCTTCTCTGCATTTCCATAGCATCGTGGGCTCCTTCTCGGACTGTCAATCAGAAGTTTACATTTAGAGAGCGGTCTTTCTGAGAAAGGCATTCCTAAGGAGAGTCTTGGGCTTCTGGGCAAAGCAGAAGAAATCCAGTCAAAAATGTGAGAGGGTAAGAAAAAAAGGGGGGGAGAGCCCATAACTCCTAACCAGAACCATCCAGCTTGCTTTGTAGTTTCCCTTGCTCACAAATAAGTCTGACAACCTTCCTTACTGCTATGCTTTTGGTTTGGTTTGGTTTGGTTTGGTTTGGTTTGGTTTTTTCAAGGCAGCGTTTCCCTGTGTAGCCCTGGCTGTCCTGGAGCTCACTCTGTAGACCAGAAATCTTCAAATTCCCAGAAATCCAACTGCCTCTGCCTCCCAAGTACTAGAATTAAAGGCATGTGCTACCACACCCAGCTGCAGTGTTTTTTTTTTAACTTGTATTTATTGGGGGTGGGGGGAGTTCAAATGTGAAGGTCAGAACCAGCAGAAGTGAGTTCTCTCCTCCTGGGGTTCAAACTTCAGTTCTCTGGCTCACCAGCAAGCAAGCACCTTTATCCTCCACCTCCTCGGGCCCCTCCTGCACTTGTGAATTAATCTCAGCAGCATCCTCTGGGTCCACACATCAAGTTTCTTACCCATCCTTTCTATCCGTTTAGCTTTACTGGTCTCTTATCCATCTGTCTAAAAGTATTGAGTTTTCCCCTATACTTAAAATTCAACACTGCAAGCTCTTATATTGTCCTATTCTCCTCTCCGGGTCATAGGAAGACAAAGCAGTGTGGAGAATCTGTAATTTACAAAAGGAAAACAACAATAACCATGCTGGAAGGGTGTATAATTTAGGAGCCGTGGTTTCTCCACTGAAAACCATGGTGATCCATAAATGATGGGATAGAATTAAATCCTGAGCCGACTTGTCAAGCTCTGAACACCCGGAGCTGAGGAGAGGCAAGACTGGGAATCCCCCGTGACTTGACGGTCTGAGATGTTGCTTTGTGTGGACATAGCAGACAAAGCTGTGCACAAGATTCGGCAACAGCATCCTGCAGTGTGAAGAGGACAGACACCGCAGGCTGTGGTGATGGCTCAGTTAGGAAAATGCTCATCATGAGGACCTCAGTTCAAAACCTCAGCCATCTTGTAAAAGCTAGACGATGCCTACAGAACAAACCTGTACTGCCAGAACTCACAAGAAATAAATTACCGTAAAATAAAATGCTTAAAGAGGGTAGACATTTTGAAGCAGTCTTACTTAAAATGGTGGCTTTGTGAATGGGGACATTTAGGTTAAATTCCACTATTAGTTGTTATGCCTTAGTTATCATGATTACTAGTTGTCATGTTTAACCCATTGTGTCTTTATCAATTAGAGAGAGAGTCAACAAGTGGTGGTAAATGGTGTGATCCCACCCACAAGTAAAAGGATCAGGAGTTCAAGGCCAGCCTAAGCTACTTAAGACGGCCTTCAAAGAGGGTGGGAGCAGAAGGAGGAGGAAAAGAAGGAGTAGAAGGAGAAGGAAGAGGAGAAGAGAGAAAAGAAAAAAAAAAGATGAAAAACTTCACACAAATACTCTGTCATGATGGGATGCAGCCAAGTAAGACTCTCATCCAACACTCCCAACATGAACTAAATAAACTTTGATTTATAATGCAGCCTGCCTGGGGCAATTCATTACAGTAATGAAAAGCTGACTGATAGATATGACTATAGTAGACCAGCACATAGAAGATGACAATTAGTCATCTTGACATTAATTTATGATTTAAGGTAAAGTGTTTATCATAATTATTATAAGATCATCAATTCTCTCACTCTATGGCCCTCACTCAGTGGTTAAAGTATATATGGTTGTCTTAGTCAGGGTTTCTATTCCTGCACAAACATCATGACCAAGAAGCAAGTTGGGAAGGAAAGGGTTTATTCAGTTTACACTTCCACATTGCTGTTTATCTATCACCAAAGGAAGTCAGGACTGGAACTCAAACAGGTCATGAAGCAGGAGCTGACGCAGAGGCCATGGAGGGATGTTACTTACTGGCTTGCTTCCCCTCGCTTGCTCAGCCTGCTTTCTTATAGAAAGAACCCAAGACGACCAGCCCAGGGATGGCACCACCCACAATGGGCTGGGCCCTCCTCCTTGATCACTAGTTAAGAAAATGCCTTACAGCTGGATCTCATGGAGGCCTTTCCTCAAGGGAAGCTCCTTTCTCTGTGATAACTCCAGCTTGTGTCAAGTTGACACAAAACCAGCCAGTACAATGGTAAACTGGGTATGGTGCTGCAAGTCTGTAATCTCAGTTCTCTGGAGGCAGAGGCAGAAGGATCATGAGTTCAAGACCATTCTCAGCTGTGCAGTGAGTTAGAGGTTAGCCTGGCTACCTGAGATCTTGTCTCCAAAAAAGAAAGAAAGAAAGAAAAAAGAAAAAAAAGGACATATTGCTTATTGCTTTATTAACTCTGAGCTTTTAATTCAGAATATCTCAGTGTGCTTGGCACACTGGCCAGTGAAGTTTACTCTTTCCTATAAAATCATGGTACAAGCCGGGGGAAAGATTGTATGTAGAAAGTGCACATGGCATATGGTAGCTCATGTCTATAATCCCAGAACTCCTGTGCTGACATGGGAGACTGAGAAACTGAGACAGGAGAATCCCCAGAAGTTCCTGAGCCAGCTGGCCTGGGTACACAGCAACATACTCAAATCAGGTGCAAGGGCTGATCCCAGGCACTCCCCTGACCCCCATGTGTGCACCATAATATGGATGGCAAACACACACAAACACACACACACACACACACACACACACACACACACACACACATACACATACATCATAGCCACACAAAAGAAGAGCTCTCTGTGCATAACTACATCCTGCAGTCATATGATCCTGAAACATTAGGAAGGATACAAAATATTCAAACCAAAGAGAGCAGGGGTGTTTCTAGGGTGTAGTAAGTAGAAATAACCCATCTATCAATGTCTGCTCGATGACTCAAATTTTCACTTCACGACAACACACCCTAACCCTTCAGATAGACTCAAGGAACCTGCACTTGGATGAACACGCCTTTTTGCAGCCACGGGTAGTGGGGAGCAGGTGTAAGCTCAGCCCTGGCTTGTTCCACTGGGGTCAGTTACACAGCTGGTTACAAGCACGTGTTTGCATCTGTCCAAGCCTTCAGCTGATCCCACATTAATTAAACTACTCTTTAAAAGCAGGTTAAAAATGAATTAGACCCTGCCATCCTGTGCCAGCCTTCCCTTGGTGGCTCTTCATCTATAAGAAATCGTCTATAGAGGGTATGGAGCCGTGTTTCTTTGTGATTAGGGAGGGCTGAGTCATGCCCCATCAATTAGCGCTGCCACCGAGTAGTGAAAACACTCGTTAGTACGTAGCACATGTTGGTGATTAATTAATAAGGCTCGACTAGCCAAACTCGCTCACTTCCTGTATAAAACACACAGCCACCACCTAGCACAAGGCCCACAGAGTGCAACAGGAATATCAACAATGTAAAATAAAATGTGACAGCCTACATCTTTTCTAAAGGGTTAAGGGACCACAGCCCATAGCTAACCATAGCATTTTCCAAATATCATGTGTTCCAATGACTTATGTTGTCAGGGAGGTTTGGTGTTTCACCCTCTAAATCTCTGAAAGGAGAAGAAAATCAGCACACTGGCAAAGAGGTGTGGGAGTCTGTGTGGGTAGGGTGGGTAGGAAACTTGGTACCACATCCGTGTAGAATTCACAGTTATTATTGAACACATGACATGAACATTTAATTTACATGCCTTAATACTACTTTTGCTTTTCCTCAGTGTCATTTATATCCATAACCAAAATGTACAATAGCTACATCTGCACTGAGGTTCTTACCTCCGCACCACATCATAGTCAGAAGTTTGATTGGTTAAGATCAAGAAACCATGGAGCTCCAGACTCCCATGTCCACTGAACATCTCCAAACTTTCAGGAGCCATAGCCAATCAAATTCCAAAATCTAAGCCTGGGGCCACTCCCTTTACCAAGTCTATAACCATGTAAACAACTCAGGCAGGTAACACAGCTCACACTAACAATTTAGACTGGGGGGAAAAAACATAAAGCTTTACAATTAATAACAAGACTAAGCAAGTGTGGCAGTTAGTTTTAATTGTTAAGTTGACGAAATCTAGAGTCACTTAAGAAGAGAGTGTCAGTAAGATATTATCTGGTTGGTCTATGAAATTATCTACAGGGAATTGTCTTGATTACTAATGCTAATTGATGTAGCAAAGATACAGTCCACTGCAGGTGGCACCATTCCCTAGGCAGAGGATCTATAACTGCATAAGAGTAAAGAAACTGATCTAAGTGCAAGCAAACAGGAAAGTGAAAATGCTCTTGACTGTAGGTGCAAACTGACTCACCGCCTTAATTCCTGACACTGTTGCTTGCCCAACGTGATAGATTATAATCTGGAATTAAGAACTAAAAATAAACCTTCTCTTCCCTCTGGTGCTTTTTTTTTTTTGTCAAAATATTTTATCACATCAACAAAAAAATAAAACTAGAACAGTAGTAGCTAATACACTCCATGAATTAAGAAGTTTGCTTGTGCAAGGTGAGAACAGATAACCCTAACAGTAAACCAACACCAATCAGGGTCATTGTGACCAACGGGAAATTTTTCACTAGCTGTGAGCTATCCTTGAGGATGAAGAACAGGAAACAAAGCCAGTGTCGTAGGTGTCTAGTTTGCTGCTGACCAATTCTGGAGACCTTGGGCTGAGACAGATGGAAGAAAGTGTCAGCCATGGTCTCAGCCACACTTCTGTTTGAGTGTTTCTGGGTGTTCTGAGCACTACTGGAAGCCACTCAAAGAATTAAAGGGAGAAAACATTCAGACACAAAATAGAATAAAGTTTTGTCTTGACAGCAGCAAGGACAGAACTGGAGTTTATCAGGTTAGATGAAAGAGTCATAGCTCAAGGCTGGAGAGATGGCTCAGAGGTTAAGAGTTCTTCCAGAGGTCCTGAGTTCAATTCCCAGGAACCACATGGTGGCTCACAACCATCTGTAACGAGATCTGGTGCCTTCTTCTGGTCTGCAGGCATACGTGCAGGTGGAATACTGTATATGTAATAAATAAATCTTTTTTATATAAAAAGAATATCCCTTAATTTTAATTAATTAACCCAATGCAGATGCTGAAACTCAACGCCAAGAAAGCAGAGGACAGAATGGTGGCTACTGGAGCCTAGGAAGGTGCAGGGAGGTGGGGGAGGGGATGTTGAAGGACAGCAGGGATGAAGCTGGATGTGAGGAATCAGTCCTGTCTTATAGTGGGGAGGCAATGATTGGCAAACAATAGAATGTTTACACCTCACTGACATGGAGAATACTGACATTGAGACTGTATCGGACAAATAATCTTGATGTCATCACTACACAGCTATTTAACTGCCACCCTGTGCCACAGGAATACATCCAACTGACAGGTTTTCATTAAAAAAAAAAATCAAGGCACATTTTTAGAAATTCAATTTTGAAATGAGAGAGATTCATTAGTTTCCAACCTAAGGCTGGGGGGAAAGACCCGTTGTGACTCCTGGTCTCGGAAGCTTTAGTCTGTGACCTGTTGGCTCCACTGTCTTCCGCCATAGGTTGAAGTAGAGAGAGGAGGCTGTTCCCTCAGAGCAGACAGGAAGTAAAGAGAAAGAGGAACAGTGAAGAGCCAATACATCCCCTTTGAGGAGTAAACATGCTCCAGGTCACCTCCCTCTACCCTACCTCCTACTAATCTCACGGCTATAAACTTGATAATAGATTAATCCTCTAGTGAAGTCCTGACTCAGTTATCAGTGGAACCGCTAGCTAGGGAGCAAGTTTAGTGAGTCATATACTCCTTTTGGCCATTTTATCTTTATGCATGTGCAACCTGGACCAGCGGGTCATTCTTCAGTGGCAGGTCCTAAGAGGGGGGACCAGGGGATGGAAACATATAGAACACAGGGAAGCCCAGGATCCCGAGCTCTTACACAGCTATAGCATCCCCGTGCTAAGTGGCTTACCAGTGAAAAGGTATAAAGATTGTGAATTTCCTTCATTACCAGTTTGCTGAGCCACCAGAAAGGCTCAGTGTTGACAAGGGAGTAAGGAAACAGGTACGCCAATGCCACGAGCATTTAGGGATGCCTGGGGAATTGAACCTTAGTGCTCACCTCGTGCCTATGGCTTTAAACTCTGAGCAGTCTCCCCACTCCCAGGTTGCTTCTTAAAAAAAATATTTCTGATATATTTATTTATATATGATATTAATTATATATAAGTTTGCTGTGTGTCTTCAGACACACCAGAAGAGGGCGTCGGATCCCATTACAGATGGTTGTGAGCCACCATGTGGTTGCTGGGATTTGAACTCGGAACCTCTGGAAAAGCAGTCTGTGCTCATAACCACTGAGCCATCTCTCCAGCCCAGATCACTTCTTTTGAATGATCATTTCTTAATAGAAATACTGAAGGAGAAATGCCACAAAGAACTAAGAAGCCCACCCACTCAGATGTCACCTGAAAACAAGAACCCCATGGAATTGTGAAGAAAGTTTTATTCATTGCCCAACACCATCTGTCAGTCTTCTACTGGGGAGACACTTGGGCAGTGTGGGAGCCAAGGGTCCTAGCTTGCCTACCCTTAAATAGTCTTTCATAAAGTACTTCAATGGGCTCTGTTCAGGGTGCTAGATAAGAGGCAGAGGAACCTTGCACAGCTCCTCACACTATCCTGAACGCTGTCCACTGACCCCAACAAGCCCATAGAAATTGGTGACTAATGGACCCAGCTGTAAAAAAAAAAAAGAAAGAAAGAAAGAGTGAAGGAAATCATTTACTGTGGCTGTTTAGGGTGTCAAATTCAATAGCGTCCAGGAACACCTGGAGCTTATGGGAATTAGTCTTGAGGTACCTGTGTGCTGACGATCTGAAAGGAAGAGAAAATTGAAATAAGTTCCTTATGCTTATAAAGCTCCCTCGGATGCCGAGAAAGCAGAATTACGTAACAAAGGTGAACAGACCGTTAAAGAGGGTGGCTTGCTGTGGTTTTGGCTCCCTAATGGATACCTTTGGTGCTTTTTTGGAAAAGAAAAGGGGGCGCTTAAAGAAAAAGAGGGTAAAGAACACACACTCTCCACAAGCTCAGAAATTTCGCATAACCGGGCAACAGAAAGCAGGCGCTGCTGACAAAGATAAATGGCTGGGGAGATGAGAAAGGGGCCGCGGAGTGTACTGGAGCGCTGGTAAGAATTCATCAGATAGTGCCAGGACCAGAGACCATGGTAGAGACCAGTAACCAGGGCTGGTCTAGCTTAGAGACTAGTTTGTATGAAGCAGAGGCAGTGAGGATAGGGAACATGAACCAGTTGTACAACTAATTAGAGAGTCAGAACTGTGGGATTTGTGTTGATTGCAGTTCAAAGGTGCATGAGAATGTATGAGCTAAGAGCAGTAGTGGGGGACTAAAGGGAGGTGAATCAGTGGGAGATGGGAGGGGCTCAGATGAGGGCCATGGAGGAGGGGAACCAATGAGAACAATGCATGGTGGTGCACGTGACCGCCACAGTGAATCCCGTTACTTTGAATACCAACCTAAAAACTAAAAGTGGCACTGAGAACTTCGGGATGTTCAGCCAAAACTGGCAGCAGACTGACCTTGCGAAAGGTCATCTCTAGATAATGGTGAGGGGGAAAAGAGGACCGAGGAAGTAGAACAGAGGAAAAGAGACTCACTATGTAACCGCCGTGGGCAAAGCCACCTTTACTGTTTGTGGTTTCTCTCTACACCAGAGAGAAACGTTTCCTGAAATCGTTTAGAAAATAGAGGATAACTCCGTCTTGTACCCATACTCCAACACTGGAGGTACCAACTCCAATACCTACTCTTCTCCAACTTTGCATTAGACTCCCTGAGTTTGTTGCTGAAGAAATGCCACATTTTCGGCTTATGTCAGCACTCCTGATACCAAGATATTCTTTCTTCTAGAAGAAGAGGTAAGAGAAGCCAAGAAGTCAGGGAAGGTAGCAAAAACGCTAGATGGCATGTTGTAGGGGGAAAAAATCAGGGTTTTCCTACCCATTTTTTACAACCTTCAAAGATACTGTATTTATTTATGTGTGCGCTTGTACATGCTACAGCACACATGGAAGTCTGAGGAGGGTCCACACTAAATCTCCCTCCCATGAGGATCCAGAAGATCAAATACGAGCTGTAACAGGGTCCCAGACTTTAGATTTTAGTAGTCCTTCCCCTCCCCCAGACCTTATTGCTACTGTTGTCATGATGGGAAGAAAGGAAGAAAGGAAGAAAGGAGAGAGGAAGGAAGGGAGGGAGAGAGAGAGAGAGAGAGAGAGAGAGAGAGAGAGAGAGAGAGAGGACCCAATTCATCAAAGTTCATAGTTGTTAAAATCTCTAAATGAACTAACCTTGCTTTGGGGCTTCTCTAGTTCCATCTCTAGCTAACTGTTCTTGCTAACTGAGGTGCGTCAACCCAGAACGTTGGTTTTGTTCTTAAAGGCCCACGCTCAGAAAGGCCTGGGACTGCGCTGGGATCACAAACAACCAAATGTAGTCGCCAGCTGGTGAATAAAGACTTCTTATTGATTTAAACCCGCATGGGAGCAGTCTTCCCTGGTGGCTACTTCACAACAAAGTCACCAAGCTTCAGCAAGTGCCTTTGCCTGCAGAGCCATCGCACTGGGCTCCGCCCACTTTAGATCTCCAGAGCTGAGCTGTGGTGGTGCACATAGGATAATCTAGGAGCGGTCCTCAGACTGAGAAACACTGAAACAAAAAACAGAGGGCTCATTGCCAGGATTACAAGGGGTTCTCAATCATACTGTGAAGACTTGTGACTTGGATAAGAATTATCCTCCAAAGAAGGTTCATGTGCTGAGGGCGTGGTTCTTAGAGGCTGGTTTGCACCCCTGAGAGCTCCTGGAGCTGCTGAGTGCTTCCGTAGGTTAACTGGCCGATGAGTTGCAAACGAATGGCCTGGTTTTAGGAGGTGGGTCTCGTGCCTTCTGATATTATATCTTGCTTGTCCTTGGACGCCTCACACCCACACTACCTTCTTACCTCGCTTTCTCTTCCCTTTGCTTCCCGGCTCCTTCCTGACTACATTCTGCTATCTCCACTTCATCTCAGCCCAAGGCAACAGAACCAAACAACCGTGAGCCCAAACCTCTACCACCGTGAGCCAAAGTAGACCCTCCCTCCCTCCCTCTTTCTCTCCGTCCTTTCTTCCTCCTTCCCTCTTTCCTTTAAGTCATTTTCTGAGGTGCTTTGTCACACAGACACCAAGCTGATTAACACAGGACCTTTCCTGGCTGAGAAAGACATCACAAAAAGTATGACGAAGATAAACTAAAGATAAACTCTGCAGAGAAAAAGAGTAGTGTTCTTGCCCTTTAGTAAGACAAGGGCAATGGTTTGGAGTGTGTTGACTGTGTGCATGTGTGTGTGCGAGCACATGTGTGTGTGTGTGTGTGTGTGTGTGTGTGTGTGTGTGTGTGTGTGTGTATTCAACCTCTACATGCAATAATGTTGACAAACCTAACATTAAAGTCCTCTTGGCCCAGACCCCATGACTATGGAATTAAACCCTGAACTGAGCAGGGCTAACTCCATGCCGATCGTTAAACTGATGTTATTGTTCTAATTTTCCCTTCCTCTTCTTCATTTTCGACACTGATCATAACAATGCATTATTCTGGGGTGACTGTGTGATTTAAAAACAATACTTTAAAAGATCTTGCAAATATAAGCCGTCTTAAGTATCTACATTGGCACATACTTAACGAGAGTTGAACTCGGAGAGGAAATCTGTGCCCGCTACCGGAATGGGTATGTGTACAGATGTCAGACGAACTTCCTTAGCAGGGAAACGAAGAATGGAGACAAGGCATTCCTTTTCTGAAATAATAACCTCACTTCAGGTGGATTTCATCTACAGCGAATGCCACAAGACCCTGGAACAGAGAGAGCCCAAGCAACCGTTTGCAGTTTACCAGTCCGAAATTCAATGTGCAGGAGGAACACAGAAGCTGCTCTTGTTTTGTTATTTCCGTACTAGCTACATGTCACTGAGGAGTAGAAAGGACAGTCTGACCTAGACAGCAGTGACAGGCAGACTCTAGGAGCCAGTACTGGTGCTGACAGCTCCGTGGTGCATGGAAACCTTTTGGTTGACCTTTCAGTGCGGTGCTTGTCTTTGGAGACACTGCTGTCTTGCCTTTTAGAATTTCACTATGGAGTGTTGCCTGCAGACACAGCACCAGCAACAAACCTAATGACTTGGAATTCACTCCCTTTGAAGCAAGCTCTGCTTCTGAGAGACGCCACAGACCTACCACAGAGGAGACTACACAGACTGTGTGACTACCAGCTCTTCGTCCAGACAAATTCGGACCCTACAGCAGCAGAAGTGTGGTGAACTGTTCAAAGACCTCTGCCACCTTGAGGCAAGGTTTCCCATTCATAGCTGTGTGTTCTGCATCCCTACATACTATCTCCAGGGAGACGTGGTCCCAAAGACACAGAAAGGCACTCCTTGCCGTCCAGAACTATTTAAATATTAATACACTTCACAAACCTGGGTCAAAATAAGAATTTTTCTTGGTATAAATTCCATTAATAAATGAACGACTGCTATTTAATCTTTTAAAATATACAGGAAACTATAGCATTACCCCTTTTCAGTGACGAATAATTGTTTTTTAAGATTTTTTTTTATGGAGGGTTTTTTTTTCTCATATATGTCTGTGTACCACATGTTTGCAGCATCAAAGAAGACCAAAAGAGATGCCAGTTTCCCCAGGAACTGGAGCTATAGATAGTCTTGAGCTGGCATATGGATACTCAGATCAATCAAACTGGGGTCCTCTGGAAAAGCAGTAAATATTCTTAAACACTGAGCCATCACTCTAGCCCCATGGCTGTTAAGTGTGTGTGTGTGTGTGTGTGTGTGTGTGTGTGTGTGTGTGTGTGTACTATGTATATGTGTATGTGTATATATTTTTAAATAAATATATATATATATATATATATATATATATATATATATATATATATATCATAACCCCCCCAATCCCTACTCCCTTTTCTAACCACTCAATATTTTATCTTTTGAAATCTGTTTCAAGATCTAGGTTTGATGCTCAAATATTCATGCTTGTTTAACAACTGATACTTAATTATATAGAGAGGGGGAGGGGGTAATAGTCTTTTCAGACAAGGTCTCATGGAGCCCAGCCCAGGCTGGCCTTTAAGCATAAAGCTGAAGATAACTGGACCTCTGTTCTTCCTGCCTCCACCTCCTGAGTGCTGGGATTACAGTCATGTGCCACTACACACTGCTACTATCAAAGCTCGACTCCAAAACAAAGTCTAGACTTTCTTCTTCCTTCTTCTCCTTAAAATACAGCCAAGTTTACCATGGAACGTCCAGTCAGGTCCCAGCAGAAAAGCTGGGTCCTGTAGAGTATTTGTAGAAGTATGCCCTGGAAGGCAGGACTAGCAGGGGAAAAAACAAGATTCAACCAGTTGTTCTTTCTGGCTTTGGAGACCTTTAGCTGGCCCGCTAATTAGAGCTACATTGTCACAAAGTTACAAGTGCATTGTCCTTAAATAAACTGACTCACAAATGAGCTACTATCTTCTGGAGAGAGTGACTCAGTGGTGGTCAAAGAGGTAGAAATGTTTGCTCCAGACCTGAGGTGACCCAAGGAAAGACCAGATTGGAAACCTGCTGGGATTGTAGATCCCAACAACTAGAAAGACCCGTAGGTCACTACTGAATCCCGAGAATACTTTTTTTCCATGAATAAGAAGATGTTTGTGGAGGGAAAACCCCATAAATCTCTTGATTTCTGATGGGAAGGGGCCTCTGGCTCCTGGCGGCGATCCAGTCGGTTCTGCCACGTCTGGGAAGGTTTGCTTGAGGCTGGGAATGGCTGGCACTGCCAGGCTCTGAATAAGTACAGCACTGCAAAAGACTGGCGTCCATTAGCTCCACCAGCTGCTTATGATCCTCCGCTTAGTGCACTCATTCCTGTGCCCATTGGTTCTGTATTGCTTTATCTCCAGAGAAAATTGCCATCATCTGTGGCAGTCAGTGACAACCGTGACGTGACCAGTCCATATGCTTCTCTAAACGGGTATCTTATATGCCTGAGAAACAAGGAAGACAGGAGACCCAGCCTTTCTTTAAGTGATCTCTTAGGGACTGAAGAGATGATGGCTCAGCAGTTCAGAGCACTGACTGCTCTTCCCGAGGACCCAGGTTCAATTCCCAGCAACCCCATGGCAGCTCACAACCATCTCCAACTCTGGTCTCAGGGGATCTACCATCCTCTTCTGACCTCTACAGGTGCCAGGCACATACATGTATACATGTGGTGCACATACACACATGCCAGCAGCAAAACACTTGTACAAATAAAATAAATAATGTCCGAAAAAAATTACCTCCACATCTTAAGATGAGCAGAGAAGCCAGTCCAGGACAACTCCCTTCAAAAAAGTATGCCAAGGCTGGAGAAAAATGGCTCAGAGGATAGGCATCCTTGCTCTCAAGCCAAACCTAACAAGCCAGATTCCATCTCTGGAACCACGTGGTGTGAGAGAGCTGACTCTTCCAGGTTGTTCTCTAACTGACACAGATGCACTATGACATGTGCACACAGGGACACACAGAGAGAGTCAATCAATAAATCCGACATTGAAGAGCCGAGGGCGTGGCCGCTACATGACTCTGTGCTTCTCAAATTCTCACCATCCGCCCAGAGGATGCGTTCAGATTCTGATTACAAACCTAAACCCCAGGACCTGATTCAGGATCTCTTGGTGAGGGTGGGGGGAGAGGGTAGAGGAGGCAAGATTTGCCTTTTTAAGTCCCCAAGGGTTGCCAGGGCTGTTCATGGAAGGACCCACGGGGTCAGGAGCTTCTCGGTGTCACACTGAAGTGGGAAAAAAAATTAATAAATACATAACAACATTTTCATCTCTGTGAAGATCATCTCCCAAATGACCCCAGAGTCTATATGATGACTCACAGCTGCCTGCCAGCTGGGTACTTATTATGAAAAGCTCAGTTGCCATGGAATTTTATGGGATGGCACCCTGAGAAGCTCAGGTTAGGCCCTTCGCTGGTATAAAAATAACAAAATGTTATTTGAGGTAAAGGTGCTTGCCCCCAAGCCTGAGGACATAAGGTACATAACCAGGACCCGTGGGTGGAAGTCAAGAACCAAGTACCATAAGTCACAATCCTCTGACCGGCACATGCGTAAAAACAAGTAAACAGAAACTTTTTAAACTCAACCTTTAACGGGGACGAGAGAAGGAGCTGGATTTTTATTTTAAGTACAACCTCCAAACTGAAATTCCTTTCCCAAACCATGTATGGAAGAGGGGAACACTTTACAAACGATTCTCCAAAAGTGATCACGTATGTAAATGCTAGTTTTCTCACAAGGTGTGTGTCGGTCAACATGACAACCCTCTCAGGAGTCAGGGAAGATATATAAAACAGAGAGAGAGAGAGAGAGAGGGAAGGAGAGAGAGAGGGAGGGAGGGAGGGAGGGAGTGTGTTTTTGTTGTTGTTGTTGTTTTGGGGTTTTGAGACAGACTTTCTCAGTGTAGCCCTGGTTGTTCTGGAACTTACTCTGTAGACCGACCAGACTGATTTTGAACTCTCAAACTCTGCCACTCAAACTCTGAGTTCAGGAATTAAAGGTGCGTGCCACCACCACCTGGCTGTTTTTTGTTTTATTTTGTTTTGTTTCTAATTTGTCTACTTACAGGCCAATAATTTACTAAGGAACAGGGAGTTCTCTTTTTCACAAGCCTCTCATTCCCCAACTCCGTTCTTCTGACTTCACCATCTAAATCTTTCTCAGTGTACCCACCAAGGGAAATCTCCCCTTTCTTCTTTCTTTCCATCTGGCAGGAGTTATGGACCAACCTGATTCCATTTTAATATTAGAGGCATTTTTCTTACAAGGTCAAAAATAAGTTCTTTCCTGGTAAGCCCTCTTGATATGCAACCCACTCATATAATCAATAACACAGCATCCTGTTAACCTATGCACCATTCCATTTCCAAAGCTAATGAATTTGTGGAATAAGATCATTGGTAAAGCAAAATATTTTTAGAAACTCCCTCCAATAAACACAATCCACAGACCCCAGTTTGTGGGAAATCTCAACCCGCTCCCCATTTAGGCTGCCTGATGGCCTCCAGTTCTTTAAGCAACCAGCAGATGGCAGCAAAACATCATTCTATTGGAAGTCACTCACTACACAGGACCGCTTACAGAGTGTGTCAGGGGAGCCAGCGCTTCACAGACTAACCCCTCATAGGTGTCATTATCCTCACACAGACGCAGAAAGAGCAACTGAGGATTAACCGATAATCTAACGACGTCATCACTCAGCGTCAACAGTCTGATTCAACACTAGGCATAAACCATGTTGCTCCAAGGCAACTTCCCAAACCTTAAGCAACTATGAGAATCAGAATTTCCTCTAGTTCCGCCCCCCCCCCCCCCCCCCCCCGCCAAGGAGATTGACAGAATCCTGTGGGTTGGTCTTCATTAACTGTCACTTGCACCTGTCTCGTCTGAGAGCAGAGTGCATCTGTAGAGCAAGAGCTGTTCCGAGACATGTGTGCCCCGTCTCACTTTCTGTCCTTACCCACACAAGGGAAGGTCAGACACACTCAATCCAGATCCTACCGTGTTGACCCTCCCGGCCCCCCCCCACGCCCCCCCCCCCCCCCCCCCCCGTTAGCTGACTGTGCCTGACTCAGTTGCAGCCTCTGGCAGACATCCCAAGGAACGTATTCCCTTTTCCTCTCAGAAGCTCCCAGTGAAGCAAACCAAAGAAAGATGGTGAGGAGTCTCCCAGCAGCCCACACCAACCCCTTATATTACCTCATGCAATGCAGCTCTGGGAAAAGACCCTAAAGAACAGAATGTCACTGCCATGGAACTGCCCACAGGGACATGGGGAAGTTGTAGGTACAGTAGCCCAGTGACCTGCTGATAGATTAGGAAAGAAGACTGAAGAGATGCCTGGCTCTGTTCCTCAGTTACTCTCTCCCGAATGCTTTTAAATGCACAATACAATGGTACCCTGGGCGGCAAAAGACTCATTATAACTTCCATTTGTCTCAGATTTGACCTTAGACCTTAAATATCTGAAAATCCCTGAACTGGGGGGGGGGGGGGAACTGGGCTCTGGGAGCAAAAAAAAAAAAATCTAGTGAGCAACCCCTGTTATGTTTATGTTTTGGTCCTTGACAGGGTGTCTTACTCTGTGGCTCAGGCTGGGCTGAGCTCACTATATAACCCATGCTGACTTCGAACTCAGCACACTCCTCCTACCTTAGCTTCTTGCGTGCTAGAACCGCAGGCATACGCCACCACACTCTGCTCAAAACTACATCCTTGATGCCAGACTACCTTAGCCCCCATCTCTGTGGCAGGTTTAAAGCTGCTCTCCATCTTCATTCGTGCTAGCTGCTCTTAACAACACTGGCTTCTTCCCTTGGGTGCACTTCCAGGGTTGTTGGGTAGCTTACAGTATGGCAGGTGTGCCCTCCGGGGTCAGTAGAGCCAACATGTATCCTTACTGGGGAGAGCACAAGGCCACCAGAGAGATGATTTGCTCTGAGACAAGAATACTGAGCTCAGTCTTCTTTTTTGTCCTAAGAATGTGAAGCACAGAAGTAAAGAAGACATACCTGAGATGGAAAAGTATTGGGGCTGGAGGGATGACTCAGTGGTTAGGAGCACCGACTGCTCTTCCAGAGGTCCTGAGTTCAAATGCCAGCAACCACATGGTGGTTCACAGCCATCCGTAACGAGATCTGACGGCCCTCTTCTGGTGTGTCTGAGGACAGTGACAGTGTGTTCATCTACATAAAATAAATAAATAAATCTTGTTTTAGGAAAGAAAAATATTAACAAGAACTTTGTGGTGTCATCTACCTGTAATCGCAGCTCTAAATAAGAGAGACACCGGAGGATCAGGAGTTCAAGACCAGCCTTAGCTACAGAGCAAGTTTGAGGCCAGCCTGGTCTACAGGAGACTCTGATTATAAATAAATAAATAAATAAATAAATAAATAAATAAATAAATAAATAAATAAATAAGAACTACAAACAGCTACCAAGGAGGGCCACCCATCTTCTGGGGGGAGCATTTGGGGCTGTACCCCCCCTAAGTACAAATCTACATAAAATGCTTTCCGATGAAAATAGGGAGAGCAACCATGGCTCTTGAGGGCACCCCTCACACACAGTCCCTTATCTGAGAATGACTTCTTCAAAAATTCTACAAATCAGAAATAAGACACGAAACTCATCTGGTCATCCTTAATAAAGAAGTACCCAGCAGGACCCCTTGTGTGTTCAAAGACGAGACTTAACAACCTACCTGCATAGCCACAGAGGAATGCTGGGCCTAATGATGTCAGTCCTCGAATGCAAAGAAAGGGTTGCATTGGCACCAATCACTACACATCTTTCATGCAGCAGTCCTTCTGCAAAGACACCAGGGAAAGGGCTCTCTCTTTGGCTTTGGTAGAAATGGCTGCAGGGTTATCTAAGTTCGGTGAGGCTTTTGATGGCAGAAAGTTCTGTACAAAGTGCCTGCCAAGCCAAGCTGAGCCCTTCAGGAGCCAGTGCGATCAACTGCAACTGTCGTGTGCTTTCTAAAGACATCCATGAAGTGTTCCAAACGGCTGGGGCTGGCACAAGGGTGGTCCTGCTGGCTGTTTGTCTGATGGTCCGTTTTGTTCAAGGCAGCCAGGGCAGAGGGGGAAGTCCAACAGCTGCTGCTGGCTGAAAGCAAACTGCCCATCTCCCAGCGAGCATCAGGTGTGTTCTCGACACGGTTTGAAAACATGGCGATTTCAACAGACTGTATCTGTGCTATAAAGATGTTTCACATCTCCCCGATGTCCAGGAGAAAGCAGGGTAAGTGGGTAGGGGCATAATATTGTGGGGCGGGGAGGAGAGATGACCTGGAAATTCCGGAGGCTGAAAGAAAATCCAAACCATTGATTCTTTCCCTCAAGACAATGATAGAGGCTGGGCAGAAATTATCCCCGTATGAATGGATGCTCCTGACATCTTAGATTTATGGCAGAAGCTTTCTTGGTCTCCTGGCTTCCTGCTTGAGGACATTTTAGCGAATAGACACCTCATGATAAAACGTGTCCTTTATCTTCCATATCCCTGGGGTAATTCTTACTATGTGGAACAGCCACATGTCATCGAGACCACGATGGAAATTTCCTGACAGGAGCCATCACTCTGATTCCCTTCTGGGCACACTAAGCCTTTCCACATTCTCTGCCACATAGCACACCCCACGCCCCACGATGTGGATCTCAACACTAATGACAGTTGCTGGTGAGCGCTGCTTAGTTGGGCCAGCGCTTCTTTCCGACTCCAGAAGTTTGGGAACACAGCTCGGAGCCGGGAACAAAACACAGCCTAGGTTTTGTTGATTTAAGAGGTTTTTGTCCTATGCCATTTTCTAAGCTTTGTTTGCTATCTCCAGATCTGCTACTGTCTCTGTTAAAGATGTGAGACCAAAGCCCACCCTGCCTATGACCTCACTGAACTCCCAGCATTTTGATAAAATACCCAGTGATCTTCAAAGGGAGTCTACTAAAAATAAAAATAAAGTATGGTACTTTAAAAAAAATGCCACTTTCCAGCTGGGACAACAGAGCCCTCCATGTATGATGTAAGAAGTTCTGAAATATACCTGACATTTCAGAAAACTGTCTAAAGACACAAAGAAGCCAGTGGGCCTTGCCTTACTTACACAGATCTGGAATCATGAAGGTTGGACTAGACAATCCGTACATTCTTCCTTCCTTCTGCAAATCTCTAATTCCATTCTGCCCTGAGCATATTCTTATAGATAGCCACATTGATCTGACTTAGGCTGCTTCTGCCCAGGAGAGACATGAAGGCCCTAAAAAATAAACTACTTAAGAAACACTGTTGCAAGACAAGGTTATTCTTACTGCAGTCTTCCCAAGAGCAGCTACATTTGGAAGAAGCCTCAGAGAGCCCAGTACCTTCTGGTTGCTGCTTAGGCCATGGGGTCCTTTCTTTGCAGCCCGGGCAGTGTCTTGGGAGCACCCCAACAAAGGCACATTCTGAAGCTGACTCAGAAGCGCCTCACCTTGTTTAAACTCCTACATCGTTTCCCTTGAAACATTATCTACAAAGATTTAACTATGGCCCAGCCCTGCTTATCTTAGATGTACGTTCCAAGGCTTGTTTTTCCTGGTGCCAAGGCAGAAAAATTAAGAAACAAGTCGCCCACTCACTGTGTGTCTTCCTGACCTAGAAAAAAGTGATGGGGTAAGGGATGAAATCAAAGATGGCACATGGTACTAGTCAGCTTCCAGTCAGCACGAGTACCTAGATAATTGCAGAAATGTTTACTCCTGTCATGGATTTAGAGAGTTTGCTGTGTGATCCGTAGGCGCTGCTCACTCTGGACTTAGAGGTAGGTAGTATGTCCTGGCTGGCAGGAATGGGTCAGCAGGGCAGCATTGCTTATTTCATGGCCAGGAAGTTAATGAGAGCCCACACTCTGCATCTCCATTCAGGATCCCCCTCCCTAAATACCTCCCAGTAAGCCCCGCCTCTTAAAACCACTTAAAACCAGGCTGGAGAGATGGCTCAGCAGTTAAGAGCACTGACTGCTCTTCCAGAGGTCCTGAGTTTGAATCCCAGCAACCACATGGTGGTCACAACCATCTGTAATGGGATCGGATGCCCTCTTCTGGTGTGTCTGATAGCTACAGTGTACTCATATACGTAAAATAAACAAATCTTTTTTTAAAAAAAAATCTCCCAATAGCACTGAGCAGGGAACCAAACTGTTACCATAGGGACTATTGGGGAATACTTAAAATTCAAACTACAACACATGGAAAACACTAAATAGAAAAAAAAAGAAAAAGAAAAAAATGAAGAAGGGGAAAAGAGCATCCATGAAGTAGTGAGTTGGGAAAGAACCGAGACTTGAACTCTTGACATCCGTGTTAGGTGAGTCACAATAGCTGACATCTGTGTTAGACAAGTCACAGTAGCTGATTCGTAAGTTGTGTGGTTTAAGCAGCAGCCTCTGTGCTTTGCAAACCTAGAGGTTTTAAGTGCAGACTCATGAATGAATGAGGGCACTCTGACTTTAAATTCAGAGTGATAAGGATGCTGAAATCATCGTGGCCCTGGAGAATCAGAACATCTCTCCATGGCAATGCTGAGGGGTCAGGCACTTTGGTGTCCTCTCCCTTTCATGACAGAATTAAGGCCTTCCAGATGTTACAGGATCAACCTTTGTGTCCCATCCCACCCTGCACACTCACGTCTTGAAGCTCCAACACCACCTCTACCACCACACATAGCCCCACCCCACCATGTTGCAGTTGCACTGGAAGTGAGGTCATTTGGAAGGTTTGAATGCGGTCACGTGAATAGGAGGTGATAGTGAGTCTGGTGGTCTTATAAGGAAGAGAAAAAGTCATGTGAGCACACAGCAAGGCAGCATTCCTCTATATATATCTAGAGGGGGGCCTTAAATGAAGCCACCAGTGTGAACCCCTTAAATTTGAACTTTCCAACTCTCCAGAGGCAGGAGTAATGCGTTTCATTGTTTCAGCATGTCATTAAGGTAGTCTGAGATAATCACACACACACACACACACACACACACACACACACCCTTCCCTACCCCCCACCTCCCACCCTCCACCCATCTGCCCTCCCAACTCCCACTCTCCCCCACACCCTTACCCCCCACCCCGGACAGTGAAGAGCCTCTTAAGTAGATGCTATAGTTCAAAGATGTTAAAAGATTCCCATTTAACCAGCAACTGTTGTGTTCCTGGGGAGACACGAACAGAAACCTACTTGCTCCAGAGAAGACACTGACAACAGATCAAAGCAATGGTCCCATCCTAGATGTGTAACATGAGAGTTTACAGAGATTACTTAAGCAGAGACCACCCAGCATGGGAGATGAGTCCCAGAAGCTAGAGTTCCCTGCCAGACTTGCCAGCCGCTCACCAGAGTCTCTTCTTTCTCCCTTGCATTTTCCAGAGCTCACAGAAGGAGGAATCTGCAAGTCTTATACAGTAGCTTCCTGAGCCTTGTAAGCTTGATTTACTTCCTGGACCTTCTAAGTTGCATTTGCTTCAGGAATCTTAAGCACCTCCCTCTTCTCTCCAGTGCATCAACTCATTAGGAGGAAATGATACTTGGCAGCCCCGCAAAGAAGTTAAAATAAATTTAAATTCATTTTTTATTTATTAAATAAAAAAATCAAATCTAAAAAAGTCAAATGAATTATTTAAAACAAATAAAAGCCACTAACAGAGAATAAACCTTGACATTAATTAAGTGAAATTAACAAATTTATTTCAAGAGGTATCTTAGGTTTCTATTGCTGTGAAGAGACACCAAGACCACGGAAACGCCTATAAAGGAGAACATCTAATTAGAGCTGGCTAAAAGTTTAGAGGTTTAGTCCATTATCATCATGACAGGAAGCATGATGGCACACAGGGAGACATGGTGTTGAAGAGGTAGCTGAGATCTGCAGGCAGCATAAAGAACAAGAAAGCCACTAGTCCCGGCATGGGCTTCTAAGACAGAAAAGCCTGCCCCCAGTGACACACTTCCTCCAACAAGGCCACACCCACTCCAAAAAGTCACACCCACTCCAACAAGGCCACACCTCCTAATAGAGCTCCTCCCTAAGAGCCTACAGGGATGGGGAGGATGGTGGGGGAGGGGAGGACATTATCATACAAACCACCACAGGAGG
Source organism: Micromys minutus (assembly GCF_963924665.1). Lineage (NCBI taxonomy): Eukaryota > Metazoa > Chordata > Mammalia > Rodentia > Muridae > Micromys > Micromys minutus. The sequence continues at coordinate 106,280,921 of NC_137969.1, forward strand.
CATTGGGCTATATAGGAGTAAGAACCCCTGCCTACAGAGCTAAAACTACTGACTTCTGTTTAGTAAACCTGCTTGCCCCTCCCTCTCTCCTGAAAAAGAAAATGGCTGGCATGTTTTGTTGACTGAAGACAAAATTGTCTTAACCAGAAGCCTGTAAATTTCAGTTTCTGGAAAACTTTCTCAGCTCTGGGGAAAAGTCTCATTAGGGTGGGCATTAAAAGAGCACCCCAGAATGATCAAGAGTCACACAGACAAGATTATGACTGGGTCTAAACCTTTATAAACCATGAAATATTTCTGACTGAGGTTGGGCCTTTTTAAGAAATTGCTAGAGGCTGCCTCTGTGTGCTGATTAAAGCAATTTTTCTCTTATCTCTGAATGTTGAGATTTTTTTTTTTGTTGTTGTTTTTGGAGAAGGTTTTGCACTGTTCCAGACACACACACACACACAGTAGCAGCAACCACAGGTTTTTACCTGATTTTTTTTTTCTCATCACCCTGGAGATCTGTTTTAAGCATGTCCCAGTTGTTTTCAACCTCCACAAATGCTTAGAACAATATTTGTATATAATAAGCAATTCATAAACACTTGATTTGTTAGCCAATAAAGATCACCCAGTTTTGCATTCACTTAAGGAGCCCTGATTTATTAATGATCACCTATTGCCCTCTATAATCAGGGGCAGTGTTCTTTTGGCACCACACTAATAACAATGACCACTGTCCCCTGTGTGGCACTATAGCACACAAGGTGGCTTCAAATAGGTTGCTCCTGGAGACTTCTTTCCGTGAGTCTTCCATTGAGATCTGCAGTAGCAAACACCCAGACACTCTGTGTACAAGCCTTGGTTCCCTAATAATTTTGGTATTACAAATACTAGCAACTCTAGGGGGTTGAGTTTAGTTGGAGGGTTGCATCCCCTAAGGGGAAACTGGGATGCGGTCTATTGCTTGCCAGGAAGAGGCAAGCAAAGTGGCTTTGCTCTACCACATGCCTCTATGTGATGGTTCTGTCCCACTAACACTGAGGACATGGGCTGAAACCTATGAAGTCATGGGTCAAGATGGGTCCTTCCTCCTTCCCTCCCCCTAAGTTGTTCCTCCCTGGGCTTTCATAACCACAAAAAAGGCTGTCTCAAACAGAGCTCGGCAGAGTAGACTGGACCACAAAGCTCAGCTCGCCACACATCATCTCTTCCACACCCTTGAATACCACATGACTGACACCAGATGCCACAGACTCTACCAGGAACATCGGCGGTCAAGTAAGAGAATGCTGGACTAAAAAGTAATATTTATTCACGGGTGGAGTTATAACTGAAAAACCTCTGCACCCAACCACACAAAGCAGACATGCCCTATTCCCTCATAAGCAACCCTTCTCCCCACGAGCCAGAGCTAGGCTGGAGGTTTCTGTGGGTGGGAAGGTTCCAGAAACAGAAGGTGCTATGGGTGTAGCCTTACACTGCAGCCGGGGAGTGTGAGGCTCTCAGAGACTAAACCTTTCTATCTGTTCACTCAAGGTTAACAGAACTGAGTCTTCAAGTTTGGGGACCAAGGTGGGGGAGCACTGAAACTGGCTGTTTTTTTTTTTTTTTTTTTTTTTTTTTTTTTTTTTTTTTAATAGAAGAGACTTATTAGAAGAGATGGTGAGGTCATAGACAGGAAGACAGCTGCAAGACAGGAACCCTGAAGAGAGACCAGAGCCATGTGACTAAGTGGGGGTGGGGGGTCTTATTGTTTTTACAGTAAGGAAAAGAATAGGAAGGAGTTTGAAAAGTTTGGGGGTTTTGTTGTTGTTTTGTTTTGTTGTGTTTCTTTTTGGTCCAAAGTCCTCTGTTGCTAGGGGTAACCAGTGAGTACTCAGTTAAAGAATGTTAGGTAATTAATAAACACCTTTTCTCGGTGGACATAACATGGGGTGGTCAGAATAAGGAAGGCTGGATCTAGGGATACAAGTTTCTTTCTAGGATCCAAACCACTGTAGCTTAGGGAATTGTCACAGTTTGGCCAAAATAGAGGAGCTTTACAAACGCCATGGCTCTCGCTATCCAAAACCAGGCGGACTTTATGGGGAAATTAAAAGGGTAACATAGAGTCCTTTGCCTGAGGGGAATATGGAAAGAGGGTGAGGGGCTGACAGAAATCTTGTCTAAAGCCATAAGCAAATCTCTACTTTTGCCAACACAACAGACTACCCCAAGATTCCACCCAGCTTTGTAAAAACTAAACTAACAAATGAAGAAATCAAAAGTGCTTACCTCTTAGGCAGCACAGGAACTACTTCATGAAACTTCTTATGATTTCACACGTAGCACTGTACCAGGACTTCCTGTAAATTGTACCATTACTACAATCATAACTTCTCAAAAGTTTTGCTGTAATAGCACTCGTTGGTGCTTTCTTCTTTGTTAGAATTAGTGCTTTGGTTATAAAAACAACAACAACCAGCGCTGTTTGTTTTGTTAGGGCTGCTATGTAGGCTGAATTCTGGCCTGGGGTTCATGGCTGTATCAGTATAGAGATGGGACTTAGCGAGTTGCTGACTTCTAGCTGTCTGGGTTCCCTCAGGTTGGTACAGGAATCCTGCCCCGCCCACTTCCTTAAGGATAGCTCTAAAACTGCTCATGTGGCAAGAGGATGGAGTTGGAAGAACGTTATATCAAGATAAACACATGGAGTAAGCCAGCTGGCAACCCCTTCCCCATCTGGTTTCGCACAACAAACGGAGCATGCTCAGAAGAATCTGCACTATTCAAAAGAGAGACGTGGGCACTACTTAAACGTCCGATGGAGGGTTATCTGATAGTTGCCCACCACTTTCTGGACTTTTCTTTCCAGTCACTAGCTTACTCCCATTCTTAGAGAGCTTTCTTTTTTTTTTTTTTAATAAACAGTCCCTATGTTCATTTCTAGACACAAGTCCTTCATCTGTTTCTTTGAGGGGCGAGGCAGAACCTAAACATTTCAGCAGGTGGCCGGGGATTCAAATCTGTGCCTAAAATACTTAAGAAATTGCCAATGCTATACATAGTCTAATGCCTGGTGGATAATATTATCCAGCAAATGTACCTTTCTGCCCCACGAACACTCCCTACCCTGGGACACCACCTTCTATACCGTTTACAGGATCCCCTCTGAATTTCTTCATTGTACTTAGGCTAGGTTTTGTTGGAGTTTCCTGTGTGATACCAGCCGAGACTGATGACTGAGTTAAAATAATTTTTCAGAAATTCTGGTCACTGAAACAGAGTCCCACAATGAAGCACTCTTTGCTGTGGCTTGCACAACAGTAGCAGGCTAAGAAAGACAGATGGGCATTCCCAGTGCTTTCGAGGCCTGTGGGGGGGGGGGGGACGCCAACGTAAAGAGAATTCAAACCATCATAAAGGGAACTGTTCCCCATTCAAGCCGGGTCCTCAGAACATCTCCAAAACAGAAAATCTACCATTCTCCACCCAACTGAATGTCACAGCCCAGCAGAATCATTCACAACCTAATACCATACAGCTGCCTTCGTTTGCATGGTAAAAAAAATTGCATGATGGGAAATGCTAGCGCAGTGAGCTCGCCCATCACGAACATCGACCAATCAGAACAAGCCCTGCTACCATGGAAGGAATCACACTACTGAAAATTGCTCCCACCCTTGCAGCTTTATTGCCACAGGCTAGTGGTTCTCCTGTTACTTCAAAGAATGAAGAATGATATCCGTGTGTCTGCACAAAGGAACACACAAACAAAGAGAGAGTAGCTCATGAAGCAACTAGTTTTGCAAAATTGATGGCCAAGACCCAAACCTGGCTAACAAGCACGCTTGACCAAGACTTTCTTTTATCCCTGATGTAGGTGGTGACTGTTATGTTTTATAAAAAAGAAAAAGAAGCCAGGGATATGTTTGGTAGATGCGCGGTATGGTACAAGGCGGTGTGTGGGTCCTCTGCAGACCCATGCTGAAGCATCCCTTCCCCTTAGGTACCAGCCATACTGTACAGGTATAGTATGCAACAGAGTTTATTTAGGGCTTGGGGAGGGGAGTTGAGGAAATAGTAGAGAAAGAAAGGGGGGACAGGGAGGGAGAGACAGAGAGACACACAGAGAGAAACAGAGGCTGGCTATGGAGAGAGGGGGGTAGAGGAATGGGAAGAGAGGGGACAGGGAATGGCAAAAGAGCAAGAGAGTGAGTAGGAGGCAAGCAACCCCTTTTATCCTGAGGCAGGCACACCTGGCTGTTGCCAGGTAACTGTGGGGTGGAGCCTAGAGGGAGTACTGATAGTGACTGTGTCTCATCCCATAGGTGGGAGATGGACTTCATTGTCTAACACTATTGCCTAATCAGTGCAAAGAGGCAGAAAAAGGTTCTGGAAATGAGTCCTTACGGAGCTAACTACCTTTGATAGAGAAAGGTCTTACACACACACACACACACACACACACACACACACACACACCTCTGTGAATGGGCTAACTAAAGTGTTTTCTTTCTCCTCTGGTCTAAAGTGTGAATTCTGTCACCAACCAGCTAATACTTCTCAGTGCTGCTCATTTCTGATTTCACCCGATTAAAAACAACTCCTGTGCCTTCCCCATCCCTGTCTGCCTGCCCATTCCCAGGATCTGGGGATTTCAGTGTTGCCCAGGAAGTTCATTCCTGATAGATACTAACAAGAGAGACCAGTAAAAGCTCCTCTGCTCTTTCCCTGGCTTAGCTACTTCAGTGGCAAGGGTCAAAGCCTTTGTGCTCTGTGCTTTGGAAATGACCCTCTTGTCCTTTTCCACTTTCCCAGGGAGGTGTGACCCATTTCCTGCCTCACACAGGCTAGGTGCTACTCTAAGAAACAGTGACTGTCCACTCAGATTCTCCAGGGAAGCTAGTCCTCAGTGGCTCTCTGCAGAGTGACCTAGAAGACCTCTGTGGGAGCATTTTCTCCAAGACTGTCCATTCCTTTGCCCAGGTCCTTGTCACCACCTGCCACTCACCAATCAGGACAATTCTTTCCTGGCCCCTCCCCAAGTCCCCAGGCCATAACTTCTACTGGGCTCTCTGTCTAATTTATGCCTTGGCTGCTCTCTGGGTAACTGATTTGTGTAAGAATCACTTTAGAAGCAGTTCATCGTCCCCTGTACAACTGGGTGTTTATGCTCCTCACTTGACTCTCATCCATGCCAGGATGCTGGCCTCATAGTTAACATTCCACACAGGTAGTCAGGAATTTTCCCTGATAGGAGAGAAAAGCGTTCAACTCTTAGAGTTCCTATTTAAAGAAAGAAAAAAATGTGAAGAGTGTTGGTGTGTATTCGGAACCCACAAGTGCCTCGGAGGTAGCGATGTACAATTTCCTGGTTTGCCAGCTTAACCTAATCAGGGAGCCCCAGGTCCTGTAAAGGACCCTGTATCAAAAAGCAGGGTGAGGGCTGGAGTGACCAAGCTATTTCAGTCAGTCAACAGGTTCTCCAGTGCAAGATCGAGGATTAAAAAGAAAAAAGACAATTAGACAACATTGTAGCATGACCCCAGCCAGTTCTGAGGCTGAAGTGGGTTTATTTTTTCCTGGTTTTTTTACCATTTTCAATTACATGCAAGTAATAAGGTCAGTTCTAGGTTAAGGAACAAGCCAGACAATAAACACAATTAGCCAAGGAACAAACAAGGCAATAAACAAACTGTGATCACTGTTTCTAATGGCTTATAGATATCTGAGCCTACGTACCTGTCCTAGCCCAAAGTCATAATATTGCCTGAAGCCTGTTTCTTTGTTCTAGGCTAAAATCAGATTCCTGCCTGAAACCTACTCCTTGTTCCGACCCAGTGTCAAATTCTTGCCAAAGCAATCCACACTGGAGCCTTAAAGTGCTCTCTCTGCTCTTGCTGGAGTCCTCTTCTCAGCACACGGATTGGCTCACAGCCATCTGTAACTCCAGATCCAGGGGTTCTGACACCTTTTCTGGCCTGCATAGGCATCGTGCATGCTCATGGTACACAGACATAGATATAGGCAAACTCTTTTACACATAAACTTTTTGAAACAACTGTTTTTCAAAAATCAAGATGGTGGTGGTGGGGTGGTAACTCCTGGAGAGATGACATAGTAGCTAAGACAATGTGTTGTTCTTCAAAGGGACGCTGGTGAGTTCTTAGCACCCATGTCATGCAGCTCACAATGGCCTGGAATTCCAGTTCCAGGGGACCTGATGCCTCTGGCCTCTTTTGCACTTACACACATTTGCACATACCCACACCCAGACACAGATTCCTACACATAATTAAAAATAAATATTTCTTAATTTAAAAAAAAAAAGGTGGAGAGGTATGAGGCAGTTTGGTAGGTCCGAGTGCTTCCTACTCAAGCATGAGGACTTGAGTTCAAATCTCCAGAATTCACTTTAAAAAATCCAGAGTCATAGGTGTGCCTCCAACCCTAACCTTGGAGGAGGGAGAGAGGAATCATGGGGGTTCAATAGTCAGCAGTCTACTTCTAGGGTCAGTGACAGATCCTGACTCAAGAAAATAAAACAGATAATGATGGAACAGGACCCTGGATGTCCTTCTCTGGCCTCTCTTGCAGGCTGGCACTGGTTCCTCTCATGTGTGCACACACGCACTCACACTCACTCACATACACACAGGTGGGGATGGGTGTGAGAAGCACTCTTGGCTTCTGAGGAACAATACAATACTTGAGGTTGACAATTGGCTGACATACACAAGTGTATGTACACACACACACACACACACACACACACACACACACACGCACACACACACACAGGAAAGGGAAATTCTAACTTTGTTCTTTTGGTTTTTCCTAAAACTGTTGTAGCCAGATTTTGGCTATGTGGGTTCTTTTTTCTTCTGCCCTTTCAATCCCTGAACAGATAAGAAGGAGAAAAAAGGATAGAGAGGGAAGTCAGGGGTTAGAAAAGGGACATCATTAGACAACTTCCGGCTGATTGAGGGCACCAAGTTCTTTGAGGCAAGTTTGATCTTCATTATCAAGATATCTAATTTCTTCTTGTTTCTTTTTTTTAACCTAACTACTTAACAAACCGAGACCAACAACAACCCAACCCAACAATCCCCTGGGGGGAGGGGCTAGCATTTTTATACCCTCTGAAAAGTCTCTGGAATTCCAATCATCACACAAATTTGCAGAAAGCTGGCAAAATCATGCCCCCTCCAGAGCACAAGACAAATCATAGTCAGCTGCTATGGACAATCTGAAGCAGCCCCATATTCCACACCTGGGATTAAAATGAAAACATACTCTTCTATTTCTGTAGGGCTGTTTTGTTTTGTTTTGTTTTTTAAGAAACCACGTCTCCAAAATTGTTGCTACAGGGTGTCACTGGTCTCTTTGTTTGCTGTATCAGAAATAAGCATCTCAATAACAGGAGAGAGGTAGAAGGCTGTGGGAAGACAGGCTGCAAAACCTTCATCCCTGCTACCCACTCTGCATGACACTTTAGCCACCTTACCCACTCAACTATGGTTTGGGGACTGGTTTTACCTGAAAAACCACTCACTGAGGCTGAAACTTGCAAAAATTTTCTGGATTTAATGGGAATAAAGTGAAATTGTATTTCAATTTGTAATCATTTTTTACTATAATCTCTAAGCCCAATCAAGACAATGCATACTCAGTCATAACTGAATGAAGAAATAAGTTCAGGGATGAGGATGTGCCTATGCAGACACGAGGACCCAAATTGGTTGAGAGCACTGACTGCTCTTCTAGAAACTTCTGGTTCAAATCCCAGAAACCACATGGTGGTTCACAACCATCTGTAATGAGGACCCAAATTCAGATCCCCAGCAACCATGGAAAAGCCAGGTGTGGTAGCATGCCGATAACCCCCAGAGTGGCATGCAGGGAGATCCTAGAAACTCAGTTGCTGGCAAAACCATCAAGCTCTGGGTTCAGACCTGTCTTCAGAAGAAAGCCAGAGCTGGGTATGGTGGAATATGCCTTTACTTTAATCTCAGGACTTGAGAGGCAGAACCAGGCAGCTCTCTGTGAGTTGGAGGCCAGCCTGTTCTACATAGTGAGACCCAATCTCAAACACATACATATATACATACATACATATATACATACATACTCAATGTGGAGAGCAATAGAGGAAGTTACCAGTTATCAACTTCTGTCCTCAAACACACATACATGCAACCGCGCATACACAGATGCACACTCACAAATGCACACATGCAATACACAAGAATAATTTCTAATGTTTTACACAAAACTGGTGAAACTAGATTTCACAATTATTTGTTATATATTTAATAAAGAACTGGAGTTAGGCACTTCCAAATAAAAAGAAATTCTAAAGATATGAATGTGGGTTTTCCTGATTTTATCAGTACATACTGCCTAATGCATATTGAAATTGCACACTGTGTGTTGGCATTCCTCCTAGGCTCCACCCAACAGTTACCTAGCAACAGTCAGGTAGGCCGGACTTGCTATAAAAGGAATTGTTTGGCCTCTCCCTTTCTCTTACTTTCCCTCACCCCTTTTGTCCTCTCTTCCCCTTCCCCTCCCCCTCTCTCCATGTGTTCCTGGCAGGTCTCTTTCTCTCCTTCTGTTTCCTCTCTTTCTCTGCCTCTACTCTCTTCTCAACTCCCTCTCACCCCAAATAAACCCTATTCTATACCACACCATTTATTCTGTACTATACCAGTCATATGGCTGGTACCCTAGAGGGAGCGGGGAGGGGAAAGGAATGTTTCAGTGTGGGTCTGCTGAAGTACCCCCTCCCACCTCGCCATTCCACACTCTAAAAACATACCCCTGACTTTAAAAAACAAAACAAAAATAAAAACAGTGCCTCAAAAATACGTATAATAATTAATCAACAAATTATATTAATGAAAAAAAACCTGTAAGGTTAACTATATTGGCTGAGCATTACATACTGTATACATATGTTGCTATATGGTGCTCTGTAAATGTGTACAATTAAAATAATAATAACCAATCTTCATTAAATTCTGTATTCCATTTAATTCCCAACCACAATACTTTCAGTGCAGACCTGGAAAGCGTGCTGAGCTGAGACCTTACCGAGGGAAACAGTGTCCTAAAACCCATAGTTTCTCACAGCTATTCCCATGACCCCTTGCAGGCTGCACCAACAATTAACCAACTTTGTGTGTGGAGTCCCCTTAGCAGTGGCCGGGACAAAACCACCGCAGGCACACGCTTGTTCCCACGGTCAGAACATTGGTGATGCTCCCTTTGTTTCCATCCCCCACCCCGGGATTTGAGGAATGCCCTTTGGGAGGCACAGAGGGCTGGAAGCTCAGTGCCCTCACAGCAGGATGCCTGATGCATTTGCATCTGTTAACTCCCCCTTTAGACTCTCCCCTCAGAAGGGAAGCTTTCTTTTCAGGCCTTTGATGCTTCAGAACACATTTCCTTTGTGAGAGGAGCCAAAGGAGACTACGTAGGGAACAGTTTTCGTACTTTTGTGTTCAGCAGGGCTCCAAGGCTGGAGCTAAGTCCCCCCACCCCCCCCACCCAAGGCTCTTCTCTTCTTTCAATTAGACCGGGAGTGTAAGTGGGTTAAAGACCTTTGTGTAGATCCGTCTTGACCTGAGCAACCAACAGAGAGTGTCTGGGGTCTGTCACCCCTACCTGGGCTCTCCTTATAATTGGAAAGCTTCCACTAGGTAGCCTAGACTCCTATAGACATTCTCTAGAAAGCAGATATAAGGTTTATGACCCCAGCAACTGCTCCCCAGTGAAGACCATGTTTGTCACTTGGGCTTTCCCTGCCCAGGTGACTCACTCTATCTAAATGCCTCTTTCCCATCCCCTTCCAGCGGTTTGTATAAGACTCATGTCTTCCTTTCCAGTATCGCCTTCCACAAGTCTATCAACGTAACATTCTTCTCAATGTTAAGTCTCCTCCCCACTGAGCTCAAAATTCTTTAGGAATGCCCCTTTCAGCCTAGAGATAAGACAGCGCCCTTGGGTGACTTCAGGATCTCTCTACACACCCTGACTCCTCCTTCTTCAGCCATGCCAACTTGGCCTAAGACAAAAAAGTTGCAAGGTAGGTGCTTGTGAGTTTTAGCTGGGACAGACTCTTCTCTGTGCTGTCACCCGAAGCAGCCCAAGGAGATTCCTTAATCTTTCAGGGACTTCAGCAGAGTAAAACTGGATCCTTCCCTTCAATACAGAAAAAAATTTCAAAGAAAAGCCAGTATCAGAGTTCAGATTTATTCAATCTACAGAGGGAAAGACACATGATAGATAGATAGGTAGATAGATAGATAGGTAGATAGATAGATGGATGGATGGATGGATGGATGGATGGATGAATGGATAGATAGATAGATAGATAGATAGATAGATAGATAGATAGATAGATAGAGATAGAGAGATAGATAGAGAGATAGAGAGATAGAGAGATGGGGTGGGTGGGTAGGTAGGTAGACAGACAGATAGATAGATGGCTATGCACACCCAAGAACATGAATGGGAGCTTCTCAAAGAAAAGCTACAGTTTGTCAAAAGCCATCTCTAACTTGGACTTTGAGCACAGGTGTCAAGAGAGTGAGTTTTGGAAAAAGAAGACTTACCCAGGTGAGGGATAGATCTCTATTCCACATGTATACAATTTTGGTGTCTCAAGGACAGCTCATAGGGCTGCTAAAAATGTTGTTTTCACTTGCTCTCCCTTCTCTGATGAGGGAGACTGTGGGCAGCTGCAGTGGGCATTCGGATGGGCTTGCACTGAAAGAAAGTATAACCAGGAGCTGCTAGAGTGGCCCAGGGAGTTCAGGAAATGTCTTTTGCAGTAATTGGAATTTCTTTTGAAATTGCAAGGATGTCTGTAGGTTTGCAGACAGGAAAGGAGGGTCTTGAGCAAATTTTAAGTGCTGGAATTTTTCCTTTTAAAACAATTTGAAATTTATTGTTGTTATTGTGCATGTGGATAGAATGTGGGAGGTAGCACATGGGACAGTGCTCATAGGAAGGCAATCAGAGGACCACAGTGTGGAGTTGGCTCTCATCCTCACACTTTTCTGGTGTTCCCAGGAATCAAACTAAGGTCAGCAGGCTTACAAGTTAAGTGTCTTCCCACTGAGCCATCAGACCAGCCCTGCACTGTCAGCCTTCATGCTTAAGCCTGAAGGTGAGGATCTCCTGTTTCTTCTCATGTCTGTGATGTCTCTGTTTTTCTAATCAGGCCCACAGCTCATCTGCAAAGACGCTCCTTTTCCTGTTACATGTGTTCTTCCTCAAGAGGTCCAAGTACTTGACTGACTTGTCTAATTTCACCCGGTTCTCCATCTCCACTAGGAGTGGTGTCAGTCATTCTCACACTCCCCACCCGACGACTCCCAGGCAAAACAACTTTAGCAAGAGTCCCACAAGGTGGAGTCTGATAAGGAACAAACGTAGCCAAACAGTGTGGTGCGGTGCACTGAACAAGAGAAACTAGGCGTGGGGCTAACTTCAAGAGACTGAGTCAAGCCTGCTTGGGGTCCACTTTTGCACTCAGAGTTTTCTATCAGTCTGCATTTCAAGCCTGCTTGAATTGGGCTTTCTTTAATTTCATTTCTTTGATTTTTTTTTTTTTAATTTATGAGTGTGTGTAGTTACTGGCAGAGGTGAGAAAACAGCATGGGATCCCCTAGAGTTACAGACAGCTATGAGCCATGTGATATAGATGCTGGACACCAAACTTCCATCCTTAGGAAGAGCAATAGGCACTTTTAACCATTGTCTTAGTCAGGGTTTCTATTCCTGCACAAAACATCATGACCAAGAAGCAAGTTGGGGAGGAAAGGGTTTATTCAGCTTACACTATCATATCGCTGTTCCTCACCAAAGGAAGTCAGGACTGGAACCCAAGCAAGTCAGGAAGCAGGAGCTGACACAGAGGCCAAGGAGGGATGTTACTTACTGGCTTGCTTCCCCTGACTTGATCAGCCTGCTTTCTTATAGAACCCAGGTCTACCAGCCCAGGGATGGCACCACCCACAATGGGCTGGGCCCTCCCCCCTTGATCACTAGTTTAGAAAATGTCTTACAGCTGGATCTCATGGAGGCATTTCCTCAACTGAGGCTCCTTTCTCTGTGATAACTCCAGCTTGTGTCAGGTTGACACAAAACCAGCCAGTAAAACCACTGAGCCATCCCTCCCACTCTAAATTGGGTTTTCTGATGCAGTAGCAAACCTTATTGGATGCAGTAGAAACTAATATTACTCTTCTTGAAAGAACCTCTAATGCTATCCTACAACCTTGTCATGTTTGTTATGTACAGCATGGTGGAAGGGATTAATCAGTCCTGATATAAGGTCTCTATAGGCAACCTGTCTCAGGCTGTAAAGACCCAGGAACGGAAAGCCACAGTAGCTAATCTTTCTACAACTAACTAATATTCATAGATTCTCATATGCAGATCTCTGAGGACTATTTTGCCAAATTGTCCCATGGGTCAATTGGCCTTGAGTCTTGGACAGGCTGTGCTCGTGTCAAAAATAGACATTCACTTGGGACTGTACTCACCAGGATTCCTCTTTTCCCTACAGTCATGGTGTCTTATTGCAGTGACAGAAAGGTAACTGAGCTGGACATGGTGGCACAGGCTTTTGGGCCCAGCACTCGGGAGGCAGAAGGAGGTGGATTCCTGAGTTTGAGGCCAGCCTGGTCTACAGAGTGAGTTCCAGAAAAGCCAGGGTTATAGGAGGAAACCTTGTCTGGGGGGCGGGGGAGGGACAGTCAGGCAGACAGACAGACAGACAAACAAACTGGCATTCTGTTTTATTCTTCCATCAATAAACTGAGTTTTCATATACCGGTTCCATTGTTCATTTATGATATAATTGATAACGATCGTTTAGGAAGAGTCTTTTTGTTTCTTCATATGTGCTTTTTAGGCATTTAAAAATTTATGAGCAGTTACTACTTGTTTGGCTATTGGTATCAAATACATTTTTAAAAAAAAGAAAGAAAGAAAAACCCACTGAGTCATCCAGGATAGAGTCTAGCAAACTACATGTACCAGCAATCTGGCCCCCAATCCTGCTTACATAAATAAAGTTTTAATGTAACACAGCCATGCCAATTAATTTGCATACCATCTACATGAGCTTCCACACAATAGCAGCAGTGTTGATTCCCACAGAAACCATGTGGCCCTCAGAGATTAAAATATTATTTTACACTTCACAGAAAACCTTTGGCTGTAGGCGGTTCTCCATAACTAGAAGTTCTGGTTGTCGTAAAACCTCTCTTCTTCCCTGAAGGATAATGCAGAAAGGCACTCAGCCCATTCGTGCAGACACTGCCCCCCACATCACATAACACTTCTAGAAAATAAGCATAGGAATGAAGAACAACAAATTAAAACACAAAAGCAAATGCATTTTAAGTTTGCACAGATAATCGATACCAAAACTGACAGGCAAGTCCTTTAAGTGACTGTTAGCAGCCCTGTTGAAAGATGTGTATAACTCACCCCAGATGGTACCAATGAAAGCCCAAGTGGGACAAAGGGTCTAATTTTCTTCTCTTCAGTTCTGCAGCATGCTCCTCAGAACACAGCCCTTATTTCAAGAAGCGGTATCCCAGGGGTACATTAAGCCAGCGGGAGCCCCGCTCTGAGGTGATTCATGCCAAAATTGAAATATACACATTAAATCCCCTATCATAATTTCTCTTTATTCGTCTATGCTGCCTTACAGATACACTCCTAGTCTGAATAAAATATGATTTATTCAGTTGCTCAGTGCGCTGGTAGTTTGCACAAATCTTTTTTTATAACACTAGTGGAGTTAATTGTCGTGTCATAAATGGGAATGGTATCGACTGCTGAACCCAACAGACTCTGGTTTGAATTTTGCCTTTAAAACATGCTCAGCAGAGAAGCATCTGTTTTTTTCTTCCAGAGACTAGCGTTTCCTCAGTAGCATCCTATATCTAGATCTCTAATTTCCAGAGTTGGTGGAGAATCCCAGATGAGACATTTTTTTTTCTAGTTGCAAGCACAGATCTGTTCTATAAATGTGTCTTTCTCTCCTGTCCCTTCTTGCTTCTATAGCAGAAGAACGGAAAGCAGGCTGGTTAGTTATTTGTTTGGTTGCCAATAAAAAATATGTGAAAAAAGTAAACTTAAGAAGAGAAAGAAAGAAGGGAGGACAGAAAGGAAGGAATGAGGGGAAGAAGGGAGGGATGGAACGAGGGAGGGAGGAAAGGCAGGTTTACTATGGCTCGTGGTTTGAAGGTGTACAGTCTACCATGGAGCCAGGAACTAGAGGCAATTTTGCAGCTGCAATTGGGAAGCAGGGAGAGACAAATGCTGGTACTCAGCTTGCCTCCCCTTTTTATTTAGCCTGTGACCCCAGACCATGGGACAGTGTCAGCCGTAGTTAAGGCACTCAGTCATCCTAATTAACTTAGATATAACCAATGCCTCCCAGACATGCCCAGAAATTTGTCTCCTAACTGCATCCTGTCAAGTTGACACTGGGTATTAACCACCACCCACACCTCATCACCTCTGTATTAAAAGAAAACAAAGGGGACAGAGAGATGGCCAGTGGGTGATCCTCTTGCCATGCAAACTGCTCCTGGACAGGATCCCTGGAACCATCCCAAAAGGTCGAGCTGGCATGATGGCCCACATGTAATTCTATAACTCAGGGAGTGGGGACAGAATATCCTCCCGAGTCAGCTGTTCACCAGATGAGCCAAAGCCGTAGCTCCGGGTTCAGTGAGGAACCCTGCCTCAGTAATATGGTGTAGAACAGTAGATGAAGTAAGTCCTTTGATGTCGACCTGTGCCATTTTATGCACATGTGCACATGTACATAAATACATGTATACAGATCACACATATACACATGAATAAAAAGAAAACAAAAAGTTGAGACACAAAAAATACTGAATTTATTTTTTAATTTATAGTGCTTTTTGAAATTATAATTACATAATTTTCCCCCTTCCATTCTTCTTTTCAACCTCTCCAGTGCATCCTCCTTGCTCTCTCTCAAATTCATGGTTTCTTTTATCTTTGTTATTTATATCACATATGTAAATATAGAATTATGTTATCACATATATTTTATATGTGCATAAATAGTTACAACCTGTTCTGCCCGTGTAATGTTATCTGTATGTCTATGATCTCAGGGCTGATCACTTGATATCGGATAGCCCTAGGGAAGACCATTCCTTCTGCAAGAGATTGGATTTCTGTACAGGGCATTCTCCTCTCCACTAGCCAAAGTCCAAAGATGAAAGGTTAGTAGAGACTTCTGCTTCTCGATGGACAGGCAACCACAGATGCCAATCAATGGTAACCACTGTTGGAAACTTGGCCACCGGTACCTCTCTGGGTGCGTCTGGTGCATTTGCATCTAACTGGCAAGGTAGCTTTAGGATAACCAGAAAATCTAGTGTCAATCATGGCCCAGATCCAAGCCAAAGTCAACCTTGGGAGCAGCCGTGGGGTTTGGATTGCCAGCATTGGGCATGAAGGTCTGGGAATTGTCTCAGACACAGGCAAACACTCACTAGTTTATTCAGCAAAAACCTCTAAAAACAAAAACAATGCTTGGTTTAACTTCTTTGTGTCCTAAACCTAAAGGGAAAAACATTCAGGGTAGCTGAGTCAGGATAGTCAAAGAAAAGAGCATTTTATGTTCATCCTGCGTTGGAGTAAATTAGAAATTAGTTAATATTCTCTTTAGTCTTAGATGCAGTGAGGGACCTCAGCTTTTCAGTAAAATTTGTGTTCCATCCCTACATTTGGAAATATCAACTGTGTCTAAAAATGTGGCCTTAGGAGTAAAGCAAATAGATTGCTTTACTTAAAAACAACAAAAGCAACATTGCCTCTGATTCCAATGTTATGCAAAAGTACCTTTTTACAAAAATTTAAATGGTAAGTGATTTTACTAATCACTTAATCTTATATTTAGCTTCTGAAAAATTCTGTCTTCCCAGAAAAATACTCATAATTCTATTTTGCATACAATTTTAGTAGCAACAGCTTTCTCAAAGACCTTCCACAGGCATGCATACCCATGTGTGTGTGTGTGTGTGTGTGTGTGTGTGTGTATGTTGTCTGTGTGTGTGTGTGTGTGTTATTATAGAAAAAGACAAAGCTAGTCATCAAAACATTATTTGCCATACAGGTCTGACATCACAACAATGTAATTGAAGCCAGGCAGAACCAGTAGCCTATACTGCAGGACAGCACCACCCCACTCCACCCTATCTTCCACTCCACCTACCCACCTTACCCGTGCTCACCAAAAATTAGTATTTTTATCATGTTTATTTCCTTTTGTGCAGAATTAGGAATGATACGAACCAAATTCTTAAGGAATCCCAATATGATTTCTTTTTAAAGGAGACAGTGAAAATGCCAAGACAGGGCATTGTGCATTCATGCCCCTGATGACTGATGTCACAGACGCTTTGTCAGACATGAGAGGCAACAAGCTAACAAGGAATTTACAAAACGGTACTGAAAGGATTAAAAAATATAGCCTAACCCCTCCAAGGAACCCAAGCTAAATGAGCCTTAACCCCCACCCAGGAGACCACGCAAATACAGACCTCTGAGACTATAGAAATGATTGGTTTGTGATTCACAGGTTTTGCAGTGATTGGTTATAACTCACAGGCTTTTGCTATGAAATGGTTGGTTTGTGATTTGCAGGCTTTGCCATGATTGGCGGGCTTTGTTGAGAGCCATATAAAATCTGTCCCGATTTTTCCCTCATGGTCCACAGCCCTCTACTCCAACATGGTGTACAGGTTGTGGGCCCCAAGTGTGCTCGGAATAAAAATCCTCTTGCAGTTTGCATCAAGACCATTTTTTGTGAGTGATTTGTAGTGTCCCCTTTCCTGGGAAGTGCAGAGAACCCGCACTTTGAGGTGGGAGGAGCCCCGACAGGGGGGGGGGGGATGGGGGGGTGTTTCTTTCTTTCAGTACCAAGGTTCAGAAGTCAGCCCAGGATTTCCCACACTGTCATCAAAGTTTGCTAAACCATCATTCAGAAGACAGTGAAATTTATACCTTATGATATGAGTGAATGCAAATGCTGTTCTAAAAGGGGACACCAAAGCACCACGAAAGAAGTCTAAATGTCACCTCTTTTATTCTACAATCATGGCTATAGGGAAATAAGATTACAAGGTGGGTATAAATAATTCAGGTTATGTATCCCCCCAAAAAAGAGCTTGTTAACATTGGAACCAGAATGAGGCATCCCTTCTGATCTTTTTAAAGTAAAAGGATGCACTTCATTTGCTTCAAAGACTATATTTTTCAGGTACAGCTGATATTTCCAAACTTAGGGCTGGGACACAAACCTCTTGTCAGACACATACATCACCAGTGGATTCAGCTGTGGTAGGGGCCCTGAGAACCCCACAAAAGAAATAAACAAGAAACAAACTCATGGGCTGCTAATGTCCTTGAAGGTCCCTGCCCCTCCCTCAAATCTTTCCCACAGTTCCCTTTCTTTCCCCCTCCTCATTTTAATATTACTGCCTAGTAGTTCAAAATACCCAATCAGATTCTAAGACACCGTATACGGGAAACAAAGAAGCCAAAAATGTATAAAAGCCTCAACCCTGTCATGTTTGGAAACTAATCCACGTGAAGCTTAGGTGCATCCCGAAAGGAAAGTCTGGGTGTCCTGTTCTCTGACTATCTCATAGTAGAAGTGTTGGAAGAAGCCCAAGTGGAGGTCCTGACTCATGCCTGCTACAGTTCTGCCAGCCTCAGCCTAGGGACATCTTCAGAACCCATCCCACATCTATCATCCTGCTTCCTAATTGGACCTACAGCTCATATGTCACTGCTGCCATTTCACCACCACCCCCAAAGCATCAATGTCTTGTTCCATATATTCCTTGACTGTCCCTTTTCAGTCAAGCTGACAGCTCCAGATTCTGAACAACCTTTTGTTGTAACCCGCCATCAGAGCCTGGCCTTATTTTTCCTTCCCCACTTGTTTTGCTAAGAACTCCTTCTTTGTATCCACTGTGGTTCTTGACCACGCCCCAGAACATTCCATCAGAGCTATCTCTACCCTGAGAACATCCTGTTTTGTTCACACTTAACTGTACCTGGCCTCCCAAAACTTCGTTGTTCACCCCATATAAAAACAGTCCCAAGTAAAGCCTGGTTGGCCTTCACCCATTACTGAATGACCCGTGTGTGTAGGGATAGTAGTGTCTCGGGTTTTGTCAACCTTTGTATTTTTTTTTTTTTTAAACAAAGTGTCACATGCCTCAGGCTGGCCTCAAAATTGAAATTTAGCTGAGGGTGATTTTGGCTTTCTGATCCTCCTGCCTCCACCTCCCACCTGCTGGGATTACAGTCTTGAGATACCACACCCTGTGTTTGTGGGAGTGGTGACTCCATCCAGTACTTCACAGGAGTTAAGGAAGCCCTGTAGCAATGGAGCTAGGTTCTAAGCCACTGGATGGTCATCTTTCACTGCCATCTCCTATGTCATAAGGCAGCTTTCAGTGCTCAAGTGGCCCCATATGACCCCACAGCACCTGCTCAAGTTGCCAAAACTGAGTCAGAAAGCTTCCTGAGATTCAACAGAAATTACAAATGGTCTCAATTCCTGGGAAGTTTGTCTTTCCAGAAATCAATATTGTCCTCTCACTGAGAATTGTGCTCCAGTCTATAATCTATTTCAATTATACTATTACATATTACATATTATATATACTACACTATAGATACTGAGAATATACTCCAGTCTATAACCTATTTCAATTATACTATTATTACATGTTGTATATTACATATTATACATTATATCTTGCATCTTGCATCTTGTATATTTAATATTACATATTACACATTATAGATTACACATTACACATTACATATATTATACTATAGATACTGAGAATGTACTCCAGTCTATAACCTATTTCAATTATGCTATTACATATTATAAATTATATATTACATACTATATATTGCATATACTATAGCTATTAGAACCAGTTCTGCAGGGTTTAAAAAAATTACAACTCCCACTAAGACAACTCAATGTGCCTGTTCCATGCCCCTGCCATTCCCAACCCCCACTCGCACCCCCAACTCTAACAGCCTGAGCTCCCCAACTTCAGGACCTACAAGGTGGAAGGACAAGACAGACTCTTATAAGTTTCCGTCAAGTTTATCTCCAATAAATTTGATTTAATAATAATAATAAAGGTGAAGATTACAATACCTAATAAAAATGGAGGGAGCAGAGCCATAGGGGCACACCCAGTGAGAAGAGAGCAGGCCAGCCAGGGCACGGTAAGCCATCCAATTCTATAACTGGAAAACCCTGAAACTCTTATTGCTCCATCAAGGCCGAAAACATGGCACTGAGGAAACCAGACCTGTTTCTGAATCTTATTTCTCATGAGAGATCTGGAAGTGGAAATGCCAAGAGCTTTCTGAGCAAATATTGAGAGAAAGAAAACCAATAGGCTGAGTGGAGCAGGGGAAATGGGACATCAATCGGAAGCACTTGAGAGGATAAAAGTCACGGAATGTAGTAGAACGCTTGACCCACGGAGGACACGGGGCAAAGGATGTAGAGGCTGGGGGAGGGGCTGCTGTGAGAAAGTTCAACATGACAGACTTGGGCGCCTACACCAGCTGGACAGCAAGAACTGGATCTGAAACTGAGAATGTAGTCAAGTTCCACATAAGGAACTGTGAAGTACGGCAGCCTGTCTATCCTCCCCACCTCACTCTTACCAGCAGAGCTGAAAGCTAGAACTTAGCCCTGGGCAAACAGAAGACGATAGTCTTAGGCTGGAGAGATGGCTCAGCTGAAAAGAGCACTTGCTGTTCTCCCAAAGGACTTGAGTTCAGTTCCTGATACCCATGCTGGTGGCTCACAATAATCCACCTATAATTCCAGCTCAAGGGGGTATACAATGCCCTCTTCTGGACTCTGTGGGTACCTGCACCCAAGGGTACATACACACAGACATATACACATCCATATAAATTGATACAACAACAGCAAACACAATATCTTTCAAACGGAAGTCAGTAGGATGTCTAATGAACACTGACAAGGAACGTGATTGATGTCACCTTGCAGAAAATCCTTCCTAACTGTGGCACACACGGGGTTGTGACGTAAGGATCCATCGGCACCCATCAGAAACACGCCGGTTAATAAAAGTCAGACAAGCACACAGAGCCCTCAACCTTTTGCTCCTCCATTCTATGAGCAGACATTTGAGGGAAGCTGGGATGTAAAAGAATCAGACCACAAAGATCTTTTTAAAAGTCAGAGTCCGATTGTTGGCCTTAGAGAGACGAGACTAGAGAAGAGGATCAAGAAAATAGCCGAGTACTTCCAGAGACTCCCTATAACAGACAGTCTCACAGAAGGGTGAACAGTGGAAGCAGAGCGTGGATTTTATAGAAATGAACAGAGGAAGAGAAGCAAAGTATGAGGAACACCAGATGGCATGGCCCTGCCAAGCATCATGAGTTCTCAGATGATGGAAGCAGGCACAAGTGTGAGTCACAAACCATCCTGGGTTACAGAGTGAGACTGTACTGGCTAGGTTTGTGTCAACTCTACACATGCTGGAGTTATCACTGAGAAAGGAGCCTCAGTTAAAGGAAAGCCTCCATGAGATCCAGCTGTAAGGCATTTTCTCAACTAGTGATCAAGGGAGAAGGGCCCAGCCCATTGTGGGTGGTGCCATCCCTGGACTGGTAGACCTGGATTCTATAAGAAAGCAAGCTGAGCAAGCCAGGGGAAGCAAGCCAGTAAGTAACATGCCTCCATGGCCTCTGCATCAGCTCCTGCTTCCTGACCTACTTGGGTTCCAGTCCTATCTTCCTTTGATGATAAATAGCAATGTGGAAATGTAAGGTGAGTAAACCCTTTCCTCCCCAGCTTGCTTCTTGGTCATGATATTTGTGCAGGAATAGAAACCCTGACAAAGAGAGAAACTTTGTCTCAGGACAAATAAATTAAGGAGTATTTAATGAAAGCTTTAGAAAAAGAATTAAAGGCAAGAAATGATAGAGAATTTCCAGGACTTAGAAGAAGATGCCCTCAAATGAAAAAGTTTACCAACTACTAAGAATGGTAAGGGGCTGGGAGGGTGGTTCATATGGCAGAGTACTTGTCTACAAGTCACAAAACCTAGGGTTCAATCTCATAGACTTCATAAGCTAGGTGTGGTGGCACAGGCCTGTAAACTCAGTGTTCAGGAGGTAGACGCAGGAAGTTCAAGGCTGTCTTTTGCTATAGAGAGTTTTAGGACATCCTGACCTCCATGAGTACCTGTCTTCAATCAATCAATCAATCAATCAATCAATAAAACTTAATTTCCAAAGCATGTGTTAATTTCTCTAACATTTGCAGGAGAAAGACCAGTTTTGAGCCAAATTTGAAGCAAGTTTTAATTAAGTACATGCCAGGAAAAAAGGACACTAGCTAGGTCCACCTCTGGGCTTCCAGGGAATGGCTGAGTCACTGTATGCAGGGGCTTTAAAAAGGCAAAACCCATAATTCATTGCATTTCCTATCAGGTCCGATCAGGGATAAGCACATATCCTGATGTACTTACTGTCTATATCCTTTCAACATAGCCAGTGTGGTTGGTTCTAACAAACTTGTTTAGAGGAGTTAAAACATATGGCTTATTATTTCCTAAGAACCACAACTCCCATCATTCCAAGAAGTTACCTTGTCCTTAAGCAAGTGAGGCTTATAGGTTGGCTTAGGTTCTTAGAGATGTTATTGAGGCACGCAGAGTCATCATCAAAATAACTCAGAACCTGAATGGAGAAAGATGGGGTGTCTGAGAGTCAAAGATTAAGAAAGAAGTTTAGAAGATTTTATTTCTATTAGGTGTTTTCTCTAAAGAGAATGAAGTTTGACAAACAAATATAAAATCT
Organism: Micromys minutus; assembly: GCF_963924665.1. Lineage (NCBI taxonomy): Eukaryota > Metazoa > Chordata > Mammalia > Rodentia > Muridae > Micromys > Micromys minutus. The sequence continues at coordinate 106,302,854 of NC_137969.1, forward strand.
TATTATTTCAATTATATAATCCTATTTCAAAATTTTTATTAATGAAATATACTGTCAGAATGTTGTAACATAGGTGTTATTTTGATTTAAGCGCACACACACACACACACACACACACACACATATATATGAATCCAGGCACGATGTCATATACCTGTTATCCCACCATCCAGAGCCTGAGTCAGGGGGATTGCCACAGGTTCAAGGCCTGTGGAGATACTGTCTCAGGAACAAAGAATAAAAGTAAAGTAAAGATAAAGGGAAGCCATGAGATAATTTCATACTCTCTCCCTATAGAAGGAATTAAACAGGAAAGAGTCATAGAGTAGAATAAGCAACATTCAATTCTCATGTATCAGACATCATGCCCCTCAGAGGAAATGATTATTTCTGTATGGAATATTTTCATTTTTCCCACAAAAGGGTTTTCAGTGAATCTCTGAAAACAGAGAGCATAGAGAAATGTGTTTAATGAAAAAAACTAAACAAACTTAGAAAACTATTGCATGTTTTCTTTTTTAGAAGTAGTGGTGGTGAATGGGGAATTAGCCTAGGGCTTCACACAGTCACTGAGCTATGGCCCTAGGGGTGTGTGGGTATACACACACACATACACACACACACATGCACACACACATGCACATGCACACACACACATATATACTTACATACATATGTGTGTATATACATATGTATACATATGTATTGCCATTTTTAAAAAGACTTTATGTGTATGAGCATTTTGCCATCTTGCATATATGTGCACCTCATATATATGCCTGGTGCCCACAGAGAGTGTCAGATTCCCTAGAACTGGGGTTATGGACAGTTGTGAACCACCATGCAGGTGCTGAGACTAGAACCTGGATCCTCTGCAAGAGCAACAAGTGCACCTAACCACTGAGCCATCTTTCCAGCCCTGATTTGTCAGGTTTTAAAAGAAAAAAGAAGGACTCATGTGTAGAAACCTAAACCTGACTGAGTAAGAGTAAGCTTGGGGCTTACTATTATTAAAAATACCAATAATTTAGCTATTCCTTTATTAACTAGTCAGATTTTTCTGGAGACTTCCAGAGCCAGAAGAATGTCGTTGTATTAAAGGATGTTTTGATTGAACAAGAAAGAATAAGGAGAATTGTCCTCTCCCAAAGACTGAAAAGCTTTTAAAGGAGCTAAATTAATAAAGATTAAAATTAAGGGCTGGAGAGATGGCTCAGTGGGCAAAGTGCTGGCCATATGTCTTAGGTTACTATGCTGGGATGAAACACCATGACCAAAAGCAACTTGGGAAGGAAAGGTTTATTTGGCTTATGTATCCTGAACCACACAGTCCACTGAGGGAAGTCAATGCAGGAGCTCAAGTCCGGCAGGAACCTGTAGGCAGGAGCTGATGCTGGAGGTGTGCTGCTTACTGGCTGGCTTCTCATGACCTATTAAGCCTGCTTTAATTTTTATAGAATCCGGGACCACCAGCTCCAGGGTGTACCCACCCTCAGTGGCCTGGAGCCTCCCCCAACAATCACTAATTAAGAAAATGCCCTTACAGCCAGATCTTTGGAAGAAAGCATTTTCTCAGTTAAGGTTGCCTCTCAGAGGACTTGTGTCTGGCTCCCCAGAAGCCCTGTAAAAGCTGACCATTGTGCACCTGTAAGCTCTGTGCTCCCATGGTAAAGTGGGAGGTGGAGACAGGAGATGCCCCAGAAGTTTAACAGCTAGTTAGCCTGGTGAACACAGTCTCAAACAACAGAGATCAACTGGAAGAAGGTAGATCTTTGACCTCTACCGCTTCTTCTCACCCTAGCCTTGAGGGGGGAGGGGGGAGGGGAGAGGGGGAGGGGGAGGGAGGGAGAGAGAAAGGGGGAGAGAGAGAGGGAGAGGGATGTGGGGCGCCGCCACACATTCCCACGCATTCGCCATTACAAGATGGCGCTGATATCCGGCTGTGGGGCGCCGCCCACACATTCCCACGCATTCGCCATTACAAGATGGCGCTGATATCCGGCTGGAGTTAGCAGTAAACAAGCCATGTGCGCACAGGCTGGGTAACTTTTCCGCTTCATGAGTTCTGCCTCTTCCGTGGCGTCATAGGGCCTGGTGAGTTTCAACCAATCAGGGGGCTCCGCGTCCAAGGCAAGGACTGATCCCTTTATAAGGGGGCAGGCTGGATAGCTCTCTCTTCTTCTCCTCTTCTTCCTCTCTTCTTCCCCTCTCTTCCCCTCTCTTCCCCGCTCGTTGGTCCCGCTCCCGTGTGTTTCCGTTCGTGGTCTGGTTCGTGGGCTCGTCCGTCTTGTTCATCGTGTTCGTCTTTTTGGTTTTCTCCGCCTTCTTCGTCTTTTCGTCACGTGAAGCAAGTACTGGTTTTCCAGAGCAATAAAGTTTACCGCAGAAGGATTCTATTTCGTGTGCCGCATCGTTCTTGCAGGCGAGACGGTTGCGCGGGACAGAGGGAGAGGGAGAGGGAGGGAGAGAGAGAGAGAGAGAGAGAGAGAGAGAGAGAGAGAGAGAATGTATGTGTGTTTTTAAAGATTAAAGTTAACTGAGTGAGCAGAGTAAGTAACTCACATTTGTAATCCCAACCCTGTGGAG
>NC_137969.1:106310439-106590696 GCF_963924665.1 Micromys minutus
TAACCCAAAGCTGAACCCTAACCCCCTAACCCTAACCCTAACCCTAATTCTAACCCCCTAACCCTAACTCTAAGCCTAAGCCTAACCCCCTAACCCCCTAACCCTAACCCTAACCCTAATTCTAACCCCCTAACCCTAACTCTAAGCCTAAGCCTAACCCCCTAACCCCCTAACCCACTAACCCTAAGCTCAACCCCCTAACTCTAACTCTAACCCCCTAAACCTAACTCTAATCCTAAGCACAAGCCACCAAGCCATCCCCAGCTTCTCTCCTTACAATATAGTTGTCACACTGCTGTCAGAATAATGTCCTTAAATGTGGCATTCACATCACGGCCTTCAACCCCAGAGCCCTTCCCCAGTTCCTAAAACAAATCCTAAAGGCTCTGGTGTCCAAACACGTCCCTCATCTTTCTCTTCTCACTTCACCCAATCATCACTTTGTTTCAGTGCCTCTCTGGCCAATGGCATGACTTCCAAAGCCACCTCATTTTGGTCATGCCCACGCTCTGCAGCACCTTTGCCGTCACATCCACTGTTCTAATGACCTTCCAGAACTGATCCAGAATCACATCTGCACAACTCTAGTGGGAACACTTCAGCCAGGTCCACCGTCCTCAGCACCATGGCACCTACATAAGCACTCACATGACATGAGCTAGCCTGGATACTCTTTAGATCGATGCATTGTTTCTTTTATAACAATCTAAACCATGTAGCAGAATGAAGTTCTTCCTTCTGAGTCACTTAAATAGCAACTGAATAGACATGCCTTCAGTGAGCTCCTCTAACAGGAGAGGGTGCACCCCAGGGGTACACTAGGAACACGAAATAAAAGGAAGAGGTGATGAAACATATTTGAGAAGTTATGTTTACTTCAGTAATTCAAGCCAGTATTTTATAATTAATATCTAAACAATGTGGGGTAGATTTTCATTTAAAAGGGAATTTTTAAAAATGATAAAATTTATGTCAGGTTTAATGACACCTTTGTAATCTCATTTGTAAGGTCCAGGATAACCTGGTTTTCATGGTGAATCTTAAGCCACCTGGTACTACATAGTAAAACTCTGTTTCAGTGACCTCAAAGGAACAGATGACAGAGGCCAGTGAGACAACTCAGATGTAGTGATTCTCAACCTTCCTAATGACTCTGACCCTCTAGTGATGTTCTTCGTGTGGTGACCCCAACCATAAAATTATTTCATTGCTGCTTCATAATATAACCTGTTATTGCTATGAATTATAAATGTGTGGTAGGTGAGCCCTCTGTAGGGTTGAAAGGGGTTTCGATCCACAGATTGAGAACCACTGGCTCAGTGGGTAAAGGTGTTTGCTGCATTAGTGTGATGAGCTGAGTTCAATCCCCCAAACCTACAAAACCCGGAAGAGAAGAACAGGTTCCACAAAGTCACTCTCTCACCTCAACATGCTATGGTGCAGGCAACCACACATACACATCATACATGCACACACACAAAAATGATAAAGTTGAACTGAAAGAAAGAGGGAGGGAAGGAGGGAAGAAGGAAGGAAAGAAGAAAGAATGAAAGCTAAGTAAACAAAGCAGTAGTATTTTTAAAATAAAACTGGGGCTGTCAAATATGTGTCTAACCCTCAAAAGTTATTTTGAACAATATTTCCAGCTCATCTGTTCTCTCTAAATCCTGAGTTCAAGGTCAGTGTTGGACAAAGCTAGGTTAGGCTCAGTCATGGTAGAAATGGTGATCTCAGAGCAAGATCCCAGTCAGCTAGTTTATTGTCTGTGCTTACAAAGATAGGCAGATCTCTGAATTCATTTTTAATCTTTGAAAAAAAAGTGTTTTGTCTCAGTTAGGGTTTTACTCCTGTGAACAGACACCAAGACCAAGGCAAGTCTTATAAGAGACAACATTTAATTGAGACTGGCTTACAGGTTCAGAGGCTCAGGACATTATTGTCAAGGTGAAAGCATGGCAGCATCCAGGCAGGCTTGGTGCAGGAGGAGCTGAGAGTTCTACTTCTTCATCCGAAGGCTGCTAGTGAAAGACTGGTGTCTAGGCAGCTAGGGTGAGGGTCTTAAAGCCCACACTCACAAGGTCACACCTACTCCAACAAGGCTACACTTCCCAACAGTGCTACTCCCTGGGCCAAGCATATACAAATTGTCACTTGCTTGCCGTCTCTTTCTGAGAATCAAAGGGCTGGGGTCATGGAATGCTAATTCTTTAGGTTTAACCAAAAGGAAACCTGAAGTACTGACTGAATTGATACGTAAATAAAAGACTGGGGTTTTTTTTGATCTGCAAAAGATGAGCTCTCCAGAGAGTTTTCAGAATTGCAAGAGAGCTGTCTCGAGCAGAATACAGGCCGTCAGCTTTGTATTTGACTCGGAGTCAAACTTTCACCTCTATTACACACCTCTTCCTCAGAACCCCTCCCCAAGCCAAGGCTGGTCCTAGGTAGTGAGTTTGAATTCTTATACCAGGAGAGGACATTTGTGTGACAATGTCTAAGAACTATTCTATTGATTCTAAGTGGAAAATGGCAGAAAAACACAACCATCTCCCCTGTCATTTTCCTTAATACGGTTGATATTTATTTCTGTTTTCATCAACATGGGTAACAGAAATTAGCTCTGAAGCTTTTCTTCCAAATTTTAGGCACCCTTGGCTATTACATGTTTGTGGTATCGGGTGGAAATGCTAGGAACGGAGTTTAGTATGCGAGCTCTCAAAATCACTTTGATATTTAGAAGTCTAAATGGAGATGTTTTCCCACACATGGGAACCATCATTGGCACGAACAACTCATTATGCCTTCAAACATTGTACGAAACAAAAGCACATTTTAGTTCAAAACCTAAAATGTTTTTGAAAGCATTTCGAGGGTTTAATTGACTTTTTATCTTAATTTACTGGTTTTGAAAGCCAGGGTAATTTTGTGTTCTGCTTTCGAAGGTGAATTTTATAATTTGAGCCTGAACAAAAATCTCCTTGTGTCTGAGTAGCTGTGCCCATTCAGCCGTCTCTCCCCCTGTCTCTCCTACTCCAGCCACAAAGCACTCTTGCGGCTTCCATGGGCAACAGGAGGCATATGTGCTCTGCATACATACGCGAAGGCAAACACTCATTCACACAAAGCTAACATAAATCTCATAATTAAATGAACAGTGAGAGACCCCGGGGTGGTTCCTGTAGAATGCGAACTGGGGTTTTAGCTTCTCCACTAACCTGTGGGAGGTCCTTGTGCTATACCACTTACACCAAAGCCTCATCTCAACCCATAATGTTGGGCATGTTGATCGCTACTTTCTGAAATACTATGAAGAGTAGAAGAAAATGTTTCCAAGGCACCTCGGAGGGCTGGGGATGTGTCTTACCTTGTAAAAATCCTTGTCTGGCACTTAGAAAGCCAGTCCTGGCTCCAGTACCACTGAAACTCAGTATAGCACTGCATGCCTATGATCCCAGCACACAAAGAGCTAAAGCAGGAAGATTACTGTGAGTTCAAGGGTCAACCTGCGCTACGCTGGGGCCTGTGTTCATACAAATAACAACAAAAAGCTGATGGAAGGCACAGCCATTTCAAACAGAAGCAAACAAGATGAAAATCACCATATATAAATGCAAGTGGTTGCTTGGTTTATGGTTGTTTGTTTGTTTAATTTTAGGTATTTGTTGTTGTTGTTGCTGCTGCTTTTTGCTTTTTTGTTTTTAAATCTAATTGCCTCCAGCAAAAATCACTGGTTTGAGAGCACTAGAAATGTAGCTTAGTTGCTTGCCTAACATGTATGAAGCCCTGAGTTCAATCCCCAGAATGGCATGTTGGTAAACAATGTGTACATTTTCTAGCACTTAGGAGATAGAAGCAGGAAGATAAGAAGTTCAAGGTCACTTTTGGTCCCAGAAAAAAAATTGAAGGTAGTTTGGGCTACATAAAAGAGACCCTGTATCACCCGCCCCACCCCCAAATCATTAGGGTGACTTAAATTGTGAATTTTTTTCTTAATTTATCTGTCATGTTGTAACTGAACAGAGCATTACTTTGTTTGGTAAATATTTATGAATACTTTTCTTTTTAAACTATGAAGACAAGGCAAGTACAGAGGAGGTTCCATCTGCTCGGAAACTGAAGCCTCAAGTGTGTTTCAGGACTAACAGCCAACTTCATCTGGGTGACTCCTCTTAAGACCAGGCCTGGCTGGGAAAGTACACGTTTACTCACCCCAGACAGGGAAGCCCCAATTGATCAAAGTATGGATACCACCAAAGTCCAACCTGGTGGAGTTTTATTGGAGATTTTTACAGGAATATGATTGAGGATCACTTACAGGAGCAGAAATGACTCAAAGACAGCTGTACCACCAAAGCCCACCCCAGAAAGGGTGAGAGCTCACAAAACTGGGAACTTGTAACATACTACACAGTCTGCAGGTGGCTCAACAGGATGGAGAATGGCCTTTCTGGATGCCTTGGCTGGTCTAAACCTCTTCCACGCAGCTTAGCTGAGTTCTGCTTCTTTGAGGAAGCTGGTCTAGTCTCCTTCACAGCCCTATTCTGCTAGTCTCAGAAGGACTCTCAGCTTTTATTGCTTTCTTTTGGCAGGGAGGAGCCTAGTGAATCTGGTCAGTTTCAGGGACTTCCTGAAGCACTTTTGTGTACCTTGGCTTACAGAGCTTCTCTGAAGGATGGGAGGCTTCAATGTTAGTAGAAATTGTTATGAAACACTCCACCTCTTACATTCTTTCAGTCTTCCTCTCTACAGTGATCCCTGAGCCTTGGAAGGAGTGACTATAGACATACACCTATGGCTAAGAAACCACCCCTTGTTCAGGAGCTTGACCAGGGGTTACAAGTTGAAGTTGACAACAGTGATCTATGAGTGTCAACATTAACACCTAGAGGGCAATTTGGCAGGTGCATTACACTCATGTGGTAAAATAATAGAAGCTGCTTCCCCATTGGGACCTATGACCTCCCCGGCCACAGGCTTTTGTCCTGGCTTACAGTAACAGCCACACACTCCATCTTGTGGAGACAGCCTTAAATCTAATAGGAAGGCTGCTGGTCTTACCCATAATAGCCAAGACAACCATTGTACAAACAGTCATGTTGGTATTTGAACATTCAGGATTCATAGCCAAACAGGAACATTGGTGATAATGCTCTGCCAGCTGCCCACATGGCTCTTTCTGGCGCTAATGCATACATAGGTGCCACAGGTGGCTGAGATGCTATCATGTGATTCATGTTTGCACTTCCTTCATTAAAGGTAGTGCTTGAGCCTTTCTCAGTTTCTCGACTTACTTGGATAGGACATATCCTGGGCAGTAACCCTGTACTGAGCTATACCCCCATCTTATTCTTCAATGATGGTTTGATAGTTTCCAGGGCTTAAATATGATCAAGAGGAGAGATATTAGGAGACACATGTTTAGCTCTACCTAAAAGCAAAACTGGCCACTCTGGCCAGGTCTCCCTGTTACCTCTCTCAGTCCCCTTGCATCTTATTAAATGTGTCTGCCATGACAGTCTAGATATTCTAGAGCTATGTTTTCCCAGACTTCTTGCCTCGAAGGCTTGGCATGGGATGTGATTCCAACCAACAGAAAGGTAAGGAGAGACCTGACCTTACCACAGGTCTTCTAGGGCTAGGCCTGGTCCCCAATACCACTCATCTGCCTGCCCTTGTCACAAGTCCTTGTGAAGTCATGGCACAGGGTATATGACTTCCTGCTTAAGGAGCCTCCTGGCAGGATGGAACTTTTCAATATCAGAGGAAACTGTTATACAACACTGGCTCACCCTCCTCCACCATACAGTGACGTGAGCACATGCCTTGTGGCTCTCACCCTTCTTACCTCTCTAACAAACACCAATTAGCACAGTGCTTCTCAACCTCCCTGATGCTGCTGCTCCTCATGTTCTGATGACCCCTCTCCCCACACACATCATAAAATTATTTTTGTTCCTACTTCAAAACTGTAACTTTGCTGCTGTTATGAATCAGAATGTAAATATTCGATATGCATATGGTCTTAGGTGACCCCTGTGAAAAGGGTCCATTGACACTCCAAAGGAGTCACAACCCACAGACTGAGAACCACTGACTTGGAACCACCCCGACATTGAGAAATTTAGTTAGTCCTGACCTGACCTAGTGACACTGTATAATGAACAGTTGCCCCCATAGCACAGCAGAGGTTAGGAGTAGAGCCAAGCCCGACCTGAAGCCTTCTGATTGCAAGTAGGGCCATCTGTCCTTTATCCTACACCTCCTTGGTTGGCAGAGGGCAGAGAAGACAAATATATTGTGACACCAAAATTTCCAGCCCTCTCCCAGTACCCATTCACGTGCCCATGGTGTGTCAAAGTCCCAGCTCCAAGCTGGAACTCCGAACAAGCTGCTCTGATGTTGGCTACAGCCCGTGGGTGGACTTTAAAGGTTTGTTTGCTCTTAAACAAATTGGCTTGGGTTCAAAAGGTAAACTCAAGCTAATCAATAATCAGTTTTATAACTCACCTCAAGGAAACCTAATATTTACTTGTGTGGTATTATTAATATCAGCCCCCCTATACATTGTAATCACTAAAAGAAGACACGTACCCTTGAATCACAGCAGCCAGTACAGAGCTGGAAGACGGGCTTAGCTTGTTCATCAATTGCCTGGTCTGACATAATTATACAAATACAAAATTATACAATACAAAGGGCAGTTTTGAGGTTCTTGGGGAAGTATTATTCTTGTTTCTTTGGGTGGCAGAAATAGCTAAAAGCAACCAGACTGCTCTTACAGTGGTGGGAAAGCTGGAAAGAAGCGGGAAGTTTCGAGGAGAAACAAAGAATTTCACCATGATAGATCTGCAGCCATGACTGTTAAGAAACTAATCAGAAATACCAGCTCATCCCAAAGCTCCCTTTCCAGAGGTCAGTGAGAGAGATTGCCCGAGCAGCCAGAGTGCAGCTCCTGGTGTGCTTTGGGACGCTAGGAAGAATACCTGGTGGGTTTGTTTGACAAAACTCATCCATGTACCATCCACACATGATCCACCATGCCCAAAGCCATCAGCCGAGTGAAGGTGGTTTCCATGGCGTTTGGTAATAAAATCCAAAAAATGCTATGTTTTAATTTGTGACTTTTGGTGCAAGACATTTCTTTGCAATATGCTGTGTTTCAAATTTAAGTCCGTCCAGTGTTCGCTCGGGATGGATTATGAAACGTGACTTGCTTACAGACCTTAGTGAGCTCAGCTTATCAACTCTGGCTGTTGTCAAGTGACAAGGAGTGACAAGCTGCTATGCACAGAAGGGATGAGAAATAGTTCTTGCTTCTCCCGATTCATGGTTGTGACTGTTTTGGGTAGTTGTTAAGGTGCTGGAATTGATAGGCAATGTGCAGAATTCTATTGCAATGAAACTGGCTACAGCTTGGGGAACAATAGCAAAACTGAGAATCAATCAGGCACTGTTAAAATTGAAAATCCTGTTGGGGACTGGTTCTAATGCTTTGTCTTATTTTGGCTCCCAAAAAGCTGTGCTTCCAGACCTGAGGGTCCCTGCCCTCAGCTGGCTTCAATTGATTATCAGAAATTGCCACACAGCCAATGGCAGGGCAGAAAGACGGGGGCGGAACTTTTAGATTGTTCGGGCAAGGGACTGAGGAGGGGGATTGGGGGTAGGGGAAGAGAGGCAAAAGAATTGCCCTGATGGTGAAGCAGAAAGATGAAACTTGAGGGCTTGCTAAGGATCCCAGAAAGTGGCACCAGCAGCCATTTCCCTGATTGAGTCTGGGGTAGCAGAGATGAAATATAGATTTTAAAAGATATTAACACAGGAATACCAGAGGTGAGTGTGTGTGTGTGTGTGTGTGTGTGTGTGTGTGTGTGTGTGTGTGTGTCTTTCATCTCGAGAGCTCTCAGGTGGGTGCAATGTATGAGCGTGACTCTCTGGGAGCCAAAGCAGTTTAATTCACCACTACAAACCACAGAGGCAGAAAATGAGTTCAAAGCACACTTTCCTACACATCAGAAAATCATTCTGAAGGTTCATTAGAACCTCGTTTCTAGTGTCTGTAACTGTTAGTTGGTTCATTTAATAATCGGCCACACACACTCACTGAATCGCAAGTTGGTAATGCTACGAGGAGAGACTTTGAAGTGAGTTAACTACCTCGTTGAGTCTGGAGTGTAAACGTGGAAAAGGAACTATGGGAACAAGCTTGGAGGGGAGAAGCAAGCACTTCGCATTTGAAGTTTGTGGCCCTTGTGAGTGCTGTGTTCTGACGTTAGCAAGTCAGATGTACATGACCTTGTTATTTCTCTAATGATCCCCCTCCTCTCCTGTCCTTCTCCAGATAAACCTCAGAGATGATGGGATGGAGGTAGGCTTGATACATATATATATTTGTAGTTATAATCAAAGATTCCATGTGTGTGACACCATTCCCAGAGTAGATGGTGCCCATGAGATCAAGCCCGCCCCTCATCCCCTCATCCCTGAGGTCCATCTGGAGGCCAGGAGATGGAGAGAATTTATTACAGGATAACAAAGCCATGTATATGTGCAATATATAAAGAAAATATATGAGCACATATAATGTGTATATAAGCACACATATAAGTACATATAGAACACCTATGCCTCCACTGATACATGTAATTAAGAGTGTGTGTCTCCTCTTAGACTCACAGCTTGGCAGTCAGGCATGGAGAGGGCCCTGGGATCCTTTCAGAAAAGCCTGCTCTCTTTCTGGTTGCTGCCCAGTACCCGAGTCTGGGGTTGACAACAACACTAGTCCATTGCTTTTCCTAAGAAATGGAACACGGCTCATCTCATGGGAAGGTTCTCCAAGTTCTTTTGTTTACATAAAAATATAAAAAAAAAATTGTCATTCCTTAAAGTTCTGATCACTGTAAAGAAACACCATTTCTTCCTCATAACCTAGAGCTCGACCTAAAGATAAAATGGATTTACTACCTAACAAGTAAAAATAACTGATTTGCAGAAACATCTAATCATAATTCTTCTGTAAATTTACTGTGTGCATAATTTACATTGCAACAAGTTTGCTGGTTAGGGCACTGATTAAACTTGGTGCTGTATGAAACCATTCAATGTTTCTTTGGGAATGCAAACAGAAGCTTAGCAAATAGCAACCACACTTTGGAAATTCAATAACGTTGATATTCTAGTAGATGATTAAGAAAATTAAGAAACTATAACCCCAAATGTTTTACATGGTCTCTCTGCTTCCCCCAACCCCCCCCCCCCACAAACTGAATTAAAAAGTGAATTTTAAACAGTCAGTTGATTGTAAATGTCACGGTGTTACTGTAAGGGGAATATAACATTTAGTAAAAAGGCAACATCAGTACAAGAAAGTGAGTCTTCAGGCCTGCAGAGACACAAGACCTAGCTGTTACCCAAGTTCTGGCACTCAACCTTAGGGGAGTCCTGCCTTGAATACTAATCACATGGAAATGACCAGAAGCTAGCACTCTCCTGTAATTCATTTCTTTAAAATTCATAGCAAGGAAGCATATCCTACTAAGAGATTTTATGAAGCTCAGAACTGATCTTAGCATCCAGTCTAAGCCTCATTTTCCTGAACTCTGATCCAAAGCTGCGTTTTGTGGTGTGGTTGTTTAGAATGGCCAAAGATGCACTATTGCTGGTCAGTACTCTGGGTGATGGTTAATCCCTGTGTGTTATCGACATGGACTATCGCACACTGAAGGATGAAGTCTGCACTGAGCATTCTCCTGCTTCTCCAAGAATTACCACCTACACCTACGTTTTGGTTGGAATTTCAGAGTGATTTAGTTGGTTCTTAGAGAATAAGACTGAACATTGTACAGAACACAGGCTAACACATTTGGTTTCCTGCTCACATTTATTGGGGCTAAAGAGACTAAAACAGTTAATTTTCTTCCCAAAGAATTGGAATATATATATATATATATATATATATATATATATATATATATATAAAATACAACAGGAATTGAAGTAAGCACATGACAAAACTTCCTGGATCATGAACCAACAGGAGATGTAATAGCCTGTAGATATATCAATTCAGACAGCTTTACAAAATGTCATTCATCTAAGGCATCTCTGTGGTTCTCACAGGCACATGTTCACACACATAAAGGCATCTATCCACAGACAGAGAGAGACGTTAGGACCAGTGGAGGCAGGAGTCTAAAGCAGTACACAGTTATTGAGTAATTTTAAAGAGGAAATTTGGCGTTCCAAGAAACAGTTTTGTACATCCAAGAGAGAGAGAGAGAGAGAGAGAGAGAAGAAAATCAATGAGAATTTTCCACTTGGATGGGGAAGATTATTTTGGGATGCAGACTACAAGAAAATCCACGCTGAATTATTTGCTTTCCAAAGGCCACTTTCTAAGGAAAGATTTCAAGTCCAGGACAAATACCCATAGCATAAACAAGCAGGATGGCTAAGACTCTAACGCTGTCTTCCATATGGCTTTCCTTCCTCTCTTCTCTAACATATTCTATGAGGGGGACCCCAGAGGTGGCAGGCTCTGGATGCTGTACCATTGTATACAGTGAGACTTCTGGAAAGTGTGCTGCTCCACCCACATGTGAACCTGGTGTGGGCTTCTAAATCTACTTCATTCAAACAGACTAGAAAAGCTTTGTCACTGCCAAATGCTTGTTGTAGGAATCTTCTCAAAGCAGGAGGAAGCTGAGGGGCAGAGGAAGTAAAGTCTTTATAAGCTAATTACTCAAAGTGAGAACACTGACCTTTCCCCTTCACGGTTACCACCCTGTTTCTTTGTAAACAAAGTCACTTGGGCTGGCATTGTGCCCTGGGATGAGCCAGAGATACAGACACTTAGGTCCCATTTACCAAAGTCTCTGGTAGATTCTGACACTCTTTCACACACATTTTGATATATAAGGGAAAAGACACCATTATTTAGGCACTTTGCAACATTAAAAAAAAATCCAGTTATGTAAAGTAGGTTTGACAAACAACCCCTCCCCCCTCCCAACCAAAAAGTAAAATCAAAAGTAATGCTTTTATAAAAATCTCTGAAAAGGCAATTTCCCTCAATTTCACTAGGGAAATCGCCCAGACATTCTCTGCCACCTTTACTCCAAATCCACTATTGGCTCTTATTTTGGAGCTAACAGCATTTCAGGTTACATGAAATCAGCCCCACTTAGAACCAGGCACACCTGGAGAATTTACTGATGGTGGTGCTTGTCACTGTTGACATCCGTGCAGAGAAATCCAATTTCAGATGAGTTCCTGGAATCCCCTGAGCTGTGACAAACGCCCCTCACCTCAAGGGAGGCAGGCGACTATGTGTGCAAGTCAGCCACGCAGATGTAACGTATGTTCAGACTAATATGAAATACCCTTCCTACAGAGAGGCTTGTTTTTCTGCTGTACTTAAGACATTCACTAGAAAGTGGAACCACTTTATATGGAGACATTTCTAATAAATGATTAAAAGGATTTGGGCTGGTTGCCATTCATAAGTTCTCTAGAGTTCTATAGATTTTTTTTTTTGTTTGTTTGTTTTTTTACAAAGTGTGAATAAGAAAATACATGGCCAGGGAATGTTCTGTACATACATCAGATGCTAATATATACATGTGATCCCTTGAATATATACATCTCCATTTAGGATACATTCCACTGCACATGTGATCTGTTGAATATACACATCCCCACTTAGGATGCGTTCCACTACGGAGGCAAGGCATCAGTCTCTGATAACTGATCTGGGATAGCAGCAGTTTAACAACCTAGTCACCTAGTTACCGCGGAAAAGAGAATAGGCCCTGAATATTCTTCCCCGGCTTCTAGGAGAGGTCTCTGTTAACATGAACACACAGTTCTTATGAAGCACCAGGCTGCTTTGCTAATGGCAACTGTAGAATGCTAGAGAGAAACATGTTAGTTGTATAACGGGCAGGATGAGTCACGCTGAGGTGCCTCGCATCCATCCCAGCAGCTGAAGATACGGGAACTATTTCCATCTGAATTCTTGGTGTCATCTTATCTGTTTCTTGAGGACACAGAAAGTACTCAGATTGTCAGGACAGCTCCTGGGAAAACAAGACTAAACTAGGCCGAGCAAAGAGCTGCTCTAAATTGTGTCTGAACGTATGTAAATAACCTGATTATCACTTTACAGAGGCATAAAACTGCACTAGGGGTTGTTGTAAAAGATTTTTGAGTCTACCCCCTTGAGACAAGTTTTGTTGTAAGTTAGGAACTTACAACAAAAACTCACTTACAACAAAAACTCACATGTGTACTAAGCAAATAAAACAAAACAGAAAGCCTCTTATGCTGATAGATAAATCATTTTAGTCTTAGAAAGGAACAAGGTCTTTTAAAATGATCTTATTTTGTGTTATCCGTTGGATATCTCCACACAGGCCCAGTTGGAGTTCCGTGGATTCTATGTGTGAATCAACTACAATGCAGACCACTGGTGTACACTGTCTGGTCCAACTCCCAATCTGTTGGGAATATGACCACGGAGCCCAAGAAAGGACCCTGCTGTCTACAGTGAAGGTTTTGAAGGTTTCTCACTCGTATCCTGTATGAAACACTTTCACAGACCACAGCAGCGGGCTGACTGTGGGTGGTGAACGGGTTACCTTAGAAGAATAGCATGCACCAGACATCAGACACTCTATGAGACTATGTTGTCTTACAAGTTACAACCTTTTCCTGGGAAGGGACAACTCCCTCTGAACAGCAGTTTCTCCTGCCTGAAGATGAGATCACACAGGGAGAGAGCTATTATGTTTCTGCCAAGTCACTGTGGGAACGCTGAAGATGTGTACATTCGGTAGCCGGCACAGGCACGCCAGCCGGTACGCCGACTCCCGAGATAAGCAGCCAGCTCCATTGCTCATAGTGCTTCTTGTAATGCAGTATCCTCCTCCCCCCCCCCCCCCCCGACTCTGGGCTTCTGCCGTGCATCTCATGGCAGTGGAAACAACATAGACGGTTGCTCAGTTTGCAGTGCTGCCAAGCATGACAACTCCATTGCTACGCTGAGTATCCCCAGGCTTGTTGGTTTGGGTGGAAGATGGGCAGCCCGGTGGGATCCTTTGGATTTTCATCCAAAGATGGTGGTGTGTTAGTCTCCCAGGCTAAAGCAAAGTTCCTGACCTGCTCCACAGACATAGTCTGGACTGTGGGGCTGCTTCTCGACACACAGGCACACTCACGCCCAAGACGTGACCTTTTCCAACACCGAATGCTTTCAGGCAGGTTCAAAGTCTAGACAGAGGCACTTCCAAAGTTTGGCAAGGAGAAGGAGGCAAGGTCGCTAAGTGGGGCTTTCACCGATGTGCTGTCTCATATAACCCGGACGTCTGTGCAGGTGACTTTAGGTTGTGGGTGGGTCGTGCTTTTTCTTCTTGCCCCGACAGGACTTGCAGACACAACAGATTATACAGGGAGAGGCCAGGAGCAGCAAGGGTGACGTCACCAAGGCAATGACGCCTAATCCCACAAGGATCCCCACTACCTGAAAATTGAAGAGAAAACCTGTCAGCAGGTATGCCATCTGAGATGTGTATATGTCCCCAAGTGTAACAGCCTCTATGGTTTGAATGTGGTGCCCTTCCCACATATCCCTATGTTGAAACCTTAATACTCAGTGTGATGGTGCTTGGAGAAGGGAGCCCTGGGTGATACTGTGGGGCCCTTGGTGACACTAGAGATCCTAAGTGCTTATCTCCATTCTCAGCTTTCTACCATGGGGGTGACACGACCAGAAAGCTGTCATCTATGAACCTGGAAGATGTGACTGTAACTCCTCATGGCCAACATGACTGGATTCAGAGACACACCTCTGGATATGGGGAGGAGGGATATTTCCAGGCAGGACTGACTGGGAAGGGCACACGTGATGGTGTCCCATGGGCACTGGACTGAATAACACAAATTAAAAACTTAAAATAACAAAAGCCAGACCAATGCTAGTATTCCCTCTCCTTGATTTCTGTTCTGCTGAGATATAAAGAGTCCTGGTCTCAAGTTCCTACTGCCATGAACTCTGCCATGCCCTCCTGGCCATGAAGAACTGTGTCTCCTCAAACCATGAGCCAAATTAGGTACTTGCTTCTCTAAGTCCTGAGACAAGGAGCCAATACAAGGACCCTCAGCAGAACCTGCCCATGCTAGTATCTGGTCCCAGGACTTCCAGCGGCCAGAACTAAGAAGCATCTGCGCTGTTTCAGTCACCCAGGCTTTGACAATCTGTTAACTGAATGTCGAGGATACTGTCTCGGGCATATTTAGCAATGTTCTCACTGGACACAAACCAAATGTTAACTCAAGCTGAACCATAAACTCTAAACCCAGAACTGTGGCTGTTGGCTTGTTCTCTATTGGGGCTTCCTCAACAGTCTCACAGGGGCATTAATAATGATCGTTAGGATATGAGCAATGGTTTCTTCAAAGGGAGCATAGCCTTTGATAAACACAAAATACTATTTAAAAACAAGCCACAATTCTCTTTGAACCTGCCACATAAACACACAATGGCATGTATAGAGGGATCTGAGGCCCTGCAGGAACCCACAGTATTGGAGAACTTTGCTTTGATGGTTAATAAGGTCTAACGGCTTGTAGGAAACTCCTCCCATGTTTTGCAAGAGCAAAGAACATGGGTATGTTCTTTGGCTGGTCACCCTAACGCTCTGCTCTCTGGTGCCTCTGTCCCTCAACAATTGTGCTGCTGAATTAACTTCAGGCAGCTGCTCCATTGTTCTCTCTCTCTCCTCATACCAGAACCTTCCAGGAGGGCATGGGAAAGCAAGAAAAGCCATTCCAAGTCCAACACATCTCATGTTCCCTTAAGGTGGAACATACCTGTGTTCGGTTCCACATCACGGATGCTCTTGAGTGGCCGAGCTTATTCCTGCATGGCCCTTTGTCATAGTGTCTTAGGAATATGTCATTCTGAAAAACAAAGAGAGATGTTCCAGTAATCACACAACTCGGAGTTGAGAGGTGAGTGTTAAGCCTGTGGCTCACCTGTCGCTATGAATGACTTCGACTTCCTCTAGGAATCCTGACTGAGGTAACAGAACAAGGAAATGATCTGCTCCACCATGGGGGATGGGGGGTTAAGGGACAGCGAGCTCCGGCAGGGGTGTGCAATGGAGTGTGAGAGCCAGAAGCCAGGAGCCAACCTGGTGTGACCAATACCAGCAACCGACAGGTGAAAGTGAGGGGGAAAGCCAGTCATGAGATAGAAATAAACTGAATGAGGGAACAGGAGCAGGATCGTGAATGATGGGGAAGCAACTGAGGAGAAAGAGAGAAGTAACCCAGAGATGGATTTGTGGGTAAAGATGAATGAATTTGGACGTGCTGAACTTGACATCCAAGCAGTACATCCAGGGGCAGGTCAAAGGTCATACATGATCTTCGAAGGAGAGATGGGACATAAGACGCCGAGGAACAGCCTGAAAGGTAAGGTCAGAAGAGATAGGAGAGATGGCAGCTGGCCAAGGTGCCAAAATGTCGGGAGGAATACAGTCAGGATATGGCCTCATGGTCACTTCAATGTCCTGTGCTAACTGGAAGAAGGCAGGTGTTAACAGCAAGAGGCAACTGGGTTCACTGGTCAGCTTGAGAAAAGACTGGCTCATCTCTAAATGGCACACAACGGACAGAATAAAATGGCAGAGGAGTAAAAGAGAGGTTGAGGTCACATGGAAGAGACAAGAGAGCTGAAGGTGACAAGTCCCTGAGGCTCAATCTCGGTCTCTGAAACCACATGGATGAATATGAAGCCAGGTGCAAACGCAATGCCCAGCACACCCAGTCTCTGTTTGGTGGCTGTCTCAGACGTGGGCGTTACAACCCCCGCCCCCTTTTTTGGTCCCAAGCTCCCAGCCTTCCCACAATGCATCAACACCATGTGTCAAAGAATACTTCCCTGCAGTGAGAATCTCTTGTGTGCTGAGTGGAAGCATCACCTGTCAATCAAAAGCTGATAGCCTATTAGCAAAAGGCAGGAAGTAGAAGGTGGGATTTCCAGTAAAGATATAGGGACTCTGGGGTTAGTTGAGCACAGGAAGATTTGCCCTGGACTCTGAGAGGAGGTAACTAGTTATGTGACAGACATAGAACAAAATAAATGGGTTATGTAAGTCACCAGCTCATTGGGAGAACAAGCCCAATCTTATTTATTCCTACATAAATAAGACTCTGAGTTGTTCTTCAGGAACTGGGGCACAGGTGGGAAAGCCCAAGGTTACACTGCCCCATGGAAAAGCATCTTTTCCACAAGCCAATGCCCTCATCTCAACCAGAGATAGCAAGTTCCCAGGACACAGTGACTGAAAAATAGGCTTCAACATCTGAAGCCTGAATATTCAGACATTTAACATCTGTCCCATTTCGTTTTGAGGGCCCACACAACCCAAGTGTCTGAACAGTGTTCTCGGCCACACCATCCCCCAGACACACTTCAGCCAAAGGACAGAGATGTGGTGCACACATTTAGTCCCTTGTGTTCCTTCCTCCTAAAGAGAACTTCATGGACTCAGTTGTTCTGTGGGGAGAAACCCGGTATATGATCTAGTGACACCAAGGAGAAAACCCAAGTATCTCTTCTTAATGTGTGAATTAATTACCACACAGATCTGAGGGAATATACTCAAAGTGGAAACCACTGGTGAGCTGTTTAAATTCTTGCATCTACAACATCTACCTTCAACTCTTCAATCTAATGTATTTCCTTTAAAAAGACCAAGACACTCTTCCCCATGATGTCCTCAACAGCTTACCTCACTCTGAGCAGAAGTGCCAGGAGGCATTCCATTAATGCCACCCTCACTACTGGTGCCATATAAGATACTATAGCACCGAACAAACCAGTAGCTGAATGAAACTCAACAGGTATGGCAAGACCAAGAACTGATGAAAAGATACCAGTGTGTGTCCTGGTTAGTGTTTGCTTCACTTGACACAAGCTAGAGTCATCAGAGGAAGGAGCCTCAATTCAGAAAATGCCTCTACAGAATCTGGCTGTAGGTAAGCCTATGGGGCATTTTCTTAATTAATGATTGATCATGGGAGGGCATGCTGCATCTATAAGAAAGTTGGCTGAGCAAGCCAGTAAGCAGCCAGCCATCCTTCCATGGCTTCTATATCAGTTCCTGGCTCCAGATCCCTCTTGAATCCTGCCCTGACTTTGTCTGATGATGGAAGAGTAAGCTGAATAAACCCTTTTCTCCCTCCCCAAGTGTCTAGTGTTTTATCACAGTAACAGTAACCCTACCTAAGATGGGTATGACTGAGGCCTTACACCAAAATGGACACACATTATAGCTTCAGACATTATAGACCCAGCCCTGTCAGGATCATGATCCAGAGAGATATATATCAGGTTTCTAAGGTACAGACATAGAAGACAATTCTCTGCTGTTTTAAGCCAGGAAGCTTGTCACCATTTGTTACAACAACAATGTGAAGCAAACGCTCACACGGCTATTTACATGAGAGAGATGAATTCCTCTAGAGCATAAAAATGTCCTGAAAACATTTCGGACAAGAATATGTCTGAAAGATAAAGTGGCTCATCACAGACAACACAAAGAGGTTTCATTGTCTGAAGTATCAGTGGGGCTGGGCTGTAACTCAGCTGCACAGGGGCTCGCCCGGCACACACAATGTGGGGTCCAATGCCCACGAAACAAATGAAAACAAAGGGAGGATGAAGTGAGGAGAGGTCTAAGAAAGGGAAGAAGACAGACAGGGATTTCAGAAAGGACAAATTGGGGCTAAGGGAATCTCACTAAGAAAAACAAATTTCTTTTGTGGGAGGACAGGAGACCCCATGGCTAAAGGGAAGGACTGTGGGGCGCAGACACAGCAAAGGTAATGACAAGCTCCTTCCCAGGGGTACTCACGTCCAGGTTCTGCAGGCAGTACCAACAGAACGTGTGCTTGCAGTTCTTGCACATCATCTGGGCGCAGCCTTCATTGCGCTCAATGTAAATGCGGCAAACCGGGCACTGCTTGATGGGGGCGCCTGCGTCCGTCCCAAAGAGGGCCCTAAGACAGAACAGATGAGACGAGCTCAGCCTGTGTCCCTCGTGTGACGGCCAGGGCTGTTGGGTGGCTAGTTAATATATCTCTCACTTAACTCACTTCCAAAGCAGGGGGTGGGAATCAAAATGGGAGGTGTGGATTATTAGTTGTTCAGAAAGCCCAATAAGAAAGAATTTATTTATTATGGTTCCTAATGAATTATATGATTCTACTTTCTACAGCTGATTGGCTTTATTGCTTTGCCAAATTAATACTTCATCCCTAATCACAGTCTCTGAATAAGGATTCAGAGGGAGTTAAGACTGTGAGAACACAACTCAGGACCCAAACAGGATGCAGCCTAGGTAACGACCGATCGTTAATGATCAGTGATAAGTGTAAGGACTGAGATTCCGTTAGAGACACTCAAAGAGGTGTCAATGGTGACAGAAAAGACCTCCTCCAAGTTGATGAAGAGGCCCGTGTGTGACCACAGCAGAAAGGGACACAGAGCCAAGTGGTTGTAGTTAGAGTAAGAGGGAGTCAGAGTACCCACTACATGGCAATGGCTGGGTATCAAAATCACTACCCAGCACACAGAAGCACCACCACTTACAAAATGTGGACAAATCTAGGTCAGATGAGGTGTTGGGGATATCCTTACACAGCAGAGACACCATTGCTACTTTACTACTGGGCTCAGCAGGGAAAGGTGCTTGCTGCCAAGCCTGTTGACCTGAGTTCAATCCCTGGAACCCAGATGGAGAAAGGAAAACAAAACTAAACAACAAAAACTCTCACAAGTTGTCGTGTAAGCTCTATACATGAGTCATGGCACAGGTCTACATATGTACAGATACACACATACACACATACACACATACACACACTCACAGAGTTGATGTGATAAAAAATTTAATGCCCCTTTCCCAGTGGGGATGCAGGCTTCTAAGAGGCTGAATACCTTACATGAGGCTGCTTGGAGCCAAGAATAGTTTCAGAACTTAACTCACCCTTTTCCTCTGAGCCCTTGAGACTTACTCCGGGGACTAACAACTATGGAAGGCCCTGCCTTGAATCTGATGCGGACGGCACATGGCAGCCCATGTATGGGGGTTCTCTTTCTTCTGTGCTGGGTCTGATATCCACGCACAGCACCGTCACCAGGTGACAATTCCTGAAGGCTACTTCTGCATGCTCTGAAGGCACAGGGAGGGGAAGCCAGCTGGCGGGGAACACTGGTTGTTTTGTTCTTGCTCGTGCAGAACAGCTATAGCCTCAAGCAAGGCATGGGAGCCAAGACAAAGAGGTCTCTGCTCCTGGGTGCTGCCATAAAAACCTTCCACACAAAACAGCACCCACCAGTTGAATTGCTTCTCAACCATAACAAGCTCTCAGCCCTGGCGCCAACAACTTCTCGTAACAGAAAAGCCTTAGGAAAGAACCTCTCTTCCTATGTTTTCTAAGCATTTAGGAAGGCGGTGTATATGTTGTGCACTCTGGAGGATTCCCTGCACCCTACAAACAGGCTGTTTAATGGAGTAAGATCACAGCCGCCTTTTTGCAAACAGGAAGAATGTGCTCCACCAGTGTAGGTAAACAAGGCTTCTTAGCACTTAGCTATATATAAGCCATGATGTTCTGATGAGAACTGCAGGGCTTGGTGCCTCTCTACACAAAGGGAATGGGGCTCACCATGATCTGGAAGGTCTCCTTAGGATAAAGAGCCAGAATCCCTTTTAGATATCCTGTTCTGGTTAATGTCTGTTGCCACCTTACTTGTTTTTCTCGGTGTATTTCCACAGTAACTGTCTAAAAGCCATCAAGTCCTTCTCAAAGCAGCTTATGCTGAGTTTGAAAAGAACACTGGGAAAACAGCCCCAAAGACACCTCGCCCCTTACCCGTGCTCTGGCATCGCCGACTGGCTGTCTCTACAGGAGGACCCCTCGTGCCAAGCATCCTTGCAACATGAACAGAATTTCAGGTGGCAAGAAGGGCACTCCACCAACACAGGCTGCCCTGGGTCTCCTGCTGCAATTTGGCACACGGTCTGGCAGTCTGCGACAGGACACCATGTTCGGAGGGGGTCCATGTGAACCTCTGAAATATAAAGGGAGAAACCGTGATGGGCTTTCTCTAATCCAAGCATTAGTTTTTCCCTCTGTTTATCTGGTCTTTTAAAATCTTTTTTAAATTGGATATTCTCTGTATTTACATTTCAAATGTGTCCCCTTCCCTCCCCCACTTCCCTCTCCCACTTCCCTCCCCTCCCCCTCCACTTGCTTCAATGAAGGTGCTCCCTCTCCCAATCACCCTCTCCACCTCAGTGCCTTGGCATTTCCCTACACTGGAAAAATGTGTCTGCACTGGACCAAAGCTTCTTCTTCCATTGATGCCAGACAATACCATCCTCTGCTGCATATGCAACTGGAGCCATGGGTCTTTACAAGTGTGCTCAGTGGTTGGTGTTTTAGTCCCTGGGAGCTGTGGCGGGTTTGGTTGGTTGATAGTGTTGTTCTTCTCATTGGGTTGCAAACCCTTTCCGCTCCTTCAGTCCTTTCTCCAGCTCTTTCATTGGGGTCCACATGTTCGGTCTGATGGTTAGCTGCAAGCATCCTCAACTGAATCTGTATGGCTCTGGCAGAGCCTCTGAGGAGGCATCCATATCTGGCTCCTGCCAGTAAGCACTACTTGGCATCAGCAACAGTGAGTGGGTTTAGTGGCTACATATGGGATGGATCCCCAGGTGAGGCAGTCTCTGGATGATCTTTTCTTCAATCCCTGCTTCTCTATTTGTCCCTGAATTTCCTCCCGTAAGTGTTTTGTTCTCCCTTCTAAGAAGGACTGAGACATCCACATTTTGGCCTTCCTTCTTTTTGAGCTTCATAAGGTCTGTAACTTGTTTCTTGGGTATTTAGAAATTTTGGGGACCAGTATTCAGTTATCAGTGAGGGCATAGCATGTGTGTTCTTTTGTGACTGGGTTACCTCACTCAGGATAATATTCTCTAGTTCCAATCATTTGCTTAGGAATTTCATAAAGTCATTGTTTCTAATAGCTGAGTAGTACTCCATTGTTTAAATGTACCACATTTTCTGCATCTATTCCTCTGTTTGGATCTGGGTTCTTTCCAGCTTCTGACTATTATAAATATGGCTGCTATGAAAAAAGAAAATGAAGGGGGAATCTGTGATGGGCTTTCTCTAATCCAAGAATTGAAGCTTTTCCCCTCCATTTGTTTGGTTTTCAATAGACCAAAACTCATGGCAATGGTAGCAGCAAGGGAATGTCGATTCCCATGTCTGACAATCATCAAGATGGGTCCAAGCCTGTCACCCACCACCCAGAACACAAAATCACTCCTGCCACACTCTCAAGTTAGGAGTCAAGAGAGCAGGTCACCACCACCTTTATTAATAAGGTATGATCTTTAACCAAAGACTACAACTTGCCCTTGAGCACTCAAAATGGGCAAAAATATGTATTTCTTCAGTGATTAAACTAGGCAGCGTCTTGGGGGGAAGGTTAACTTGAAGAGAGTCAAAGCAAGAGAACAAAGGAATTCCACACGAGAATACATGTTCTGGGCTCCGACATGTAGTTCATACCGTGGGGAATTCAGATAGTGTAGGATCAAACAGCATCCAGTGTGCCTTAGCTGGAAAGTCAGATTTAAGTAGTTTGCTGTCTTACAGTCAGTGAACAAGAGAGGGGGCACTTTATATATGAAGGGCTCACAAGCTCTTGAAACAAACAGACTTTCACAGACTACAGCAATGATGGCCACTCGTGTGACAGTGGCTAGAAACATGTGGCACACAGGAGAAAAGGTAAGATTGGCAGGTAGACAGCAGCCACATGTTTAGGTATTTCTGTCTCTTTTAATTTTCCCATTTCTTGCTTACTAAAGTATGCCATTTCTCTTCCTGCAATATGGCCTCTGAGGAGACGTGCAGGGCTACCAGAGGGGAGTGGCAGCCTTTCCTTCTCTGAATGGATGTATTTTCCAGATTCCTTACTTGTCATGTTCTCCTCTTAGACCTCCAAGGTTAACACCAATCTGATATAATCGCTCTAATCAGCTGCGATACTGGGAGAAGTATTTCTATCGATGAGTTGTTTCAGGCACCCAAAGTGGTACAACGGAACTAGATGTGACAAACTCGGGGGTAGTTCTGGATTCTGATGAATTAGAACCCAGTGTGAGTGATGTCCACGGCCCAACACAAACACTAGGAAGGCATCTGCGCCCAGAATTGCGATAGGACGTGAAATGCCAGGCAGGGAAGCATGAAAGCAGGGCAGGGAGGGAGGTATCACAGCTCTCTACAGAGGGACTTGTCCGAGATGCAGCCTCAGGTGGGTCTGTTGTGCTGACACCCTGGTGGATTCAGATAAATGTATGACGTGACAGCACTGGGTAGTACATCCTTAACAGATCACCACTGAATATGTTCCATTACAGACTAAGATGCTACCTACGGTGTGTTCTTACTTCGCTCATTACAAGTCATTCTTGGGGCTTTTCCTGGTTCGATTAATTACTTGTTTGGGTTAGCATGGGAATAAGATGTGTCCTAGGCAGTAGCCCTGTACTGTACTATACCCCCGTCTTATTCTTCAACGATGGCTTTCAGGGCTTAAATATGATCAAAAGGAGAGATATTAGGAGACACATGCTTTGCTCCACCTAAAAGCAAAACTGGCCACTGTGGCCAGGTCTCCCAGTTACCTCTCTCAGTCCCCTTGCATCTTATCAAATGTGTCTGCCATGACAGTCTGGATATTCTAGAGCTACGCTTTCCCAGACTTCTTGCCTCGAAGGCTTGGCATGTGATTCTGACCAACACAAAGGAGAGACCTGACCTTACCACAGGGCTTCTAGGAGTAGGCCTGGTCCCCAATGGGACAGGCACAAGGATATGGGGATTCTCAGAAAAAGCTAAGTGGCTTAAGAAAATTGAGTGGCCTTATTGGGCATTAATGAGAGAAGAGGCCCTTGGTCCTGTGAAGACTCAGTGTAAGGTAATGCCAGGTTGGGAGGTGGGAGGGAGTGGTAGGGAGTGGGTGACTTTCTCATAGAGGCAGGAGGACAGGGGATAGGATAGTGGGATTCTAGAGGGGAAACCGGAGACAAAATAGAAATTTGAGTGGCTACATGAATCAAAGCCATCACGGCCTACCCAACGATTTCCTGTATATGTAGTAGGAAGATGTCCTGGTTCTTCAAGTTTTTTTTCAGATATTCCATTCCTTGTCACTGAAAGCTTATTAACTGATAAGGCTACTTCTGGTAAGAGGGAGTAACCACTCTGTTTCTCCCAGGGGGCAGTCTTCACTGCAAGGGTTAAAGGGTCACATCGGACATGACCTTAGAAGTTTTTCCTATACCAATAGTCTCTATGTACAGCACATGGGAAATGTACAATCCCATTGTAAATAAAAACATAACCTTGTACACCACAACACAAATACATATTCTTTTTTGAAAAAAGTCAATACACTATGTCACATATATGAGATTTTTCATGTAGTTGAGCAGATAATATATATTCATATAGTTGAGCATTGTTTATATTTTTCAAAATACATGGTAAATTTAAAAAATAACACTAGGTGTATTCAATGAAAAGACAAGGTTACAGAAAAGTGTAAATGAGCGAGTTTTCTAAAACTACGTAAATACAGGCGTATTTCAACTGCTTCCAGAAGACCACTGAAGGTAACGGCTTGCCTTGATCAAGGCGAAGGGCTGGGTAAAAAGGCACGGCTTTTCTTCATTGTTAATATGGATTTTTAAAATTACACTTATGTACTGTGTGCTGTGATTGTGCACATGCCCTGGCATGCATATTCAGAGGACACCGGGTAGGACTTGGTCCTCACCTCCCACAGCTGGAGACTGAATGCAGGCCTATGGGCGTGGTGGGGAGGGAGTTCCTTCACCCACTGAGCCGTCTACCTCACTGTTCCGTGTGATTTCTTTTTTTAAGGCACAAATACCACTCGTGTAACTTTTAAAATCGGTTAAGTTATTTCCGGAAGCTAGGCATGATGGCTCACACTTGTAACCCCGACACTCGCGAGTGAGGTGTCACTCAGGCGGGCAACATTTTTCCTGATATAAAAACAGGCTGTTATGCCTGGGACTCTGCTCTCAATAACCATCACTCGGTTTGGCTTCCTAGGCCATCCTACCTATGCCGTGGGGGTTAAGGAAGAGTGAACATCTGAGGGAGTAAGGGGACCAAAAGTTTTATCTCTTACAATCTAACCACCACACCCAGGTCTCTTACAGATGCAAATAAGAGATGTTCCGGAATGAAAGAAAAAGTGTTTTGGTACCTAAGGGTTTCAAAGCACATTTGAGTAAGTGGTTCTCCTATCTAGTCTCTGGTTTTCTGCCCAGCAAAGGCCCCACAGCGAGAAAGCACACTTTCTGGTCTTTCAATGGGCTAATTACTAATTTGGTTAGAATTACTAGAGACAAACTTTGAGGCCGCAAACCTTTTGAGATCCATTCAATACTGAACACACCATTAGTTTTGCTCTCCAGATTGTTTATAACTGCATTTTTCTTTATATATTTTACTTTTCTTCTTTTTTTTATTGGATAATTTCTTTACTTACATTTCAAATGTTACCCCTTTCCCAGTTTCCCCTCTGAAACCTCCCTATCTCATCATCCCTTCTCCCCATCTCTATGAGGATGCTCCCCCACCCAACCACCTACTCCCTTCCACCTCCCCACCCAGGCATTCCCCTATATCGGGGCATTGAGCCTTCACAGGACTGAGGGCCTCTCCTCCTGCTGATGCCCAGCAAGGCCATCCTCTGCTACATAGGTGGCTGCAGCCATGGGTAGTGGCTCACAACCATCTGTAATGAATTGGACACACTCTTCTGGTGTGTCTGAAGACAGCAACAACATACTTATATATAATAAATTAAAAATTCTTTAAAAATCAAGATGTATTTATTTCTTATATACAGATAAGTACACTGTAGCTGTCTTCAGACAAAGCAGAAGAGGGCATCAGATCTCATTACAGATGGTTGTGAGCTATCATGTGGTTGCTGGGATTTGAACTCAGGACCTCTGGAAGAACAGTCAGCATTCTTAACCACTGAGCCATCTCTCCAGCCTAGATACCAAGATCCTTAAAGGCCCAAGTTCTTTACATAAACTGGTGCAGTATTTGCATACTTTTCATTCTCAGCTTCCTTAAAATACCCACTACAACGCCATATGGGTAATTGTTATGCTACTTAGGGAATAAAGAAAAACGGGTATCAGTACAGAAGCGATTTAAGAAAAAAAAAAAAACATATTTCCAATGTGTGACTGAATAATCTATGGATGCAGGAACCACAGACAAAGAGGGCTGGTTGTAAAACATGTTTCTTATTCTGGGTAACTGATAGCTGGGGAAACACAGTAGCTTCCACGAGGCTGGGGCCCTGTAATCCTATAAACGATGTACAAGTGTTTGAGACTGGAACTGTATTTTCCGAGACTCACATGCAATACTCCTAAAGAAACGCTACTTTACAAGAATCTCCTCTCTTGGCTCCTTCTAACCTGAGGCGCCCCAGCTCGTCTCTCTTCCTCAGCACCTTCTTTCTCCTGTCGCCTGTGAGAAACACAGCTGTACACATATGTCGGCAAGCCCACACGCACCGTGGACCAGCCTGCCTCTGGTAAGCCAGGATAAGGAGTATGTTTTAGAGTGTGTAGGCTCTGCATCCATACATCCAGCCTGTCCAGCATCCTGCAGTGAGCGAGCTCTGCTGTTCACACTTCCAGTGATTTCATGTGTACTGTTGTGTCTGTTCCCTCCCTTCCATCAGCCCTCCCTCGTCAAACTTAAATCCACATGAAAGAGGTCCATCTAGCAAAGGCGTGTGCTATGTGCAGCACCTGTCTGGTGAGTTGATTTTGATCCCTGAGACTATTAACAGGTGGAAAGGAGAGACCAACTTTACAGATTTTTTTTCCCTCTGACTTTCATACGTGTGGTGGCATACAAGATTCTCTTCTCACATCATGCACACACAACATGATAAAAATAAATAAATAAATTTAAAAGACATGCAAATAGAAGGAGGCTGGTTGGGTTCAGTGGGAATCGGAGTGGCCAAGGAGGACAATGAGAGGGATGTGATCAAAGCATGTTATATAAATGTATATTATATAAATGAATGAATTTTGTGGATGGATAAGTACTCATTAAGTTCATATATCTAGAACATAAGGATTTAGACAAAAAGCAGCACCCCTAAATAGTGACCTTGAAAGTTCATGATGAGCATGACACAGGGTGAATTAACTAATTAATTAATTAATTAATTAATTAATTAATTAATTGGGACATGTGTCATTGTAGAGGCAAAGTCACAGACTTGAACTGCAACCTGACTCTGCAAAGGAGGTCTGTGTGACTGAAGGAAAGCCTCCTGGCTGTTTATCTCAAGACACTGCCTGTTCACGTAGTTGTGCAATGCACAACTTCTCTACTTCTGCATTTTGAAGATTATTAGGAAATCAAAACAGCCTGCCACATAAAAATGTGCCAGGGCACCTAAAAATTAGATCTCACCCAGATGATGGTCCAATCAAATTCAGCACTGGGGAAGGGAGCGAAAGGGGAAGAGAAACAAAACAAAACAACGCTGAATCTCCAACCCTTGTTTGTCCTACGTGGCAACCAGTCGCATTTGACATGCGACATATGCAATTTGTTTTCGTTCTGTTGCATACTTTCTTAACCAACAAGAGTGGTTTGCCTGTCATCCTCTGCCATTGTGAGTCTACCCACAAGAATGCTTTATTATTGTGGGAAAAAACACACTTCCAATTTAATTTAATTATCAGCTGATATATATCAAGCTGTATTAACTTCTATGGCCTGATGCATTTTTAATTATGCCAAAGTTAATTTGCCTTCAGTATATCAAAGTAGAGGAGTCTTCAGAAGACAGTTAAGACACCATTGAACTAGAGTAATCAGATTTAACATTGGCTCCAGGCAATATAATCCATATAGCCAGAGGAGCTACCATCAAATAGACGGCTCACTAGAGACTTGGAAAGACTTAGATTCTCAAACTTGGAATAGCATCTAAAGTCACTTGCTCTAAAACAAGACCCACAAAATGTTGTGTATTTGGCAAGTTTAACGTGAGCCCCCTAAGTTATAGCCAGCTATGCAAAAGAAACCATAATGTTAAATACATTTAGTTGCACCATGGGATTCCTTTCTCTTTAATAAGGGCATGTTGAGCATCTTACTTAAGTGAGTCACATCTCCTGGAGGATGTTTCGAGAAAGGAGGAGCCATGCCTACTGTATTAAAGGAGATGGGTAAGGTGTGTTATGTGGAATTTGTACAGAGTTTCTATACAATACTCTAGAACCTAGGAAACTAAGATGTGGGGTAAGATGAAGAGAAAATGGTCGAGGTTGTGCTTGGGCAGCAGTTGGGGTACAGGACATGTGAACCTGAAGAGTGTGCCTGTCCAGAAAGGCTGTGAAGAATATGGCAGACCATCCTTGTCCAAAAGACAGACTGATGCTTGAGGAAGTGTCTGGAATTATAAAAATGTTATACAACTTAAGCTTTTTTATAAGTGAAACACTCATAATGAATCTATGTGATCTTCGACTAACCTCAATTTTCTCTTTTATGAGACAAGAATATAATCTATTGTCAATGCAAGAGATCTACAGTGGGCCTGCTACCTCGACTTTGTAGGTAGGGAAAACTACATTCTACGTATAAATAAAACTATTTGATCAACCTGTCGTGGATGAACACAGAGAGAGGCAACACCATCTACAGAGACGTTCTGGCTGCAAAGCCTGCCTAACCCTGTTATAGTAAATATTAAAAAATAGGGCTTATCTCTTTATTGGCCCCCATGGTCTCACTCTGCAGATGCTGCACTGGTATGGAGCAGAGCACACAGACTCTGCCACTTGGTCCATGAACTACACCCTTCCGAGATTCCCTTCCCAGGAGGTTCACTCCTCCCACCCTGGCGTGTTTCTGCCCCGGCGTGTTCCTTTACCCCACCGCTTGGCACATACATGACTCTAAGGCCTGAAAGTATTTCATACAGGTTTATATATCAAACTCTCAATCCAAAAACCCTCATATAATAAAATGATATCTAATAGACAAAGACACAAACTGCCCTTCTATATAAGATAAAATGACCTACAAAAACCCTTAAAATATTCATATCTACCTATTTCCAACTACAGCCATCAAGAGGATCTAAGTCTACTTTCTCCAGCTTCATCTTGATCTCTCCTCAATCTCGGTTCCTCTTCCATTTTTCTACCTTTTCTCCACCTACCCATCCACTGTCCAATCATGTATCGACTTAGCATAAATCTCCAAACCTTTTGTAATTAGACAGACTACACTACCATGTGACAGGCAGATGTCAGCCAGTCGTCAGGAGAGCTGAACACTGGGAGACTCAGAAGTCCCCTGAAGCCAAACGCAACTCAGGGAGAGAGTATAATCTGTTGATTATTTTTTATGTGCACCTCATTCCAAAGGTTATTAACCCCACTTAGATGCAAGGACCTATTTGGCCAGCTAACTAAAGAGGGTTCTGTTTCCATTAACAATGCAACAATCATTACACCTGTGGTCATATGAAGACACTCCCAAAAGAGTGTTATGATGATGTCATCTTGGGAAAAGGGGACAGGAGAGGAACAGAGTGCAATATAAAGGTGATCAGGGTTTTTACTATCAGCAACAATATGACAGAGGAAACAGTCACAGGACATGGCTTAATTAGATATTAATATCAACCTCGTCACACTCCAGCTCTTGGTACTATGTTTAAAATCAACCAGAACTATGCATTCATCAGTGAGACTCAATCCACAGGAAGTTTTGACTTTGGGAGCCATTGCCACTTGTCTAATATTGAGTTATTATATCCCTCATGTGTAAACAATAAGACGTAAGGAATGGGAAGTGCAGTAGTTAGAGGACCATAGTGGAGAGATGAAACATTATTATGTACGACACAAGAAAAAATTTGCTTGATATACCAGCCTTATGAGTCTAGTTGGGTGCTCCACCCACGACAGAGGAACAAAATGGCCCAGAGTCCATCGATCAAAGGACTAAGCCAGGATTCGGCTGAAGGAGGTGAATGACATCCCCCCTGCCACTCATTTTCATGTTCCCAGTGGGTTTCTTGTTTCCCTAAACATATCACCTTTTAGAGCGCTTGGAAAAAGCAGATAGTGGTGACCGTCCCTAGCAAGCGTTGAGCATAGCAGACAGACAACTCATGCCAAGATGCCAAGTCCACATCAAGACACTGGTCCTCAGATGCTTTCTGACCAGGGCTGGTAATACACTCGCTGAGAGTGTGCCCAGCCTATTCGGGAAGCACCCCCTCGGACTTCTCAAACACTAAAAAGATACAGTTATCGGTTCAAGACTGTTTTAAGCAGTGCTTGGGTCAGTTAATGTGTGAAAACTGTCTTCAGGAATGAGAAAAGCAGCGATAAAGGCCCATTTTGAGAGTCATTTTCCTTTGTGCTATTAATACGAAACCATCTTGCTTTTGTAATACCTTTCTGGACCCAACCCAAATTAAAAACACAAAACAACCAACATAATGAAAATCCATTTCCTGCTAGTCTGCATGTTTTTGGTTTGCTTCCCCCCCCCACACACACTCCCCCTCCCACCACCCCCTCCCCCAGCAGCTGTGGCTGGGAGGGTTGAAATTGCATGTGCCCAATTACTGTTTACACTTCTTGTAGTCCCCTTGTGATTCTGTTGACAGCCCACAGTTGCCTTCATCTTGCATGAAGCTGGTGTAAAGACAGTCTATATAAAAGCCACATTCACCACCGGGATAAACAGAATGTGTACCTCGTTCAAACTTTAACCGCTGATAAAGCTGAAACTCATCCACGGGCACCAAACAGGCGATCTGAAATCAGAAACGGTGAGAGATGAGATTCTGGTCAACAGAGGCATCGACAGACCTTTCTGATATCTTTCTCTGACTTGAACCCCTACACCTTCTTTCCAAGTTGTCTCTACTTGTTCCTGCAGCAACACATGCCAACCATCTACAAACCATCCCCATTCCCTACCATGGCTAGGAACCACTCACTGACCATGCTGACAGTGACAAAACTCTGAGTCCATCCTTGGTCAGAAGCTACTGACCACATCTTGTTATTCGGGTCTCTCATATTATTTGTGTCTGATACAAAAAAAGCTCTTTCCTCCTCTATGCTCACGGGAAAAAGAAACTTTCAAAAGACTAGCTTTGGATACGAGGTCAGGCAAGCAGTACCTTGGCAATTGTGCCAACTCTGTAGGTAGAGATGGCATGCTCTGTGCGACATCAACTTTGATACTGACTGAATCCACTTCATCTACACCCCAGGGACACATGACACAGTAGTATTAAGAGTCTGTCTTGCAACAGTCCTTGTGACTAGAACCCCATTTCCTCTTTGGACAGCAGAATGAACCAAAGGCTTCCTAGTAAACAGCAATGACTCACACTAACAAAGACGCTTCTCATTAAACATTTTACCATCTCAAAGTCAGAGGGAGAAAAAGCTAACTGCTCCTATATACTGGAATTCTAAAACGGTTAGTTCCATTGATTATAACTATACTGATGTTACCCACTTAGAAATGAGAAAAGGAATAACTAGAGATCAGCCTCTCAGAAATTGATCAAGTTAATGTGGACCCCTCCCCATAGCCTTGATAATTCTAGCATGAAACTATTAAGCTATTAGGTACATACATTATTATATACATTAGGCATATAAGACCTGTAGATACAATTTTGTTGCAAAATACATTTAAATAAAAACATTTGTACAATTAACAAAACAAAGGCTGTTTTGAGAAAAACCATAGTAAGTTGATGCTATAGCTAAAATTGCATTTAATAAATACAATAATTTTTTTTTTTTTGAGACAGGGTTTTTTTGTATAGCCTGGCTGTCCTGGAACTAACTCTCTCTCTCTCTCTCTCTCTCTCTCTCTCTCTCTCTCTCTCTCTCTCTCTCTCTCTCTCTCTCTCTGTAGACCAGGCTGAAAGATTCACTTGCCTCTGCCTCCCAAGGCATCCATAACCACTGCCGGGCATACAATACATTTTTAAAACATTTATTTATTTTATGTATATGAGTACACTATAGCTGTCTTCAGACACACCAGAAGAGGGCACTGGATCCCATTATAGATGGTTGAGAGCCACCATGCAGTTGCTGAGATTGAACTCAGAACCTATGGAAGAGCAGCCAGAGCTCTCAACCACTGAGCCTTCTCTCTAGTACCCATAAAGGCTTTTTTACTCTTTGCCTTTATCCTCTTTTTTGCCCAACAAAAATATTCAAAACTGTCCAAAATCACACTACAATGCTCTTTTGAATTTTTTTTATTCCCAAGTAATTTCAGACTTAAGACATGTCATAGAGGTTGGATAAAGAGTTCCTGCATACTACTCTTACAACTGTTCGTATCAAAACCATCATTAATTACTAAAAGAACACAATTGAAATTGGTACAATACAGCTGAATCATTGACAGGGCTTATTAAAATGTCACACATCCTCCCACTAATGTCCTTTTCCAGTCTGGTTCCCAATCAGAATGACTACCCTCCGTCTAGCTGCAGAGTCTCCTGGGCCCTTGGTGACAGTTTTTAGTTTATCTTTCCTTTTCCTTCTCTTTATATGTTTGAAATATACAGGCCTTCAACTTCAGTTGCCCTGATGCCTTCTCATGATTAGATTCAGGTTGTGATATTTTAAAAAATTATAAATATATATGTATATTATAATTATAAATATATATAAGGTGTGATTTGGGGGCCACTGGGAGACGTGGGGTGACAATACTAGTGATATTAATATTGATTAAGGGAACCTATACCAGAGTTCCCTGTCCTTTGTAATTTGCATGTATCATGTAGGAGTGCTTTAATTCCAGATCACTTTGTAGTTTGTCTGTCACATATGTATGGATGCCTACAAAGACCAGAAGGGGGCGCTACAAGCACCTGGAGCTGGAGTTACAGTCTGTTGTAAGCCATCCAACCTGGGTACTGGGAACCAAACTTGGGTCCTCTGGAAGGACAGAAAGTGCTTTTAACCATTAAATCATCTCTCCGGACCCTTAATCAAGATACTTAAGATAATTAGCACCCTTCAAAAATTAGGAGATGCAAAAGATGAAGACTTTATTTTAGGCAGTGGGTACATAGATGATTCTGTGTGTGTACATGCGTGAGAGAAAGAGAGAGAGAGAGAGAGAGAGAGAGAGACAGAGAGAGACAGAGACAGAGAGAGACAGAGAGAGAGACAGAGACAGAGACAGAAACAGAGAGAGAGAGAGAGAGACAGACAGACAGACGGGGGGGCACAGGCAGGAAGAGAGAAAAGGATACACATGAGACATGAGATCCCCTTCACCGGTTCAGGGAATTATCCCAACAGGTTTTGTGGAGTTTGACTTGAGCTTAAAGAACAGAATCATGAGTTCTAGGTGGTCACACTGTGACTGTGGAGTGGTTACTATGAATTATCTGGAGATGGTGTGGGACCAGAGGCTAGTGAGGCCACTTGTGAAGTCTGATTTGAGCTGACCCACGGAAGACTGATATGGTATCAAGTAGGTGTTTGGACTGACCAAATGGAGGAACTTGGGGTAGGAGGAGAATTGAATAGTATGTCAAGGGTGAGTGATATGGCTTTTGCCATGAGAAAGAAAGCCCAGTGTGTTCTCAGAGTGTGTGCTAAGGTGATAGAAAGTGTGCCTGCATGTGTGGAAGCTACACAGAAGCTGACTGGACATCTCTAACAGCCGAGCAGAAATGAGAAGTGAACACAGCTATCTTTGTCCATGTTTGCTATGGCCATAGTACGGAAACACGTACCCCTCCCACATTAGCCCTAACCTCGTAAAAAGATTAAAAAAAAATTACACAAGGAAGGAAAGGAGGGGAGGGGACACGAGGGGAGAGTGGAACCCGCTCATCACAAATATCTATGTTGAAAGTAATAGGTGACCCCCATAAGACATGTGGACCGTGCAGCATATATTCTCTTGAATGAGAACATTAAAATGTCATAATTTTAAAACTCTAAGTTAAGGACAGGCTTCAGGGAGCACCTTGGTTTGTAAAGTCGGGCCGATAGAAAGAGGAGCTGAAATTTTATTCTGGTCTAGCCCTTTAAATCAGCTGCTTAAGAAAAAAAAAAAAAAAAAAAAGTAAAGAACCAGGTTGACCAGTAGACGACGACAGATATGCAATCGACATTATGACCCGGAAAGCAGGGTCTGGGCCACTTTTGAGGTGCTGTGACTTGCAAAAATGGAAGCATGAAAAACCACTTGTTACACCAAGTCTAATCTCAGTAACACAGAAACTAGTGATGTCTTCTGCCCCTACCCAGAAGCACAGGTGCATGCCTACTAACTGAGCAGAAAGGGCATCCACCTTTCATCCAAGTGCAACAAACACATCCTGGATGGGAAGTGCCAGAGGGCATCAAGGCAGGACCAGCATCACTTAAGCGGTAAGCCTCAGATTCAGCTACAGAACCGTTTGGCTTCCCTAGGCAGCTTTTAAAGATCGTAGAGATTTTATCTTCCGCTTACATTGGGGCTTTAAATACACCTAGAAATGAAGCCTTAAATGTATTCAAAAATAAATTTCAGCTGAGAACCTCAAAAATATCTCCTCGCTCTGGTTTGGCAGAGTCCTCTGTCTCCTCCCACCTCCAGAGTTTAGCCTCTCTCCAGCCAGCACACGTGACAATGGATGGGTCTTAGAGACATAGTTGGTCACCGTGGTAATGGGAGGGTAATGGTGAAGGCTGTTAAAGGAGAGATGGGAGGGCAGCTATGAAGAACGCTTGGTTCCTACAGCACCAGCAGCTTCTCCCAACACCACCTTAAACAAACACATCATCTGAGGAAAAACTAATTATTTTGCACATGTAACCTCTGAGTTCTTAACCCTCTTCTGCTCCCCCACTTCCCCCTAGGCCTCTGGGTTCTGCACTCCAAATCCCTTCCTACAGAAATTCTGAGCCCTTGTTCCAGGCAAGGCCAACTGTCCCCACCCTTCCTCTGGTGCATACTGTGGCATTGGAAGTAAAAGCCAGGCTGGTGGTTTTAGGGCCCCAGGACTTGGAAAGAAGCTCATTGTATGAGAGGCGGCTGAGAGGCACATTCTTGCCTTCCCCTGGCAGCTGAAATCTCAGTTGCCTTGGCCACACAGTGACAGGTACTGTTCAAGTGGTTTTATGTGCTTGTCACTCTAAAGTCACACAGCAAAGACAGTTTACACTTTCCAGGCGGGGGCATGCCACTTCTCCAACACTGCAGGGAATGGCTGAGATTAAACACTGCCTTTCAACATAGGACTTGACTTAAAGCACTGCTGACAGAAATAACAGTTGGTGTCCCTTGTTTATAAATCCGTGTTGGACAAGGTTCCTGGTTCCGATACATGGGAAAACCCTGCAGAGCAATAGAGGAAAGTACCAGATGACGCAATGGGGGACAACTTGACTTTCCCCAGGCTCCCAGAAAGGTCACCCCTAAGCCACAAGCACTGTCCATCATGGGGCTTCTGGGACCCCGAAAGGGAAGCTGTCATGTTCTGCCTCCTACGTAGGTTAAAAGAGGCAGAGAGAGAGAGAGAGAGAGAGAGAGA
This sequence comes from Micromys minutus, assembly GCF_963924665.1. Taxonomy (NCBI): domain Eukaryota; kingdom Metazoa; phylum Chordata; class Mammalia; order Rodentia; family Muridae; genus Micromys; species Micromys minutus. The sequence continues at coordinate 106,345,217 of NC_137969.1, forward strand.
GAGAGAGAGAGAGAGGGCCACAGCTGAGCCAATTTGGAGGATTCAAAAAGAGGAAGCCGAGCCAAATGGGCAAGCTGGACCTACACAGGAAAGCATGCGCACACAGAGATTAGCCGGCTGTAGCCAGAACTATTCCTAAGTATGGTTATGTGTTACCTGTAGTGATCAAGCCTTTCTCTCAAGTGAGAGGAGAAAAGAGTCAGGGTGAGATCCAGTCAGGTGGTGTACGAACGGGTCCCACTGTGATATAGTCAGAACTAGAAAATCCAGGTACCAGGAAGTATGTGTTTGTGTGTTCATGTGTGGTGTTTTCACTTTTAAAGGAAGAGTTCCAAATAAACAGATGTAGCTACTTAGATCTCCAACATAATCCTCTGTTCAGTTAAAAAATCAGAATGACTACTCTGCCTCGCCCCTCCCAACAGCCAATACACAGTCTCACCACTAGAGACAGTGTCGCAGCAGGTAGGTTAAGAACTTGACTCCTGCATCTGAATGCTCATCTCTAGCTGGGCTTTCTGTAAAGCCAGTGGGGATAGAAACAGTCCATGACTACCCTGGAGAGTCTCATTATTCATCTAATGAGAAAAGGGCTTGGTGGATTTAGAATCCACTGAGTTTGGAATAGTTTTGTTCTGTTTCCTTAAACCCACTCTAAGATTTTTTTTTATATATAAATTTTGAGAAATAATGTGGGCTTGTTTGCTTTTAATATAGCCTCGAAGTAAAACTGCTTTGGGAAGAATAGCTAGATACAGTCAGAAGGAGCCAGAGATGAGTGAGAATGTGTGCCTCTGGGGAAGGCTTGAAGCAGGCGATCGGGAATTGGGCTTGCAGGGACAGCGGAAAACCTAAGGTCTGTTCTAAACACATTCGCCCTAGCCGCCAGCATCCAAGATATCTGTGAATGGTGCTACCGTGTGAGGTCCAGGTCAGCACTGTGCACCTGGGCTTTCTGCAGTGACAGAGATGCTCTGCTCTGGGCTGTCCATCGGGCAGCCGTTAAGCATGAATGGCTACAAACACTTCAAAGCAATGATTAAGTACCGTACCAGAAGAATCAAGTTTCTTTTATATGTTTCTAATTAATCTATAATTAGATATCCACACTGGACTGGCTACTGCCAGGCTGGGTCTAGATTCATAAACTTTGTTTTAAAACTACAACCAAACTGTTAGTTTGTGTTCATTAATAGATTTTTTTTTCCATATAGGAATAAAGATTTCACTCAAACCCAGCTTTCACAGCCTATTTTGTATCTCTAGTGTTTCCCTTGCATAATTACCTGCCTCATTATATGTTTATGACCTCTCTGCTAGGTCAGAAGGTCCCCCAGGATGCTACTCAGCTGCCTGGGCCTCTGCTCAGTACCAGGCGAGGGTACCCGTGCTGCATGCTCTCTATTTAGACATCAGAGGAACAGTCAGAAAGGACAGTGCCAAAGCCAATACTCTCAAATACTGTGGCCTCGTCTTAACAGCAATTCTGTTGGGCTGGAGAGATGGCTCAGCGGTTAACGGGCAGTGACTGCTCTTCCAGAGGTCCTGAGTTCAGTTCCCAGCAACCACATGGCAGCTCACAAACATTTGTAACAGGATCTGATGCTGTCTTCTGTCTGATACCTTCTTTGGTCATGCAGGCATGCATGTAAATAGAGCACTCATTTACATAAATAAATAAATCTTAAAAAAAAAAAAGCTTCTGTTACATAGCACACAATGTCCAGAGCCTCAGGTGGCGAGTTTCCCATGCCTCTGTCTTTTCCTTCCCTCACTCCCTGCAAAGCACTGATTGATGTCAGCAGTGAACAGGGGTGGGGGTGGGGATGGACATCTTCAGTATCAACAGTATCAACCTATTAGCAACACTTAGACTTCATTATTTTCTTAAAATGAGTCAATTCTGTATCAACCTCACTTGTAACCATGTTTCATAAACTGCACACTGAAAGATCCCCACCATTGAGCTAGCCTGACTGCAGTAACGCCATCTTGCAAGGCCTGTACAAATAAGCATGAGTTCAGGGTAAAAGGCAGAGCAGTTATCTGTGGTCAGCTACTATCTAATCACCATGTCCTGGGCAGGTGGCTAAGGACCTTGTCCCCAGTTTGACCCACCGCCTCATTTAAATCAACCAATCAAATCCCTGTAACCATGCATCTGCTTCTGTAAGCCTGCTCCTGCTTCCTAAAATCCTCTAAGAGAGCAAGTGCCCAAGCCTGGGGCTCGCAAGTCCTCCGAGAGACTGTGTGCCCGCAGGTACCTGTGTACTTTGATCAAATAAACCCCCATGCTGATTGCAGCCAGTGATCTCGGCTTGGTTTTTGGATTCAAGGGTCTCCTCTGGGGGGAAGGTCCTCTCTGAGGGTCTTACACACACCAGACAGACAGAGTCAGGTAGAAGTAGCTAGAGCACTCTCTCCCTGCCTTTCTCACTAAGCAAAGGGTGCGTTTTGAAAAAAGAAAAGAAAGACATGTATTCAGAAAGATGTACACACACACACACACACACACACACACACACACACACAAGCCATGTGGGTACAAATATCTGCCTGTGTATATATTTATGCCCACCCACACACCCGATTAGAATTCCAGTTCTTTCTTTGCTTACAGCCCCGGGACTTAAGTCTCCGTATCTAAGAAAACACCTGACTTCTCCAGGCTAGAGGGGAGGATTAGGTGATAACACAGGCCAAGGAAGGCCAGGAGGGACGCCTGGGGCCAGCAGGTGCCCCATCGGGCGTCCCCAATTTATCAATCAGTTTCTAGGGAGTTCATTATGCTTGAGTGAACAGACACTGAAGATCCTGAGGCAGATGATAGGGCAGCCAAGGAGGGGATCGGACACAAACGATGAGATAAACTGTAACCAGGAGAGAGAGAAAAACCTGCGCTAAGAGGATCGACTTATCTGATGCCTAAGGGAGCCCAGCTGTGAGGCCTCTCTATCCCTGCTCTTTCAACCTCAGACCACCTCTGCAGCAAGCTACCCTCGGAAACACACACACACAAAGAACCGCAATCATTTATGGGCTGTGTCACTCACTAACTTAAGCATCCTCCAAGCCCCACTTTTGACTGGTTTGATTTCTAGCATCTTCGCCTGTTTTAAGAGCTTCCACAACACACAAGAAGGCATCCAAAAACAGAACGGAGATAAACGGCCGTGCTCACAGCTTGTATAAGGATTCCAGCTCCCTGTGGCAATAAAACACTCCTTTAACAAGTTAACCTCTGTGTTTTCTCACTCCCTAGTAGGCAATACCTAAGGGTCACGATGTAGGAAATAAACCGGCAGGGAGGAAAGAAAAGTCACGGCATGCATCCATACCTCGGTTTCCTGCAGGGTCCCGTGGTTTAGGCACACCATGTCAGGACAAGTGATAGGAGAGCCACATCCTTCTCGGATTGACAGCACCATATACTGCTTCAGGCACTATAAAAAATAGATAAATAAAAGCAGACATTTTAAACTCCACACTCATTGCTGTGGCACAGGGTTACATAAGAGAACATCTACTGCCGCTTCCTAAATTGGCTGTCCTGCGGTTCTTGTGCCCAGAAAACAGAAGTTATCACAAGTGTGGATACTAAAGAGCCATCACTCTGGAAAGAATGCAGAGCCAGGCAATTAATTATAGGTGACTTCATCTTAAGAGTTTACTCAAGTCAGATTCCTGTTTGTTCACTCGGTCTGTCCACCACAGACTAGGAAAATAAAGAAATGCTTTTGCATTCACAGCAAAGACCAAAGTTTTCTTTCCTTTCCAAACTTATTCCTGGGCTGGAGAGATGGCTCAGCGGTTAGAGCACTGACTGCTCTTCCAGAGGTCCCGAATCCAATTCCCAGCACCCACATGGTGGCTTACAGCCATCTGTAATGGGATCCAGTGTCCTCTTCTGGTTCATCTGGAAATGGCTACGTTGTTCTCATGTACATAAAACAAATAATTAAAAAAAAATAAAAGACAAACTTATTCCCAGTTCTGGTGGGATTCTTTTTAAAAACTTGGGTTTATTTTTATGTGGCTGGGTGTTTTGCTTGCATACGTGTACTGCACCATGGGTGTTAACAGAGGTCAGAAGCAGGCGTCAGATCTCCTGGAACTGAAGTTATGGATGGTTATGAACTACCATGTGGGTGCTCAGAACCCAGGCCAACAATCCTCTGCAAGCATAACATGGGCTTTTAACCACTCAACCGCCTCTCTAGCACCCCCAACTCTGTTTATTTGTGGACCTCTCTGATGAGTTTGCCTCAGAGTAGAATGAGCTTCACTCCGGGACCCTGCAACTGAGCTGCCCAAAATACGAGTCAAAATACTAGTAAAGACTGAGTTCTGTAGGAACAAGTCAGGTGACTTGCTGGTGGCTGGAGATAGCAAAGACAACTTAGGAGAATAGGCTATCCCAAAGGCCTTAGTGGATGACATGCTGAAACTGTGTCGTGTTTTGTTTTGTTTTGTTGTTGTGTCTGTCTGTTTGTTTGTTTGTTTGTTTGGTTGGTTGGTTGGTTGGTTTTGGACACAGGGTTCCACTAGGTAGCCCCGGCTAACTTACAATTTTTAATCCTCCTGCCTCAGCCTTCAGACCTGCTGGGGTTGCCAGGCACTCCTTCAAGAGCTCTGAGAAAATAAAATAGATACCGGGTGACTAGAAAAGAAGACATTCTCCCAAGAGGAGACAAGGGGATGGCATCCACAACTCAGTGAGCTTACAGATTGTTGCACTGGAACCTTGGGCACTTGTAGATTGTCCTGAAGCTGTTTGTATTTTAATGTTAATTATACTTCCCCAAGAAGGGCAGCCTAGTAACTTGACTCAAAGGAAACCTCCCCGTTTTAATTAGTAAATTAAAGGAAAGCCAGTGACTGGGTGGGGCGAGGGAAGGTAGAGAGGACTGAGAGGTCTGAGGAGGTCAGAGGATGAAGGGGGAAGGTTGTGGCAATATGGAGCTTCCCAAGGACCAGCTAGACCCAGGTGGGATTTATTGGTGTTAAAAAGCTATGAACATTAAGGATTTTACAGGTCTAATATCTCATATAAAAGGGCAGTTTGTATCGTTGTCTATTTAATGTAATCTTGTTGTGTAGAGGGTTTGTGGATTGAGAGTTGAATATATAAACCTGTATGAAAAGCTACCAGACTGTAGAGTTGTGTTTGTGGGATTTTGGGATACAGAAACACCCGGGACAGGTGGAGAACAGGCGGTAGTAAACCGACAGGGAAGAGAGTTTCGAGGACAAGCTGGGCCGTCGGGGCTCGGACCAGGCACCAGAGGTGTGCAAGGCTTTGTATCAGGGTTGGGCCTGAGGAGTGAGACCCCAGAGCTGGTAAAGAGATAAACCGATTTTTATTTTTTAATATTTACTGCAACAGGCAGTGGGTTAGAGAAAGCACAGGAAAGAGATTGGTCATAGTATGTAGACCTCCAGTACCCTCCTTATCCTGGTACCTCAAAGAAACAGGCCTGAAGGAAAAAGAAGGCAGGGCAAGAGGAGTTCCGCCCCCTCAAGGGTGACCGATTCCAGATCGAAAGTATTCAGAACAAGTGTCACTTTGCTGGCATGCATTCATCATGTAGCTGGGTCTGCAGTGATCCTGGCTTACTTTCTTTTCCTAGCGGGCACTTTGCCTGCCTGAAGTTGATTTCAGGGGCATCACACAATGTGTGTACACTGCACACAGACACTAGGCAGGCCATTTTGTAGAAGCCGTTTGCATGAGTGCAGGCTTTGGTTATCTCGTGAGGAATCTTGGACCCTACTTCTCACCAGACACCAATGGACCACTGTGGCTCCAGCTCATAAAATTCAGAAATCCAAAACTCTGGTTCTTCAGTTTCTACTAATTAAGCCCTAACTGGCAAAATCAATCAAACAAACAAACAAAAAGCCCATCTCAGTTGTTTGCGGAGTATCTCAAATACAGTCCGGCCAATGAAGCAATGGCTTTGCAAAATGATGATTTATACCTGAATTTACATCTTTTCGAATTCATATACTTATGTATCAACCCTTTACAGTAAAAGCAGTGCCATGTACCATTACATAGACCATTGAGTAAAGGTCCGAGGACAGAATGTTTCAGAGAATTATGAAAGCTATGGCATTTACTGACCTCTTCAAATTAATTTTTCCCATGTCAAGATGAAGCCCAGCCATTCCTACAGTATCTCACTTAAAGGGATATATTTTTCCAGTTGAAAAGACGGTTAGACCAGCCAGCTGTGTTGTCTCTCCGGGAAGTTAACTGGCCCCTTCCCCAAAGAATAAATGTCTTCAATCACACAAAACCCAGAAATGAACTTAAATATCTGTCGTGAACTATTCAAAGAAGCTTTGCTGAATTCATATGATGGTACGCTGCAAATCAGAGAGGTTTTCAAACGGTAGTGAGAGGACGTGAGGACATTCCTGTGATACCTCGAGAACAGGCGTCAGGGAGCTGATGCCCACCCCAGTCGCTCTACCCTGTGACTGGCCTCGGGGTACATACCAAATATTAACTTTTCCTTTCATGTTCCAGAAATGGATAACAGTTACTTGCCCTAAGATTTACGGTGGCAGACGTGGCTCGGTCCCAGGAGTTGAGTCCCAGGAGAAAGTAGCAACAGGGTGACAGGGGAAAGGTCTCTGACAGCCAAAGCCCCAGAGAAGCTGTCTGCACGCTGGCTCACACAAGGGGTGCCCTCCCAAGGAACCCTGCACAGGGTTGCCTAGCAGGCTGCCTCTGGAGACTTCCCAGGCTCCTGTCAGCCACATGCTTCCAATATTATTGTCTTCGGCCTCTCCTGCCAGATGCCACTTGCAGAAACTGAGGTAAACAGGCTCTAAAAATACACATTCTCCAGGCGCAAGGGGAGAGGGCATGAGGGAAACAGCGGTGCTGTCGATGAACTTCAGAGCACAGTGGCTGAGGCGGAAACCCACTGACAGCGGGGGAAGACCCCACCCAGGACCCAGACTGGCTGTCCCCTTAAACTTCTCTGACTCCCTGCAAGGAACTAGTTAAACCACACAGGATAGAGAAGCGGAACAGACAGAGAAGGTGTATGAGCCAGCATATCCCACCAGCCCGCAGACAGGCTTCTCTTCAGGACTTTTTAGGGGTAAAGAAAAGGCTTAATGGTATATGGTAACTAGAGAGAGATCACATGTGCCTTTGTGGGCAAAATAACTACTTAAATTTACACCACAAATCTGTACAGTTGAAATATTAAGGATCCCCATTGGCTGCTTAGAGCAGATGTTCCGTTTGCTAATACAAGGTCCATAACACATCAAGTAATGAATTTAGAAGCTTTCCACACAAGCACTCTCATGTCTACAGAAAAGACGGTTGTGACTCGATTTTAGGAGAGAAGTTGGAGCTCAGTGCCTACCCCTGCCTTTTATTTTGAGGAAGGCTTTTTGGAGATGAGGATGTGTATGTGCAGCTGAGAGCTAAGATGAATGACCGACATGCCAGAGTGGACACAGGCTTCTCCAAGAAGCAGAGGAAGTTGGTCCTTATCGCTGCCTCTTACATCTTCCAAGTGCCTTGTATTCCTGTCTTTCGTTCACTTCCACTGAAAAAATATCACCTCAAACCCTTCCTTTATTGCTCCCACTGGCTAGCAGAGCACAAAAGAATCCAAAGCATTTTACAAGAACCGTTGTCCATAACATACAAGCCAAACACAGGCAACAATTAGCAATTCTGAAGGAAAAAAAGAAAAAACAAAACAAAACCTGGCACCTAGCTTACCACCATTTGTCACCTTTAACAGATGTACATCATACAACTTGAGCAGTAATGCAGATCTTACAATTTTCTGAAAGACCAACCAAGTCTGAGAGGATGTTTGAAAAACAACATTTCAAAAGCCCATGTGACTCATGAAAGGAAGAATTGTTTCTTTGGTGTAGTTTCCTTTCGTGTACGTGGCTTGACAGAGCAGAAACAAATACTTTAAGACCATAAGGGTCATAAATAATATCAGAGACTCCTCTTCCAACTCACTGCACAGCCCACAAGGATTCCAATAGGATGTAGTCAAGCGTCCAGCCACCAGACACATGGGGACCCAGGTGACTTGCACTGTTCCTTCCAGCTCGGCCTATGACTTATGTCAATGGAATTTTTTAAGGAAGAGTTTTTTTTTCAAGGTTGATGCTCACACTGTATCAAAGAACATAGCGTTCTTCATGGGGTGTTCTCCCTTGTTTTAGAGACAACTTGCTATGTTCCCACCTAAGAGCCAACCATGGGTATAGACAATACAGTCATAGATACAGAGATGACTGGCAGATTACAGATTACTAGATTACAGATACTAGATAGGAACTGATAGATGATAGGTCATTAATATCATTAATATTAAAGATAGATGATGAATGGATTACAGATGACAGGTAGACAGGTAATATATAGATGAATGGTAGAAAGACAGTCAGATTGATGGATGCCAGATGATGTATTTTTTTGCATGTGTTCCTGACTGTACTGCTCATTTCTCCCATAGCTTCCATCCATGCCACCTTGTCAGAAAGGCCTTCCCAGCTAAGAAGAAGTATCTTCTTATGTCTAGGGGTCTCTTGATGTGGTATACATCCTCAGATTATGTAGCTACTGTTGGCATCTACCACCCAGATAGAAGACCTTTCTCTTGTCTTCTTCAGGATCCTAGGAAAGGCAATGTCACACCCAGACACACCCATTGGACTCAATCCCCTTCTTACGAGCGTTGTTACCCTGCTTTGATTATCACTGTGAGTTCTATAATCTGGAGACATGTTCGTTGACTTTGTTTCTCTTTTTGGAGATTCTCTGGACTCTGCATGAACAGTATCAAAGTGTTCCAATCAAGTGCCTTTCCATTTATTTGGTCTCTCTTACCAATAACATGTATTTTTCACAGTATATGGTTTACATATTTTCACCCATTCCTTGGTCTTTCAGTCCTTTGGAAATTATTGTAAATGGAGTTTCTTTCACAATTTTGTCATATCAATCCTTGATAGGATGGAGAAATACTGTTGACCTTTGTACATTGTTCTTGTCTTCTGCCGCCTTGCCAAACTGGTACTGGAGATTTAAAATCTGGGGTGATGGTAAGGTGCAGCCATGCCTGAGAACCCTGTGTCCCATGTCCCACACCATCCACCCCTGCCTCACTTCTGCCCCATCCCGTCCCCACTCCCACTCTGAGTATTACTCTGGGCGATACGGTTATGTCTTTCATTGCTGCATGTCTGGCTTAGCAAAGTCCTCTCCATTGATATCAACAGAAACAGGTATTAGCTAGTTCCAGAAAAAGGAGTGAAGAAAGCCTAAAAGGGAAATTATATATCCAACATTGAAGTACTTTTAATTTAAAGAACCTTAAATACTTTAAAGTGATTTTGCTACTCTTTCTGGAAGGAGGTAAAGAAACCTTGTAAATCTGAACAGTCAATATGGGAAACTAAATCTGGGCTCCACTAAAAAGTGCCTCTGGTTCCCACTAATGGAGAGCAATCTCTCTTTATCTCAAGTGATCCTGAAATACCTCCTTTAAGACGTGGTGACGGGGTAACTGGTCCAGCCCTCACAAAGAAGCAATGAGATCTGCAAACTGGAAGAACATTCCACCAGAGCAGATATCTCTCATGGTGGACACCTGCTTCCAACACAGGTGACCCCAGAACACTCCTGTGGACCTCAGAGGCTTTTCTTCTGCCTACTCTAATCCAAAAGAGACCCATCTGGCCCAGCCTCTACCTATGACACACAGAAGACTCTTCTGGCTCAAGGAGTAAGAAAACAAAAGGGCTTGCCAAGTTTACATCTTTCCATTTCCTCCAAGGCAGCACTGCCCTCAGAACCGCATGCCCTCAGCTGGCACAGGAGTGCCAGCACAGACCTGGCACAGGCAGTGAGGATAAGCATGCCCCCGTTCTACACGGCCAACGCTGTCGCGCTCACCCATCTCCACCTCCATCCTCCTCTCGTCTGAGTCCTGACCCAAACTCTTACACAGCACGGCTCAGCCTCTCAGATGGGAACACAGTCTGAGGAATAGGAAGGGAAGCAAAACTCATGCTGATAAAGGCTCAGGAAAACCCCTCTTCCCGTGACTAAACAGAATAGAGCCGGCCAGCCTTGTCTATGAGAAAGCAGGGAGCACTGCCTTCCTCCAGAGAATTCAGCATGAGAGTTCGAATCATGCGACAGACACAAAGTGTGGTGGGGTAAATAGAAAGAGCTTTGTGATGAAGAAGAGGGCTGTGGTTGGGATCTCCAGGGTTTTGAAGGACTGCATCCCCTTCGAAAACTCCCAGTGTCACGGGACTGCACAGATGATCTTTACAACCCAGCTCTCATGGCTGCACCCTCTCCAGTGTTCTTGGAATTGATTTTGGCTTTAGGACAAGGCGGAGTGACTTCCAAGGGGGACTCTAGGACCCTGCTCTCTGCCTCTTTCTGCTTGCTGCTCTCCTGACCATGAGGTAAGGGGCTACCTCTACCACAATGCATTGACATCACCACAAGCCAAAAGCACCCGAAACAGCTGTACCTAAGCCGCAGTTCTCCCGGTCGTCTCCTTGACTATTTCAGGCACTCAGCTGGTGACAGGAAGGTGACCAGTAGCGCTTCCATCTGAAAATCCCTTGTTGTGCCTTTACAGAAACCCTGAGACTGGCATCACCCCATTTCGCATGAACCACATCAGTCTCTGAGCGCAGTTTTGCTCATGTCCTGCTCTTCACGGTCATGTGTCTAACTGACCGTCATGGTTAGCTGATCAGGGATCAGAGGGTGACGGCTGTCTGAACACGAAAACCAGTCAGGGGCTTGTAGAGGACTTCTTACCAAGCCACTAAGGGTAATTTATTGATCCCTTCCCAATTTCTCGAAGCCTAGCCTCAGACCAGATTCGACCCCTGCACTGGTGCAGTGGAAACCACAGAGCAAAAGGCGGACATCAGAAGTCCCTGATGCTGCTTTGGACAGTAGACCCTGAGATAAAGGAGGCATGGTGTGGGAGCATGTGGGGACCCAACCAAACTACAAGGAAGAGGTCAGCAGAAGTTCCCCAAGGGGCAAAAACTAAAAGATATACTGGAGAGATTGCTTGGTGTTGGTAGGACCCTGAGTGTCCCAAGAAGGAGGTTCAGCTTTCTGTGTGGATCGGGGAGGGGATAACAAACAAACTAAAGCGAAAGGCACCCTGGAACATGTAGCTGGCAGTGGGCCCGTGCCTGGGTATGAGCCTACAGAGAAACAACAGGCAAAAACTAGACAGAGGGTCATGAGGACCGTGCCAAGGGAAAGACAGAGCTGCTGGAGGCTTTATTTGTGAGAAAGGTAGTGAGGGTCATTTTGGAATAGGGTGAAGGATGGATGGGCAGAAAGCAAGCACCCTAGAGGAGGACAGGGAAGAGCAGTGGGCAGCATCAGGCCTGTCAACTTCTGAGTTATGACAGACCCCATCGTTACCGCCTAGAGTACATGGGTTGTTTTTACAAGAGGAGAAACAAGTCCTGTTTCTCCTCTTTGTTATTCACCAGGACAGTGGTATCAGGTTTCTTCTTACCCAGTCACCAGGTTGAGAATGCCGTCCCTGCTGAAAGTATGCCCTTTGCTGAGCAGGTTCCTTTACTCACGCCATGTAGTGTCTCACCTGCTCCTACCTCTGGTAACTGGTGTCTCCATGTTTCTCTGCTAGAGCACCCTGACCTCCTTCCTTTGATGTTTAGTGCACCACCTGGTGATACACTCCATCCCTTGTTCAACCCACATGTCCTTAGCTCTGAGACGTGGCCGGCTCGTCCAGGCCCCTGTCGTTTCTGACTTGGGCTGTTGTGTTACACTCTGTGTTCGTTACGTTTCACAATTACTGTAACAAAACATATAATAGGGACTCAAGGGAGGGAGGATGTGTTTGGGCTCACGGTTTATGAGACTTTATGTATCCTAGGCAAAAGGCATCCTAAGTAAAAGGTGGCAGGAGAGGCTCAGTCTGTGGCAGCTTGCTCACATAATGGCAGTCAAGACAATGGCAAAACAAGAGAACTAGGCTGCAGCCAGGAGGCTAGGCAAAGCAGATTATCCTGTTCTTAAGAAGGTGATCTTTCTGACTCTTGCCTGTCTCCATCTCTTTCTTCCTCTCTCCCATCCCTCTATTTGAGACACTGGGCACTGACCCTTCCATCCTCTCACTGGGACTATCTCCCCTGCCCCCACACCACATGTGCCTGCACATGTGCACGCATAAATGTTTAGCATCCGCATTAGCTTCCTTCTGCCTCAGAACCCAGCAAGCACACTCTCACCCTAAGCTCTTCTATTGCTTCCTTCTTTTAGGTTTCTAACCCAATGACAATTCACCTACAGAGAATTGTAGAACCCCATCCCAGCAGCACTCCCTGCCTCCCTTGTCCCCCACTCCCACCCCTACCCCCTCCTTTGCATTTTTGGAGCCAAATTATTATCTGACTTCTATATTTACCCAGCATTTTGATCATGCACTAAATCTTGGGCTGTGTGAAAAGTGGGCTTTCGTGCAATTGTTCTAACCGAGTCAGAATTATTCCTCATACAGTAAATTCTTATTGAATGAAATCCGGGCAAGATTTGAGGCCATTTCTCTTAAGTGACAGCCAAACAAGCATCCGGGAAGAGGACTTCTTTGTTGGGATGGGGGGATCCAGGCAACCTAAGGTACCTTCCAATTCTAGGACAGTGAGGCTACCACTAAGTCATTCGGGCCCCAGGCTGGGACTATGCTTTTCTGCACATCCCCTCCCCCAACACATTATTTACTACTTGCCTTGCATACGTGAGAAGTGAGCTCAGGGCCTAGATGAGATCATGGGTCCAGGAAGCCAGTGCCTTCTTGAGTCATCTGTAACCTATTTCTCATACCGTTGCTATTCATTCCTAGTCCCCGGATGCCACCTAACCTGGCAGCCGCCTCGGGTGTCAGTAGGAAAACAGCGTCAAAACTGGTATTTTAAGCCAGAGATTTAACCAGGTAGACACAAAAGCAGTCACATAATCACTAAAACAGACGTAAACAAAGGGTGTGCTGAGGTCATTTCACAGTTAAATTCATTTGTCTGACGGCTGACTACTCAAAAGCAAGGCTAGGGAAAAGCGTACACCCAGCTTCGGATATGTATGCAAGGTGAACTCATGTAGCCTAGACTCAGAACCTACAGGATAATGGAGTGACAGGTACATCTGTCCACCTATCCAGGATCAATCAAAACTGTGGGAACCGGGGCAGGAAAAAAACAGAGTTGGTGTGGTCAGGAGAACAGAAAGGGGCTCCAGGATGTCATCTTGCCATAAGGTGCTTCCTTCCTTCCAGTGAGTTCTAGGTAAAATATACTTCAAACGGCCTTGCCTTTTCACCATTGAAAACCAAACAAACAAAAAAAACCAAAACAACAAACAAACAAACAAAGAAGAAGCCAACTTCTCCAGACTGACAAATGACAACGGCTCCAGAAGATTCTGCCAAAGGTGTGGCCATTGCTCCGGAGTTACTGTAACCAGTGTGAACACCATGTTCAAGTGTGTTCTGAACCTGTGTCTGCTTTGTGAACGTCTGTGTATTGTATATGTTCTGCATAAAAAATACTAGCTTGTTTGATATGATGAAAGTATGTATGGAGTATTTTTTGCCTGCCTGATTGTTTAAACCTTAAAAAAGAAAAAAAGAAACCTTTAAATTGGCCTTCAATACATGGTCACCAAGAAAGTTACAGTTGAGGGGGATGGGCAGGGGAAAACTAGTCTTGAGTGTCTTTGGATAGAAACATGAGACTTGTTTGGGTTTTTTGGACTTCAGTTTTTGGGGTTTTTTTTGTTGTTGTTGTTGTTGTTGTTGTTGTTTTCCCCATTAAAATATCTTATTGATGTTTTATTCTTGTTTTTATGTTATGACTCCTGATCTACTTTTGAAATTTAAGTTTAAAAGTGCAACCGTAAGCCACAGTATGCGTGCATTCGTGCGTCCATCCACCTTTTGGAAAATGGCTAATGAGGAAGATAGTCATACTCACGTCTTCCCAGCATTCCTTGCTCTGACACAGTTTAAAAGATGGAGTGGCTCTCTATACAATGAAATGTGGGTCAGGAACAACTGTGGTGCTAGCTTATTCCAGGTCTGGAAGTGAGCTTGCCCCTTCATCAAGATTCCCTCTGATGCCTCCTATACTGCCTGACAACAGGCATTATGAACTCTTCTTGCTCAAAAGCAGAAGTCAGACAGCTTGAACTGCTGGGTAGCAAAGCTTGACTAAGTCTGGCTCTCCCATCGTTGCTCTTTGACACAGATGTGCTGAACTGCAAGGGGAGGAGGAGGAAGAAGAGGGTGGGGAGGGGAGGAAAGGGGAAGAACTTTCCTAATAAAGGCATCAGTTAAAACCCGGGAAAGAACTGCAGGTTCTCTGCTTCATTTCAATTGCCAAGTATGTGCGTGCGTGCTTGCACGCACTCGTGCACATGCACACACATACACACTCACACAGAGGCACTTCTTCCTGAACTATGTCTCCTAGACCATCTGGGGGCTTTTCTTAAAGGTCACCCAACAGGCCTTGAAGGAAAGAAGGGCTTGATTGAAGAAGTTGTATGTTTCCTCTCACTTTTTAAACATTGGAAAATCCATTTGGCTGCAAAAACTGAATAGTAAAAAAAAAAAAAATCTGACCGCCTCGAGCCAACCAAGGGTAATGGAAAAAGCGGGGATATGGTTGGGCTCTATTTTCTTTTCACTCAGTGCATCCCGTCTTTAATCTGGAAGGCAAATAGGCCATGCCCAACATACCAACTCTTTCCAGGTGAAATTATCTAGGTTATAAAAACAAGCAACAACTGTGCTCTCATTATTCTTCATTCATGGCTGACATGGTGTCCAAAGTAAACCAGAGGCCAGCCCTGCCCACAAGAGAGCAAACCTATGATTTCTACCACCTTGAAAACCGACTCTTGTCATTTTTTTCCCCTTGACTTAAAGTGTCCAGAATTATCGGAAAGGACAAGTTGCAGAAGTTGTGAATGAGCCCGGTGTGATAGTTGATGCCTACACTTTTAATCCTTGGGAGGCTGAGGCAGGAGGACCGTCAACAGTTTAAGACCAGTCTGGGCTATACATCAAGTACTAGGCCAGCCAAAGCTATACAGAAGGCCCTGCCTCAAGGGGGATGTGGGGGGAGGGAAGAAAGAAAAGAGCTAAAGAAGATGTGTTGGTTTGAATAGAATACCCTCATAGACTCTTAGGGAGTGGCATTATGGAGGTGTGGCCTTGTTGGAGGAGGTGTGGCCTTGTTGGAGGAGGTGTGGCCTTGCTGAAGGAAGTATGTCCCTGGAGTGTACTTTGAGGTTTCAGAAGCACAAGCCAGACCCAGTGTCTGTCTGCCTGCCTGTCTGTCTGTCTGTCTGTCTCTCTTCCTGTGCCTGATGATCCGGATGTAGAACTCTCTGCTACCTCTCTAACACCATGCCTGCCTGTGAGCTGCCATGCTTCCCTCCATGCTGACAATGGCCTAAATCTCTGAACTGTTAGCCAGCCCCAATTAAATGGGCTCACCGTGTCTACACAGCAAATAGAAACCCTAAGACAGACGGGGAGCATGGATTTTCATGTTTCCATGGTTTTTATTGACAAATGAAAACAAAGAAAAGAAAAAAAAAGGAGAGAAATTTTCTGCATTCTGTCGATTATTAATTTATGACCTTCCTGAGAGATTTTAGCCTTCAGGCCACAAGAAGAAAATGACATGGTTTCTCTTGCTGTAATCCTGCCAATATCTACCTGTTTGACGCTACAGTGTACCTAAACCCTAGATTCCATCCATGTGGGTAAGACTGTGTTCACGTCTGTATCCTCAGCTCCCCTTGCTTGATGCTTCACCTTTCCTCCATATTAAAGCCAAGCGCGGAGTTCAACAGAAGAAACCATCTCCACACGTAGAAGGGCGGTTTACCAGCAGTGACGTGCGCTGTTCTCCTTTCTCTGATGTCACTCGGAGCCAGAATTACCTACGGCAGATGTTCTAAAGCAGAGCCTGCAGAGACCCTGTTGAGGGCTTAATCAATAGGTTAAGAAGTATCAGAGGCTGGAGAGATGGCTCTGTGGTTATGAGCACTGGCTATTCTTCCAGAGGATCCAGGCCCAGCTCCCACACGGCAGCCCATAACTGTCTGTAACTCCCAGTCTGGAAAATCCGCCGCTCTCCTCTGACCTCCTTGGGCACCAGGTGCACGTGTGATACCCAGGCGTACACGAGAGAAAAATGCTCATTCATACAAACTAAAAGAAAAAAAAATTTCTAAATGAAGTAAAAATAAAAAGTGGCAAAGACTGGGAACAGAACTCAAGTCCTCGGCAAAAAAACAGCAAGTGCTCTTCACCGCTGAGCCACCTCACTAGCGGGGCGCCTAGATACACACTTTTGTGTCATGCTTTGCATAGGAATAAAACCTCTAACAGTGAAAATCAAACCCCCCACCACCACACAATTATTATTTGCTGCTACTTCATAACTGAAATTCTGCTTCTGTTATGAATCATAATGTAAACATCTGATGTAGAGTATCTGATATGCAGGCCCTGTCAGGGGTCGTGACCCACAGGTTTATAAACTCCCAAGAGCAAAGATCTTTTCTCGGTTTTGTTTCTATCACTGAGAATTCTTGGTACCCGAGAACAGTTCCCAGGACTCTGTTGCTACCTGACAGATAGATAAATAAGTGGTACCGTTCCTTACTGTCTCTCAGTCCTCTGGCATCTCATTCTTCTGTTTCCTGTCTTGATATACTAACCAAGCATCCTTTTAGGAAACCAGTAACAAAGGGGACAGACATTGTAACTAACATCACTAAAAGAGGCAAAGTTCATCCCTAGACATCGGTATCATTGTTGTTGTTGTTTACTAATGCAGAGGAAGAATTATTTGGCACATTTTAGAAGTAAAAGAAGAAAATTCATTGAGTTATTTCTTAATTTTTTTTTCACCCAGAACAGTCGAGAGAACTTCTTAGAGACCATGTTTAACTTAGGACATGCTCGATGGGTTTTTTGGTTTTTGTTTTTTTTGTTTTTTGTTTTTTTGTTTTTTTGTTTTTTGATCCTGAACTAGAATCTTCAGAACAGAAAATCTCTACTTACTCAATAGTTACATGTCTCTGGATGTGGTGGGTCGTCCAGAACTCAGGAGACTGAGCAAGGGGATCTGAGTTCAAGTCCAGCCTGGGCTAAATAGCAAGTTAAAAGCAAGCTGGAGCTACATATATGTATCGGCACACCTTGTCTAGAAAGCTCAAGAGTCAGGGTACAGCACTTCCCTGGCATGCATTAAACCCTGGTGCCATTCCAAATGTGTCTTTGCCTTCCAGAGTAGGGTCAGACTACAACGAACTCGGTATGCCACAGAAAGATATGCTCTACCTTTCATGATTTTTCGCTTTATAACTTTCCCACGATATGAACATGGAGAACTTACAGGTGTACAAAAGATACACTGGCACTCTTGGAGTATGGTCATCTTGTCCAGAGACTGTTCACACAGGCAGAGCTTGCAAGTGACGAGCGGGGCAGGAATCAGGTCTCCAGCGGGTGGGTTTTCCGCAGTCATGGTCAGACACTGGAGCCTGTCAACGGAATCCATCAGCCTGCCTTCAGCCTCCTCTATCCCTACAGGGGAAAAAAAAAAAGTAAGGAACCAGTACAGCTAATGGTAAACTCATGTCTTTGTGGGGGTCTGGTTGAGCAAATCTTCACCATCAGTGATTTCTAAAAGTCCAGTTGAGCGTTTCTGAGAACTGTGGGATGGAGTACGCCTGATCTTGACAAGGTCTTCCCAGAGTCCTGAAATTTAAGCTGACCTCACCTCACTGTCCTGATTCCTATCATGTAAGCAAGCTGTGGGAGTGGCATGAGGAGATGTTGGTAAAGTGCACAATTCCAGGTAGACGGGATGAGTAAGCTTTGGAAAACAATAGCACCACACAGTGACTCCAGCTAATAATAATAGCAGTGTTGTGCGCTTGGCAGTTGCTGAGAGCAGATTT
The DNA here is from genome assembly GCF_963924665.1 of Micromys minutus. Classification (NCBI taxonomy): domain Eukaryota; kingdom Metazoa; phylum Chordata; class Mammalia; order Rodentia; family Muridae; genus Micromys; species Micromys minutus. Next base: position 106,363,272 of record NC_137969.1, read on the forward strand.
TATATGACTCTCACTGGGGAGACAGAAATAAGCACTAGAGGTGATGGTTACATTAACAATCTTGATTTCCTCATTTTGGGTGTGTGCAAGCTACCTTAAAAATGTCACGTTGTGCACTGCTGATTGTGCCTTGTAACTTATACAGACATAAGAATATGAAACAGTAATAAAAGAAAAACTTAAAGGTGACAGAAACGGGGGAAAGCCAATGAGATCGTTGTGCACCAACTAGAATGTGCCAGTACCTACTAACCTTATAAGCCACCAAGTAGTAACAAATGACTTGGTCAAAATAAGTTAAGGGGAAGCGAACCAATGATTAGTTTCCAATATGGAAGGCATGCTGTTCCTGGGTATAGACAAACAAACCTAAAGACTCAGTGTGCTCATTCTACTAGTGATTAAAGAGGTATCCCCCAAGGGCAAACACAAATCAAATTAATGCACATGTTAACTTCAGACTCCCCTTTAAGACCTTGTAGGAGCTAAAAAAGTAGAGAGAGAGATAGACAGACAGACAGACAGACAGATAGATAAAAGTGTCACCTCTTCCCAAGACTTCCCAGGATATCACTCTCACTGACCCACCAATTTCCCCCCAAATGTGTCCTCTCATCTGAATGCAACCAGTAACTGCTTCCTGAACAGGGCAACAGGAATTGTCACAGCTCAGAACCACCTCACACCTCAAATATCAATTACCCTTCAGAGCCAACTAGAGCTAGGCATGGTAGCACACCACTGTGATCCCAGAAGTCAGGAGGCAGAGGCAAGAGGTCAAAGTCAGCCTGGGCTATATAGTGAGAACATGTGTCATAAATAAATAAATAAAGAAACAAATAAAAATGGGGGAAAGATTTAGGATGCTAGTTGGAGGATGGTACCATGAAGTCACAGTGGTGTTCTTCAAATCAGGCTCCTGATCACTTTCTTATGGCCTTGCCTGGTATTGCTTTCTAGAAGGAAACTTCACAGAAGGGCAATTAAAGGATTTGGTTGTGTGCGTGTGGGTGCACGTGTGGGTGTGTATGTTGCCACGGTGTACCCCTGAGATCAGAGGGCAATATGAGAGAGTTGGTCCTCTAAGTTCCAGGGACTAAACTGTGGGTTTTGGAACCAACCCATGTTAAATGGCTGGTACTCGAAGTGCCTCTAACTACTGAGACATCTCACTGGTTAGCTGAGACAAATGTTTAATATATTCCTGAGAACACAGACATAACTGGGCACCTCTTTTGAGGTGTCTTAGACATACTTGTGGTTTGTTTGCTTGTTTGCTCGCTGGTTTGTTTGTTTGAGACAGCATCTCTCTATGTAGCCTTGTCTATCCTGGAACTCTATGCAGTCCAGGATGACCTCAAACTCCCAGAGATCCATCAGCCTCTGCCTCCCAAGTGCCAGGATTAAAGGTGTGCACCACTACATATGGCTTATATTTGTGTTTTTAAGACGGAACTATTGGCTGTATTTAACAAGATCTACTGAAATCTAATCCTGTCTCCAGTTATATCCATAATTTTACTTCTTAGTTTGTGAGTGACCCGCCTAGGGGCTATGAAACAAAAGTTATGAAGTATTCAAAAGTAAAACATATTTATATAAAAATATTTAAAACATAAAACCCTTTTTGCATTGCAGAAACACATTTTTGAAAGAATACAAAGTCTTTCAAAAAGCATCCCTGTAACTCAGTGGGACACAGGAGAAAAGTGATGTTTCATTCTTTCAGGGTTTGAATAATCCAAAGTAATGCCTCAGAAATTAACACTAATTTCCTAAAGTGATAGATTTTAAGCATTTTCAAGTAATAGCATTTAATTAAAAAAAAAAAAAAAAAAAAAAAAAAAAAAGCCAAGCTACCACTGTATAAGAGAGTAGAAAACTGAGTGCTTGTTCTTGGGGTGAGATGCAGGGCCGGTCCCTTCATGACCTCTCCCAATCCCTGTCACAGAAGACTAAGGTTGCCCCAGAAACAGATTGAAAACTGGCCTTGGCTTTTGTCTTTGGGGAAAACTAATAATGACTATTATAGATGATAGATAAATAGATAGATATAGACAGACAGACAGACAGACAGATCAATCTCATATAAGAAACTCTTCTATCATGAGTTTATTGAGTTTTTAAAGTGATGATCATCTGGTGGGGTGCCCACACTAGACAGACTATGAATGCCTACAGAGCTTGCTAGTATGCCTTGGCCTTTATCTAAAGACTCACATTCTGTGCCATGAGAAACCACTGACGGGACATCAGCCTCCCACCTTAACTACCTAGCAAGTCACATGAAGCTTGGAGAGAGGACCCACAAGAGAACTGAGGACACTCTGTTTAGGTTCATTCTTTGCCACCTTGACACAAGCTAGATTCATTTGAGAAGGTAAACCTCAATTTAGAAAATGTCCCACCAGATTGGCCTGTGGGAAGTCTTGTAGGGCATCTTCTTGATTAATGATAGGTGTGAGAGTTCCCTAGGCTGGTGGTCCTGGGCTCTATAAGAAAGCTGGCAGAACAAGCCATGGGGAGCAAGCCAGCAAGTAGCATCCCTCCATGGCCTCTGCATCAATCAGCTCCTTCCCTCCAGGTTTCTGCCCTGTGTGAGTTCCTGCCCTGACCTCCCTCAGTAATGGTGTGGCCTGAGGGTTGTAAAGTGAAATAAATCCATTCCTCTCAAGGTTAATTTTGGTTGTGGTGTCTATCCATAGACACCCTAACTAAGACACCCTCCCAACTGCTCTCATCTACTCCATTGTAGGCCACAGGCAATTTTTACCCCCCTTCACTTTTAGGCTTCAAGAAAGGCCTTCCTTCCAGAGAGAGCGGCCAACTCACTGAGACTGGGCTGGCCGCAGGCTTGTGCGGCTTGTTCGTTCTCATACCCTGCACTCCCAATCTAAGACAAGGAAGCAGCTTGATTTATCCGCCCTACCACTTGCAAGGTAACAATTATAATTACTTTACAGTTATTCTGAATGTAACTGTGCCTCTCATTGGGTGTTGGGATGCCTTGGGAAAGAATTTTGGCAGCAAGTCTAAGGGCATGTTGGAAAGAAGAGAATTCTGGCAGCCGCCTTTGGTTTCAACTTTCAAAGGCTTGTGGCAGGTTTCACTTGTTTATGTATACCTAACTCTAAGCCCAGATCATGTGAGGAAGGAAAGCCACTTTAAACCGTCCTGTTTTGTACAAAATTACCAGGAATGGAAAGCCTTCTGTCTGCTCCAAGTGCCTCTTGCACCATGAAGCGTTTGTTATGAGAAGCAAGTGCTTGCTGCCTGATAGGAAAGGGTGGGAGAGTCGCTTCCCTTGTGTGTTTTCACTAGGCTTGCCAAAGAAAGGGATCTTGAGAAGTTGTGCTGGAAGCACAGGATGCAAGAGGAATTTTCATATTCTGTCGGAGGCCTGAAAAAGCAATCTGCTCCCGAAACTCCGAGAGCGGTGAGAGCCAAGAGTAAGAGTATTTTTTAAATTATGTAGCTTGTTTGACTATCCAGAATCAGGGCAGTTACCCTGCATGCGTGTGTGTGTGTGTGTGTGTGTGTGTAAGTGTATGCCAGAGTCTGTGTATGTGTGTGTTGTGTATGTATGTGTATATTCGTGTGTGAGAGTGTGTGTGTGTTTATAAGTGTGTGTGTGTGTGTGAGTGTATGTGTGTGTGTGTTTGTAAGTGTGTATGTGTGTGTGTGTGAGTGTGTGGGCATGTATACAAGATAATCTAATTGGAGGGAGAAGCATTTTTTTAGGGTACTAATAGAGTTATCTAGGAATTTCTCTACATTGTCTTAGCACCTTGCAAAACATTTGGAGAAATGGCCAGAGCACAACTGCAGAGACTGAGAGCAAAGGAGAACACCTGCCAAGTGAATCAGCCAGATATAACTGACAAGCCAGACTGTCAGGAAAAGTTCACTGCGCCTGTGCTGAGGTCTCGATTCCCAGCCATGCTGCAGTGACCCGAGGACAAGGACCAAACATGAGAGGGTGCTTTTAAAATGTCCATGTGACCTTGAAAGACACTGAGCTATCCTATGCATAGCTACAGGGCAGAGCTTCCAAGGGAAGGCTCTGGGAAGGGAGGCCCTGGGGTGGCAAAGCTCTCACACCAGTTTGTGTGATGGAGAGTCTCAGGCTGTGTCTGTTCTAGAGTGGGGAACAGTAGTCCGAAGTTCTCACCATTCTGGCTAAGCACAACAGAGACAATCCTGTGGCTGTCCCTTGGTGTCCACGAGGCTTTAGTTCAGAACACCCTTCCTTCAGATGCCAGAACTCAGATGCTCATGTTCCTTCTACTAAATGGCCCTGTATTGCTCATAACCAATGCATATCCTCCTGAAGGCCTTAAATAATATAACACAATCTAAAAGCCGTATGAATAATCATTATAGTGTATTGTTTAGGAAATAATAACAGGAAAGTTCTACATAAGCTTAGTGCACATATAGTCATTTTTCTGAGGGTTGTTTTACGTCTTGTTGTCCTTGTTGTTGATTTCCATTTATTTCTCAAAAAAGGGCAGATGCAGGGGCATGCCACAGTGCACAGTATGGAGGTTAGAAGGCAACTTGCAGAAGCTGGTTCTCTCCTTCCACCATGTAGGTAGGTCCCAGGGATCAAACTCAAGTCGCCAGGCTTGGTGGCAGCAGGAGGCTTTATCAGCTGGGCCATTCTCCTGGCCCTTTGCGAATACCTTTCAAAAGTTGTTTTACTTTCACATTATTATTAGTGCGCATATCATGTGTGGAAGAGGAGCCAGAAGAAGCCATTGGGTCCCCTGGTGCTTGGGCTGCCTGATATAGAAGCTGGGGACCAGACTCTGGTTCTCTCTAAGAGCAGTAAGTAGTTGCTCCTAACTGTTGGAGCCAACTTTCCAGCCCCACTTTCTGAATACCTTTGGTCCACCAGCAAATCCACAGATTTGGAACCCAAAGATAGAGAAATTGACTGGACTGTGTTGACCTTTGCACTGAAGCCCAGTGGAATAGTTTATTTTAGCTACTAGCTCATGTTTTTACCAGGGCCTATGGCTGACTTAAATGGTGCTGGCTAACGCTAGTAAGCAGTTGCCATTAGGCGGTCGCTGAAGCTGTACCCTAAACGGGGTCTAGAGGAAGACAGGTGAGTTCACTGGGAGCAGAGCTAGAGCAAAGGCAAGGGCAGAAGGTGCTAATTAAGGCAAGGCTCCTGGCAGCCCTCCGTGCTAGCCGGTATGCTTCTGTTTCCTACTTGGCTCTCTGACCAGTGTTCTGATCGTTTAGGGACAAGATGAACCCGTGCATATCAGTAACATCACCAACAGTTCTCCTGCATGCCCTGTGACAGCAAGAACAGATGGGCCACAGGCAGACTCACTAGAATTCGGAGAAACACAACTTCTGAAGCATAGTTCATATCTGTGCAACTGTCTCTCAAGGGAAGAGTGAGCAGGGCCAAGGAGTACAAACAAGGTGTCCCTCATAAAGGACTTGGTCGTTATCGATAATGAAGACGAGGGCATCTTCCAGGGCATCAGCAGGTCCAAGAAATATTTAGGTCTCAGATGTGATGGGCACTAAGACCCATGCCCCCAGCCTCGAGGCAGTAGTGCTGAGAAATGGCTTGGAAAAGACGTCTCCCCTCTCTGTAATCTCGTGATTTCGTCCAGAGAAATAGGGAGACAAAGACCAGACACTTAAGTGTACAATTCCTTGGTCTTAAAACCTTCATAACAGCAGTTCAAGGACAGAAATAAGATCTCAACTTTGTAGCTTGCAGACCTCAGTCTTCAGTCATGCGGTGTTTAGCAACTGGGGAGATCTGGTCACTGTGAGAGCACCTAGTATGTGACACAAACCTAGAGGCTGTGGGTGGGCCACTCTGCCTGGCCTTTTGCTGTAATAAGAGACATGGGAAAGAGAAGACCAGAGAAGCTGCTACCCGTGAAACCTGCTGAATCTCAGAAGATACTTTTTAAATACACGGTGATAGTAGGCTCAAAAGAACAATAAAAATATATAACACAAATCAGTAGTGTTGTTGAATATTATCATCACCAACCACTACATGTTGCAGTATGGCCGGTACTGCTGGGCAATGGGCATTCCAGTGCCTTTGTCTACACCGGAACTGTCACAACACTTACCGAATTTACCGTGGTCCTCACTAGGCAATAGGAATGTGCTCCCTTCAGTTTTGATTGATTGGACCACCATCATGTGCGAGCACAGCAAGTAGGCGATGAATGGAAATGTCATTATCCAGTGTACAGTTCTGTCACTGTCATCTTTTTGGTGGGTGGGAAGGAGGGAAGAGCATGAGGAAAGAGGAATGGGAACATTTTTTGGGAGAGAGCAGGGTCCCACGTAGCCCAGGGTGGCCCTGAACTCCACCATTCTCCCACATCTACTTCCTGGGGCCAAGGATTATAGGTAAGTACCACAATGCCAGGCCTTATATGGTGCTGGGGACTGAGCCTAGGATTCATGCATACTAGTCAAACACTCCCTGGGAAGGGGGTCTTAAGCTTCAGCAAAGACTTTTTTACTAAAGAGTATGCTTACTGTTTCAAATTCACCAGTGAATAAGGTCCAGGAAACTATTTTAATAAGACCCAACTTTAAAATGTTGATATATATATATCATAAGATGTTAACTCTGAGCCCTGCAGAATATAGTGCATCTGGGATGTCTAGTTTTATCCTTACAAAATGCTGTTCCCTGATATATATTCCTTGTCTTTGTTCCACATTTTCTTTATACTGCAGGGTAAGGTCCACGAAGTAGAAACCCATTCCAGCTTTCCTAGCAATACAAGCTTATCAAAGAGGGTGGGAGTGGGCACGTGACCCGTAGCTCGCTGTTCTTGGTGCTGTGATTTTACATTCACCATGGCAGCTCCCTCCTCACCACGGCCCTGTCCTGCACATCCCTTTCTTTAACCGCTGGTTCTCTTGCCTCCCACAATTATTCACCCAGCCCCACTGAATAATTTTCTTCCCCTTGCCTGGCACAGCAACAAAGCCCCAGAGCAGGAAAGAATGTCTGTGGCAGGCAGGTTGAACAATAATATAATTAAGAGATGGAGGAGATGTGGTGTTTCAAAAAGCCCTACAGAACAAGACTTGGGCTGACTTCTAGGGTCAGGACATTACCAGAAAACCACAGTCACCAAAGTATGAACATCTAAACCAAAGAAACTTTTCTCCAAATGAATAAAAGCATATGTAAATACTACTCCCTCCTGTAAAAGTTTTAATCTTCCACAGAAATTTTAATTAGAAACAAACTTTTGTGAGGCCAGCGAGGAAGTGGAGTTGCTAACCTCCCACACCGAAGAAGGTTCAGGGCGTATACCCTTGCACGCCTTTCCCAAATAATCTTGTAACTGGAATTCATGATGCAGGAAAGAAAGTCAGACCACAATGAACCAAATTCCTTATCTGTTAGGAGATGGGATACTAGGGTGATAACCCTGCCCCTGGGCAGAGAAGGAAGCTGGTTGGTGAGCTTCTCAGCAGATGATGTCACACAATGCAGAAAAAAACTTGCGGATATATGGTTTCAGCCACAATTCCATGAAAGAGAAAGCTGGAGAGACAGCTCAGCAGTTACAAGTCTTTACTACTCTTGCAAAGGACCCTGAATCAGTTCCCAAAACCTACAACATGGCTCCCAGCAACCACAGTAGGTGACTCACAACCATCTGTAATTTCAGCTCCAGGGGATCCCATACTCCCCGGCTTCTATAGGTGCCTGCACATACATGATACACCTAAACTCACATAGGCTTGTGTACATGAAATAGATGAAAAGGCCAGAAGAAGGCATCAGATTCCCCTGAAACTTGAGATACAATAAGACCTGAGCTGCCATGTGCATGCTGGGAACCAAACCTGGGTCCTTGGTCCTACTCCTCTTCACTACTGAGGCATCTCTCCAGTTTCCAAGTTCTCTGTTTTTAGTAACTACCGCTGGGTTGGAGAGGTGGCTCAGTGGTTAAGAGCACTGACTCGCTCTTCCAGAGGTTCTGAGTTCAATTCTTAGCAACCATAACCATCTATAATGGAATCCAATTCCCACTACTGGTGTTTCTGAAAAATAGCTACAGTGTACTCATATAAACAAAACAAATAAATCCTAAAAATAAATAAAATAACTACCGCAATGTGACACTGTGTCACCAGCTAATGGCAAATTTAAATGAAAAAATAAATGTCAGTATCAAACTAACATCCCACTAAAAGAAGAAGATAAATTAGAACATTTACGGCTGGTGAGGTGGCTTATCTGGGAAAGGTGCTTACCACGAAGTCTGACGACTCTGTTTCCATCCTCAGAACCCACAGATGAAAGGTCCTGACAACTATCTTTTGACCTCCATACACACAATCAACACATCAATATAATGCACTTTTTTAAAAAATTAACATAAATGTTCGAGGCTGAGGGTGTAGGTCAGAGGTAGAGAGCCAAATTATCCTGTCTGAGATCTTGGGTTTAAACTTCTGCACTGCAAAAAGCAGACAAAAACGAGATAAAAAGACGCAGGTGCGGTCACAGCTCTCTAACTTATGTAAGACTCGGATGATATCAGGAAAACGGTATCAGAAAGCACATGATTGAAATGAGGAACATCAAAATGGTTTTTTTTTTTTTTGTATTCTGGTAAAACAACATAAATGAAAAGTTGACACCTATTAAAAACCTATTAAAATTCACTTCTGAGATAACAATTTCTAAGAGTTATTGACAACAGACAAATTTTATGACTGCATGTTAAAGGCCTGGTTCTCATTCACATTCATTCCTAATAAATCAAAAGCAAAGGCTTTGCTAACTTAGTATAACTAGGGAGTGTCTACAAGTTAAGGCAGAAATCTGGGGAAGAAAAGTCTATAGGCTGAGGGGCAGTAGCATCAAATAACCACTGCTCTAAGTGCCAAGCATGACTTTGTATGGCAGCCTGGTCCCTTCCCCACAACCAGGATAATCAGTTACACAAAGTAGGGCCAGATCCCAGAACAGTTTGGACTTTGCTCTTACACCATCCTCTGAGGGCAGATGATCCCGGACAGCTGCCTCGACTGGGGTTATCAAACACCAAGAATCCCACCTAAGGGGAACGGAAAGCCAAGCCAAAGCTGGGGGAGAAGCAGAAGGCTGGACTAGCATAGACTTCAGAGAAGCAATTCCCAGTGTGTCTAAATGTTCCCAGGCTTCTAAAATATTGAAACAATTTTTCCAGAAAGAAATTTCAAATACACATTTTTGTCCTGATTAAAAGTATTCACACTGTTAAAAACAAAGATGTTTTCCAGGAAGCTAAATCATCTTGCTGGGTAGATAAAATAAAGCTCTTTTTTTTTTCTTTCTAGAGAGGACATACTTTTCATTTTGCTTGTACAATTTGGCCAAAACCAACCAACCAACAAACAAAAAAACCTGAGCTCATAATCTGAGATCCCCAAACTGATTATTTTAAAAAGACATGTCTCACACTGACCTAGTTTAGAAATCTGGATGCCTTAAAAAAAAAAAAAAAAAAAAAAAAAAAAAAAAAAACTGCCAGTAAACTGAGACCATTCATGAGAATGGAGCTTTTGAATGCTGAGAATATTCTTTGGGGCTCAGCAGAAAGATATTTGGCATTGATGACTGTAAATATTTGTAAAGCCCTGGGTAAATGGTCAGTCGGTGTTTGACCACACTCAAGCCTGCCTTCCAGCAGGATAGTGCAGGCCAAAGTTATCTAGGGTGATGGTCTGGGGGGGTTTAGGTTAAGTTTTCTCTTACTGTTTATTTTCAACAAAAACCCAAGCACTAGGATTCTGCTACTTGACATCTTTTTCCCATTCACTACAGACGTTAATCTTCCTGTTCTTCACTCCGGATGAGTGAAGACACTCAGAAGGTACTCTGGAAGCAGAACTAACTCATTCTCTGTCTCCCCCTCCCCCCATCCCTTTTCTCCCTCCTTCCCTCTCTCCCTCCCTCCACCACTCCCAACTTGAAGCCCACACAAAAGCAGAAAATGCCCAAGGGCAGGAGGTGGAGGGACTGGTAGCCTTAGACTTCTTTATACAGCTATATCCAAGTGGCTTTATGGTTTGCTTTGGATTCCTTTCCTTTTTTCTCCCTTTCTTTCTGTTCAGGGTAGTTTCAGAAACACTTGAGGGTCTGATGCCCATGAGGAAAAGGAGTGAGGCTTACAAAGATCCAGTAAGGAGGAGGAAGCCAGTGAGGAATCAGATCCGAATGGGAGCAGAGAGCAAAAGACTCACCTCAGTCAGGGAAAGCTGCAGATACTTTTAACTGCCAGCAGCCCAGTGAAGACTGGCTGGGCTCCTTTTGCCTCCTACCCACACCCTAAAAACTGAGTCATCTCAAAGTTCATTTATTATGCTTCTGGGCAGAGACACCCCTCATCCGCTGCCTCAGAAATGCCGAGGACACTATCCTTCGGGCCATACCTCTGGTGTTAAAACCAGCAGTCAGAAGTAACTGACCAGGACCCCCTGTCAAGAGTTCCAGCTCGGGGGTTTTGATAAGGATCATGGGGCTGAAAGCACAAAGAAAGGGACAGCCAGTGGAAACACACAGAGAACTCTATTCTGAGAAATTGGCATGTAAAGGGGGTGTGTGTAAAATTGACAACAGAATCCTTGAAAAGGGGCCCTGGGAGGAACTAGCCAAGATATTTTTCCTCCGTGAAAAAACGGGATCAGTTTCATTCTAACAGCAACTTGAAAACTGGGCAGAGCCTCTCTCTCTCTCTCTCTCTTATCAGCAATTACCTGATAAAAATATCACCATAACTTATAGCCCAGACTCCACGGTTAACGTAATGTATTGTTCATAGCTTTGTATGTCAACATATTACTGTGCATTTCCAAATAACAGAAGGTAGACAGCCAACTGTCAGTCTCTCCTCGAGACACACCAGAGGACTGGTCCAATATGCAATTTATGATGAAGCCTATAAAGACCACTTTATTAGAAAGTAAACTAATTTGTTCCGACCTTTTCAAAAGCACTTATTTGAAAATAAATAAATAAAGTTAACAGGTGTCTGAGGCATTAGAATGCATGCGGTTCTGCATGGCTTAAGCCCTAGAAACAGAATTTAGCGAAAACCACCTGGTAGCCTCCGTCCGGTCCCGTCCCTCTCCATATTTAAGCTAGCAGCCTTCCTGGCTTGCACCGCGGGCATCCTGCACAAGCACCCCTTCTAACCTACCTGGCTGAAGCTGAGGTCCTCGGGCTGCTGACGTCTCTCTAGCAGGTCCAGCCTGGGCCAGCCGGGGCAGCTGGCACACCGGGGAGGAAGGGCTCTCTCATTCTCTCCCCTCTCCCTGAGTGCTCCGCGCCTGGATGACAGCTTTACACTTCTGCAGGATTGCCACAGGACTCCACGCCCAGACCTACAGCTCCTCGGGAAGAGGAGGAGTTCCTCTCCGCCTCCTTGTCTTGACAGGCAGGAACCTTGCAGAACCAGCCAGCGGCTTGGGGCGCCGGCAGCCAGAGCGTTTATTTATACAGGAAGCTCGGCGCCGCACTTCCTACTTCCCATCTGGGTCGCACTTCGATTGCAGGTGATGGCCTTAACCCTGTCCAATCCCAAGCAGGCAGAGCGCAGAGCAGTGGCCCTCAGGTCGGGACCTGGCGCTGCCCCAGGAATCTCCCGGCTGGGTGCAGGCAGCACCCCCCACTGCGCTTCCTCCTGCTCACCAGTAAGCCTCACCTTGGGCTGCAGCTCTTGTCGTCTCTCTGTGTATCTTCACAGCACACCTTTCCTCTTCTACTTTCCACAGCCCTTGACGTGCTAGCTCACCTTCCCTCAACCCACCCCCAGCCCCCACCCACCACCCAGCCGCTGCCGTCCCACATCACTTCAAGTGTGTACCTTGGCTGTCCAAGTGTGTCAGATGTGGGCAAATCAAGCTAGAAGCTTTAGTGTACTTACAACGATTTCACTTCAAGTGCTTTGTCAACAAAAGATGTGAAAAGCACGCTTAACATATCTAGTTGTTGTCTCTCTTAATGGCAATCAAACAGCTAATCCAGGAAACAGGAGTAGTGTGTCATGACTGTGGATACGTAGTACTGTGTTTTTAATAAATGGCAAATCCTCACTCTCAGTGTCAGCCCCCATAGGTCCCAAGAACAGGCCCAAACAAACCTGTTGAACATTGCAGTTTTGAAAGATGTCTGGCAAAGGGATTTTTTCTGTGGGCTCTCTGCAACCTTCCTTCAGCTGCTAACTAAGGTCAGGATGTAACTTCCCGAAAGGAACGGGCTTACAGATGCTTCCTGGGACAGGTAAACGGGTGTTGTAAGGAAGCTGTCCACCTCTTAGCCAAGTTCAGAATGCTCTGTGTGTGTGTGTGTGTGTGTGTGTGTGTGTGTGTGTGTGTGTGTGTGTGTGTGAAGCTAGAGAGAAAACAAAGGGAGGAGGGTGACTGCAGACAATAGAGTACACAGTATGGACCTAAAGGCCGGAGTGGCATTGGCCCTTAATTCCAGAACTCAGACAAGAAGATCTCTGAATTCGAGGCCAACCTGATCTATAAAGTGAGTTCTAGGACAACCAGGGTTACACAAAGAAAGCCTCTCTTAAAAAAAAAAAATCATACAACCAGAAGGCATTTGAATTTGCAAAGTCTTAGTTATTTTAACCCAAGCAAATAAGTTTAAAGAGGATGTTTAGGGAGAGTTAAGGGGCTGGACAAAACCCTGGGATAAGATCAAAATGGGTTTGTCGAGAAAAATGTGTATTAGCGAGAAGGATGAGGATGAAGAGCTAACTTCAGATTGAGTGGCACTTAGGGCCCCAAGTAACCTACGCCCAGAAAGATTCTTGGTGCAGTGACCATTCCTGGTGGATAAGAGACAAGGAAGGTAAACAAGCACCTAACAGACCAACTCATTCCTCAGTGTTGATAGCGATCTTCTGAGCCTCAAGCCAAAGTTCAACACAGTCCACTTTTTACATCGCCCTGCAATTAAGGTGCAGGCTAAGGGAGAAGCCACAGCCAAATGAAAGAATGAAAAATACAGGTCAGGCAAAAATCGAACTGTGTTTTGGACACAGAGACTTCAATAGACCTGAACCACATCAAAGCGGATGTAAATTTACCCCCCCCCCAATGTAGTCAAGATTTAATGCTAAATATACTGGAAGTATCTGCCTAAGGTGTCCACAGATGATATGCATCCCCTCTGGTATCTACTGATTTCTCCCATAGGCTGCTCGGGACTAGGAAGATAAGGCTGAGACCGACCTCTTCACCCCACGTGAGAGTGGACATGACCGTGTGGCATTCTTGAAGACCAGGTGCTGTGGTGACACAGGCAAAAGTCAGCCCGGCGAAGGAAGGGAAGAAAGACGGAAGAGGGGTAGTTATTTGGGATTAGGGTTTCAATCCGGGTCTTCAAGCAGCTTAGAAGGGGACTGTGAAGAAAGCTGAGCAGGGCAGGGGGCGTGGCTAGTGACAGAGATTTTAGAGAAGCCTTCATAAGGTAGACAGAACCGGTGTGTTTGTGATGAGAGGAGGGCTGAGGTGCAAATGGAAAAGTGACTTCAGAAACAGAATCAATGGAATTCAGCATCTATTAGGATGTAGGGCATGAGGCTGCCGAGACCCGGTTGCTGGTGCAGCTGGGCGTGGGGGATGGTAAAGAGAAGTGGAACCGATAATGAAGAGTCAGCTTCCTACCACAGAATCCACCATCCTGTAGGCCGAGTACAAGGCCATCTCCTAGAACTGACTGAGTAGGAAGCCATTTAGGAACCGTGCTCACGGAGACAGCCCCTACAAATGAAATTACCACCCATAAGAAGTAGCATCCTGTAAGGGAAGCATGGTTGACCCACACAAACCCTTACTAGCCGTGTGACTTCCCATAAGTTATTGGACATAATCCAGTCAAACTCAGCCTTTTAACCTAAGAGGAAGAAGGAAGGACAGCAGGCGTGGAGAGATGGCTCAGTGGTTAAGAGCACCCCCTGCTCTTCTAGAGGACCAGGGCTCAATTTCCAGCAACCAGATGGCAGGTCACACAGGGGCACATGTGCAGACAGAACACTCACACACATGTAAGGTTATTTTCTTTAATTTAACTGTTGTGTAAATAAGTGGGAGATCTCTGACGTTGGTCTGCACGGTGCCCAGTGAGACAGAAGCTCTTGTGTTTGCCGGATCCTAGGGAGCGGAGCTGCACGTGAACCTCTGGGATGGGGCCCTGCTCAGCTCTACACCGTGGTCCTGGCCAGGTCTAAAACAGGAACCGTGTCAATGATACACATCGAGAAGGGAAGTGAAAAGGGGAAAGAATGAAAGGGGCCAGAAAAAGAACCCAGAGATACATTACCAGGTAGGAAGAAGGAAGCCCTCATGACAGCCTGAGCGAGAAGAGCCTCGTTTAGCCTAGAAAAATAAATAGCTCACTGATATGTCTCAGAAGCCAATCTAAACACTATAATCTAGAAGGTATTTTTATCCTCCTGAGTGAGAACATGGTCTATAAATTGCTCACCGGTCTAATCCTATTGAACATTGTCATAAAGGATCCTCTCCTAATCTGAATTTCAGATCTTCCCAAAGAAAAGCCACATCAAAATCTTGCTTAATGATTATTAATCATTAATCATATAGAAGTAATACCCAATTAAAGCCAAAGCAAATTTAAAGTTTTCAAGCCAGATGTTTGAAATGCCAGCACTTAAGAAGCTGAGGCAGGAGAATTGCCACATGATTGAAGCCAGCCTGGGCTACATAGTAATACCCCTATATTAATAGGGGGAAAAGGCTAAAACGGAAAACCAGATAAAATCTGAGACCAATAAATTGAATAGAACTTATCAGTTCAGGTATGTATAAAACAACAATATATAGCATATTATATAATGGGCAATGTTATAAAACCATTGTAGTCAGACTTAAGAAAAGACGGAATGGGTTATCAAGTAAAGGTAGTTATTAAGCAAATGGCTCAGGAGTAAAAGGTATTGTTGCCCGGCCTGAGTTTGATCCCTGCAACCTACATGTCAAAAGTGAGAGAGCTGACCCCCACAAGTTGTCCTCTACATCCACATCCTCCCCCACATATATTCAATATTTATCTTTTTACTTAAATTGGATTTCAGTAGGTATGGTGGTACACATCCACAAACCCAGTACTCATGTGGCTGAGGTAAGAACCTCGTGAGTTCAAAGCCAGCCTGGGCTACATGGCAATCAAGACCTTATCTCAAAATGAAAATTAATTTTCATGGTAAGCTTCCGAGTCAAACCTAATTCAATTCACAACTTTCCTAAACATTCCGCTCTGGTACCATAAATTAGATAAAATAAGCTTTTCAGCGTACTAGATTAACTCGATGTTCATGTGCAACATTTGGTGCCTTGGTAAAAAGCTAGAAAGGTTTAACTGTACAGAGCCACTTTCTGGTGCTGGAGCCCGCTAAATGGCTGTCATTGTGTTCCATGCACATGTAAAGAAAGCATTACACTCAAAGTGGACAAAATGGATTTAGAAAAGTTGGTTAACTCTACTGAAGAGTCACCCCTCACAGCATGAAACATGATCACAGTGGAAAGGGGGGCTGGCGTAGCTGCAAGCCTGTGGCCTACAGGCTCACACTGTCGAAAGGTTCTTGAGATAGTTACGAACTTGATAAAGATACTGCTTCAGTGGATTTGAAAATTATGTGTCCCTTTCCACCTTTGTGGGAAAATCGAAATTTGGTCTTTAATTTTATATTTAACTTGAACCTCTTTAGCCCGTCTTCTGTAGAAAGGTTCCTTTCGAAATGGTGTCATTTTTCCATTTCCCCACCGAGTGGCTTATGTGCTGGTCTTTAAAGGTAGACGAACTTTATGAGTATGTGCTAAGCAACAGGTGAAGAAAGAAGGGCTGGGACAAAAGGAGCCAGAAAGGATGGCATTGGCTCCCTTCCCTTGGGAAAGGACCAGGGGGAAACCAGGGTCACACTCACTCCGTCTCAGGGGTAATCTAGATTGGGAGCATTCTTCCAAGTCTCAAATCCTAACACACTGCTGGATGAAACTGTGGTAAGATCTGGAAGAGGCGGTGAGGGGCTGCAGTAATGAACCCACTGAGACTCTCTGCTCCAGTCAGCTTGGGTCGTTTATACTTTACCACGAAGAGAGCCATTTCTTCCGTATTTTCAAATTAGCCTTCGTTGAGCTTTGCCCCTGTTGTGTATATATTTAATTCTCACACCACCTTCCCTGACACTCACATGTGTGGTTGTGTCTGTCTGCATTCCTAACCTTCGAGATTTTACTCTTTGCATGATCTTGTCATTTCTCCCCTTTATATGTTTTTCTTTTATTAACTCATCAGCTCTTCTTCCCATCCATCTGTGTGCGAGGGCATGCATTTGGAAGGATTTTCTCTGAGGAGCAGGTGTTTCAGCTGGCCTTTATTTCATGAATAAAAACATTTACTGTAACGGAATTTTCCCTCTGTAAAGTTTTTAGTATATGCAATGCCTTAAAGATTTGAGCATAAAGTTCACTTTTTTGTGACTCTCTCAAAAGTTGATTATTTTTTTTCCTTTGGAAGAATTTTCAAGTAGTTAGGGTTTGGGTTTGTATATTGAGCACTGAGTTCTCATGTAATGGATCCTGACTTGAGGGGAGTAGCCTCCAAAACCCCTCACTTCTTATGTTTGCTACTGTTTTACTTTAGGTCAAGTAGGTTAATAATTCTACTTTTGCTGCACATTTCCAAAGAATTGCTCTCTGAAATGTCTCATGGTCCTGACCTTCTCAAGAATAAGTCCAGGGCTAAAGTTGTAGCTAAGTAATCAGAGCACTTGTTTAGCTTTGCCCACTTTCCATCCCCAGTACCATAAATAAACAAACAAACAAACAAATAAATAAATCCACTGAGCCTAATATTTCACGACTGTAATACCAGCATGTGGGAGGCGGAGCCAGGAGGACTGGCAGAGTTTGAAACAAGACTGGGCTATGTGGTGACTTCCATATCTGCCTGGAATACAGTGTGAGAACCTGTCTTAGAAAGAAAGAGAGAAAGAAAGAAAGAAAGAAAGAAAGAAAGAAAGAAAGAGAAAGAAAGAAAGAGGGAGGGAGGGAGGGAGGGAGGAAGGAAGGAAGGAAGAGGAAGGGAGGAAGAAAGAGAAAAAGGGAGGGAGAGAGAAAGGGAAAGGAAAGAGAGGGGGAAGGGAAAAAGAGAGGAAAGGAGGGAAAATAAAGAGAGAAAGAGAGAGAGGTGGGGGGGAGGGAGGAAGGGGAGAAAAGCCACAGCTCATGATCCATCATCCTACCACAAATCTATTCTTATTTGCCAGTCAAGAACCATAGCACCTCTAGATAGAAAACAAGGCAACTAATTATTTTAATAGTCGGATGATTGTATCATCTTGGAATTTAATCAAAACAAATCAAAGACCTGCAAGCTCTTCTCTTGCTTCTGGCTTAAGCTTTTCTCTCTCAGGTGTTTCAACCCCCACCCCACCCCCCTTAGCACTGTGAAGGACAAAGCCACTGCCCACCTGTGATCCAAGAAACAAGCCTGTATCTTGCATATCAAGGCCTCATGGAGAAGCTCTGAAGCCTCCAGGTAAAGGGGGACCACAGCAATGTTTAAAACAAGTAACTTTTGAACTGGTTCCTCCCAGTGAGGCTGGAAGTGTCTGTGCTTGGAGCACATCAGGTTTGAGGACCCAAGGCTCAGACAAGGAGCAAAGGAAGTTCTATTTAAAATCATCACGGAAATTCCAAACTCTGACAATAGAATCTGCAGATATTTTAACCAGGGCATGAACAGGGAGGGGAGCTGTTTTCTCAGAGTCTTCTGAATATTTGTTATGAGAGAATGGGGGCTTCCTCAGCTCAGGAGAATCTGAGGGAAGAACAGATTATCGAGTGACTCCTGCTACTGCAAGGTGGACATGGAACTTGGTAGCCAGCATTTTATACAAACATTATCTCTTTTAATCTTCACAAAAGTATTCACTATAAGAAGCAATCTATCTGGGCAGTGGTGGTGGTACATGCCTTTGATTCCAGCAATCGGGAGTCAGAGGCAGGTAAGAGCTCTTGAGTTTGAGGCCAGCCTAGTCTACAAGAGCAAGTTCCAGGACAACCAGGACTACATAGAGAACTATCTCAAAAAATAACAACAAAATCACTATCAACATTATCATCATCGTCGTCGTCATCTAAGCTTATGTACTTACAAACTGTATCTTTCTTTCCTGCCCCCCTGCCCCCACCTTTCTCTGTACAGCTTTCTCTACATACTGTAACTGTCCTGTAACTTACTACGCAGACCAGGCTGACTTCAAACTCAGATTCACCTGCCTCTGCCTCTCCAGGACTGCTACCTCACTTAGTGAAGTTTTAAATAGTTAGTGACTGACACTCCAGGAAATCGTCAGTAAAGCATAGGGTACGAATGGTGTTGTCCCCAATAGGGAACAAGCTTAACCATCTGGGGTTCAGTTGAGACTCCAGTCAATCCACCTGTAAGTCAAGAAAAACATTCTTGAACCCTCTAGGATGTCAGCCTGTGACTTCAGCAAACATTTGCTTAAAGGCGAGTACATCCACCCCTTTATTTTGAAGTCATTATTACATAAAGCAATAAGTAAATATTTAAGCTCTTTGAATCAACTGACCTCACGAAATCCAATCCTGCCCCTGAATTTTACACTACTGCCCAGTGCATCACGGAGGTGACTGTCTGACAGCCTAATAATGACTGTAAGTGAAAAGAAATTCATGGCGGCAGCCCTGGTCATGCTCCGCAATCCTCAGGCTTCTTCACTTCTGTTCTGAGTTCCGGCGCCACCTCTCTCCCCTAAGGCCTTCTTCAGGTTTCCTACTGATCGCTGAGGTTTTCCACTTACAGAGGCCGTTCTTGCCTAACCCACATAACTGACAGCTCCTCCTCCCACAAGAAGTCACTCAAGGCTTATCATCTTCTTGATTAACTTTTAAAGTCAGATGGAGAAAAAAAAAGGGGGGGGGGGTTGCCATGACATTTTCATAGTATATGTCATTGGACTGCATTCTTACTCGCCACCCCCACCCCAGTCTGTCACTTCTCCCCCTTTGCTGGACTCCTCCCCCGAGAATAGTCCTCCTGCGTCTTGTCACGTTCATGCCCACAGAGTTAGATCCAGAGTTTTGCGTATGAGACAGGATGTTCTCCATTCCCTCTGTATCCCTCACTAGATCTCTCCCCACCCTTTACAACTTTTTCTACCTCTTCTTAGTTCCCCTTTTATTTTCATGTCACACTCACACATGTGCAAAAATGTATGCATGCATGCATGTATGTATATATACACACATGCACACACATGTGCATGCATGCATACACATGCACACATGTACACACTTCACTTTGTGGAAGTGCAAAGGCATGAACATCATTACACCTTCTGGCAAGGATAGAGTGAAAGGCATCCGCTATAGCCCTCTTGGAGCGAGCAAGCCTTTAAGTAGATTACGCCTTGTTTATTATGGCTGTTCTGTACAGTGTGAGGATGGCTTCGGTCTCAACAATCAGAGCCTTAGTGAACTCAACAATATGATCTTACCCAAGTGCTCTGTAACTAGCATCTCCTTTAGCACTCTGAGCAACCCATCCACTAAGGCTCCGTCGTCTGGTAAAGCGGTACCATGAATGAATCCTGGAGCCATACAGAAAGCTCTTGGTACACCAAGTCATCAGTACCCTGGGGCCCAAGGCAACTAATTTCCATTATAGCCTCACTTCCCAAAATAAAATTACCATGAAATCAAGCTCCCCCATTTTTCTCTTGTCAGCACCATTGGAGAGCAGGGGGTGGGGGGTGTGGCCAAAAATAGAAGGTTGACATAAAAGTTTTGATTTTGTTTTTCAACATTGACTTGCGGCAAAAGGCCAGGTGTTCTGCCAGATCGAGCTGGACAATATTGCTGTGTCAGCAGAATTCCAACCTTGGCTAGGAAGGAAGATCTAAAACATACATGGAGAGGCTAGTAACTCTGGGAGCATTGAATTCTCCGGGTTGGCCCCTCTGCAATAGGAAAGAGGCAAGTTTCCCACGTGCACAGAGAGAGTGTGAGTCAAAGACTATTTCAGTACGGGATCCTATTTCAACCTTGTTGTCCATCTGTTTTCTGGGAACGTAAAGTTGCCCGGTTCCAAGTTAGAAAGCAGGATGAAGTCATCCGCTAAAGCTGCAATAAGCAGAAGCCTTGAAAAAATGGCCCCCGGAGGTTACATAACAGGGCCCTGAAGTAAGAGCCGGGTCACACCTGCTAATCTGGCGGGACATCCCTAAGGCCCTAATCCTCATCCCAGGCAGGTGAGCTCAGGGATCCAGATAAACAAAGACTCACTAGAAAATTTCTTCTTTCTATCCTTCTTTTTCTTTTCCTCTTTTTTTTTTTTTTTTTCTTTTTGTAAATGGAGGAAAAACAGACCCAAGAAAAGCATTTCTCAAGCGGAGGAATTTATCCCCTTCATCCATTTGCCTATCACTAGAGTGTCTGGGGGCCACAAGACAGAGCCGCTTGCGGGGACGAGTGCGCAGAAAGCCGGTGTGTCCAGGGCTGCTGGCAAAAGCTCAGAATCCAGGTTTAACAGTGAAGAGAATCCCAAGGTCATGATTATTATTTCATCTATGTTTTAGGCCAACTGATCCTTTATAGTTTGGCGAGAGACCTAAGATGCAGGGACAGCGTGATTTGTGTGACGGAATGAAGTCCAGCTTTAAACAAATGAGCTGCAAACAAACTTTTAGAATATTTACAAGTTAGGGGCACTATGAAAAAAAAAAGGTTACAACCCCTTCCCCTCCAGGTTTGTGTGTGTGTATGTGTGTGTGTGTGTGTGTGTGTGTGTGTGTGTGTTTACAGCTGCCATAGAAAATAGGAAGTACACCTGTGTGTGACCAATCACTGAGCTTTGGTGTCTTTCCTTAGAAGTCACTTCACTGAAGCCAAGAATGGTTGGTCAACTCCGAAGGGACCCTAAGTAAACTGCACACAATGCAAGCAAAGGTATTCATTTATGGGGAAGCAGGGCTTGTTGGGAAAATATGTCCAACACTAGAAAGCAGTAGTGAGCAGTAGGTGTGTGTGTGGAGGGGGTGTGTTTTTCACTTCCTGTGGACAAAAAGAGCCTAGAGAACTTGTTATAGTCCAAGAAGAGAAAAGTCAAACAAACTCCCACTGAAGATGGTGTCTTCTGAGCAGGTGTGTGTGTGTGTGTGTGTGTGTGTGTGTGCACGCGCGCGCGCGCGCGCATTCATGCAAGTATGTGCAGACGGGTGATAAGGAATGACTTGGAGGAACAATCTGATTTAAAAGAGGAATCTCATTGCTTGGCCAAGAAGAGAGTTGGTCTTAGACTCCTTCATGGCCCAGACTACCCAGAAAGGGTGGGTAGCAGGTAAACCATATGACCAAACAAGGAGACAAAGGTACGGCATGCTCGTGTGGTTTCAACACTCAGGAGGCTGAAGAGTAAGGACCGAAAGTTCAAATCCATCCTGGTTAAATAACAAGGCTTCCCAAAAACGTAATAAATAAGTAATAAATACCCACCCAGCATGTGTTAAATCTTAATGTGATCCCTAGAGCTATCCTACTCCCTCTACCCCCATAATAGATAGCACCTTCAAAGCTCATGGTAGCCACCTTTGAATGATGTAAAGTTGTTTGGTCTCTTAGCTAACGCTGATTGGCCCCGGCATTTGAATTTAGGGACAGTTAATCTCTGTGTATGGCAGGAACGGTGCAGCAGGCGTACTTCATCATCTACATGTCTACAGACTCAGCGGAGAGAGGCAAGGGGCAATGAGGCAGATGCGCAAGCAGGGAGGCAAGCCAGTGGAAAGAGTGTTCTGGTTCTCGGTTCCCGGTCCTTCTGGAAGCTATCTGCATTCCTGTCAGCTCTGTGAGAGGCTCCTTCCTTGTAGTAAATCTCCCCCCCCCCTTTTTTTTTTTTGTTAAAGCCTGTTTGAATTTATTTCAGTTATTTAGAATGGAAAACACCCTGTGTGAACCATATAACCATAAAATAAATCAGGATTGTGCTGTGAAAAGAACACACAGACTTCTGAATCTGGTCTCCCTGAAGATGGGCTGTCTAGTCTAGAGTTCCCTGGGTTGTTTGGTCCCTTGCCTGTTACATGTCATGCATAGGAATGGATATTGGAAATGCATGTATAGAGTCCCTGGCACATTGCAAGCAGAGTCATGATTTCTAGAACTCGGGGTTGTGGGGGATCACAGCAGTAGAACACCCCCCCCCCCCGCCAAAGGACCTAAGCCTGTGGACAGCAGAAAGCAGAGAAAATGCTTCTAGAATACTTCAAGCCCAAATTTCTCCTGCTCCCTTCAAGAGAACCATTTAGTCCCTGGTAGGTGAATTTCAAGTAACTCCCACCTGGTCCTTTAAACATTCTCTGGGAAGTCTGTCCCTCTCCCTCCTTTTCTCTCTGATTTCATTCCTGTCTGTGTGACCCATGAAGGTCAATGGATTACTGCCCTAACTACTGCACCATCCCTTCCCGGGATCTATAAATAAAACCTTTGTATTCTCCACCTACTCTGGTGCTATGCTGAGTTTGTGCCCCACCCCCATCAGAAGCACCAGGGGCTACCTATGGAGGGCAAGATGACAGAGAGACAGGTTGGATGCTGGTGTGAGAAGAGCCGTGCGGCATTTGTCAGCATAAACAAGTTCCTCGTGTGAGCGACTCTCTGGTTACAGGTTGAGCGTAAGCTAAGCTGATGCCAGGTAGAGGAGCTATCCCATGGTGGGCACACTAAATAGATAATGCCCATCTCCTTTGCTTCCTGTTTGGGCGAGGCTGCTTACCTGTTCCAGTGATGGGATCCCAGCACATTACTGCGGGTATCTTGACAGGATGAGAAATTAAAACTTAGGAATCCAAAAGAGATGTCTCTTCTAAGTTCTTTGTGGTAAGCATCCTCTTCATTAAGTATTTGATTTACTATTCACACATGTGTTTAATGTGCTGGGGTCCAAGCGGCCATCCACCCCCTCTGCCAAGTCCTCCCTACCATCCTCCCCAGTTTTCCTTCTTAATTTCCCTCCATGTTTTGTTTTGAGCCCAGTTGGTGCTGTCTATAAGAGGCATGGTCAGCCTCTCAGATCCCACAGCCTGAAGAAAACTGACTACCCTCTCCCATTAACCATAAACATCAATAGCTTCTTGGCTAGGGGTGGGGCTTCATGCTGGCATTGTGGCTGGTTTGATCTTGGCACATTCAGCCCCAGCCATTGTGAGCTGGTGTGCAACTGTGCTGCCACATCCAGCACTGCAGCATCCACGCCTGCCGGCCCTTACCCTCTTTCTGCCTCCTCTGCCATCATGAGCCCTAAGCCTTGGTGGAAGGAGTGGGGCACAGATGGGTCATTTTGAGGTGAATGCTCTGATGTCTCTTAGTCTCTGCTCATCAACTGGTTGTTGGTCTCTAAACTAATTATCAACTACTGCAAAGAGGAACCTCTCTGACGAGACTGAGAGACACATTAATCTGTGGGGATACAGATACAAACTTGGGGTGGTTTGCTCCTATATCTGTTTAGCAGAATAATAGTACTACGTTCTCCCCTAGGTGCTCTGACCTAGATAGTTATGAGTAAGGGTCCATTGACAGTAGCAGATATAGGATTCATCCTGATGAATGGACTTTAAATCCAATGAGGGGCAAACAGTCATTCCCGTAACATTCCTCCTGCCTCTGTTGTAAGATCTTCACAAATTCAAAACTCTTTATTGAGTTTCCCTAGTATATGCTAAGTATTGCTTGATGGTATTTTTCACTGTATCACTGGCCACAGATTACTTCTATGTTGGGCGGAGGCACAGAGTTTCCTGGGGAAATCCCAATTTTACTATGGGCACAGAGTCCCTTCCTATACCAATTCTTCTTGCTCCTCTTTCAATTTACACAACACAACAGAAGAAAAAAATTAACTCTTGCTTCAGAACTTGTAAACATATGGAGTTTTGTGCATTTTCTGACACACAAGGCCCTACTAAGTGAGTCTCATCCAAAAGTCGTTGATGCTTCTCGACTAGTCTGATAAATTCTTGGCATTTTTCCAAATTCTGTCTCAGGCTCTGCTCTGAGGTATGGCCCATAGACAAGAGACAACCTGCAACCCAGGCGTCCCCTGTGCTGATGAACACAGCCCTGCCAGGCCTCTTCTTGTCTACCAGGAAGCCCGGGATGTCTCCACACACGCGGTTTACTACCAAACCAGCTTGGTCTGATTTCTCTTGCTGAATCAGAACCCCCAAACTGGAGAGTCTATGAAGAGAAAAGGAGTGTTGTGAACCCCCAAACTGGAGAGTCTATGAAGAGTAAAGGAGTGTTGTGAACCCCCAAACTGGAGAGTCTATGAAGAGAAAAGGAGTGTTGTGTCTCAGGGTCTAGAAGCTCAAGTCTACCATGAAGCATCTGTCTGTGGTGAGGGCATTGCCCTGCTTTGACTCATGGCAAAAGCAAAAGGGCTGTGTGGGAAGAGAGAAACATGAGGAGTGAGCTTGTTCCAGACTCCCCACTCTTGCAAGGACTAACTCGGGAAGACAGCTCAGTGGGCAAGGCATTTGCTATCAGTTCTAACAACCCGAGATAGATCCCTAGACCCTCAACTCCTGCAAGCTGGACTGTGACTTCCACACCCAGGCAATGATGTTCACCACCACCATCAGTAAATAAAGGCAAAAAAAAAAAAAAAAAAAGCAATTAAATTCAAAAATTGTAAAGAGAACTCCTGCTGCAGGAAGGCATTGATCTTTCTTACACCCCCACCTCCCACTGCTGCCAAGACAGTATCAGCGTGAGTTTTGGAGGAGACAAACCAAATCTAAATTATACAGGCACTTATCCCACTATATCCTAATTGCTGGTTGCTTGCAAAGGAGGGCAGACAACGTGTCGGTCGTCTCAGATCGACAGCATTATGCTTCATATTGAAAGCGTCCCATAAATAACAAATCAGCATTAGGTTGATTTAAGGAACACAGAGCTCGGAACACTAATCAACAGAGAGAGCAGAGGGTCAAACAGGAGTGACCAGAGCGGTAGAAAGAAAGCCAAAGGGATGGGGATGCATAAAAAAACAGAGAGAAAGAAAGCTCTGAGTGGGGAGAGGGTTCCAGAGCTGAATGCTGGGGAGAGCTCAAACAAAGCAAGGAGCAGAAGGGCTCACAGGATTGGTGACAGCAAAAGTGGGGGGGGGGGTTAGGTATGATGGTGCACACCTTTGATCTCAGTGCTGGTGAGGCAGAGACAGGCAGAACAGTTGGTTAACCCTAGCCCAAGTAAGTGTAGCTTACTTGGCAAGTTCCAAGCCAATGAGGTGTTTGTTTTCTCTTAAAAATAAATAGAAAAACAAGAAGAAGAGGAGGAGGAGGAAAAAGAGGAATAGGAAGAAGAAGAGGAAGCAGCAGCAGCAGCTTCCAGGTGCCATGCAGGTCCCTGGGCCCAGGGACAAACTGAAGCTACATCATTTAGACAGAAGGAACTCATGGATGCTAGTTTATAGACGTCTGGATCTGAAACCTTGCCCCTGGGAGCCGCGGCTAGCACCTCTCAGGATCCTCATCCTTAGGTCTGATGAACCACGGTGTCTGGCTCAGAGTATGGCAGCAGCCCCTCCCCAAGACAGGGAGTTTTTCCAAGGCATCCTGTCTCTCCTCTGAGGGCAGAGCAGTAGAGAGGTGGGCGGTGCTTCACCCCCTCGGCTTGCTGGAGCAGCTGCAGCCCACACTTAGGAATGAATGCCTGTGAGGGCTGCACTGCATTTCTCTGCAGCCGGTTTCAGAGTAGCACCAGCTGGGGCCTTGTGGAGACACTCCAGGACTTTGGCTACCACCTGGCCCAGTATCCAGACCAGTGTGGTTTGACTGGCTCCTTGGACCAGTTGATCCACTTTTTGACTGATGTCTGTATTCCTTGAAAACATTGCTGGCTGGACGAGGTAGGTAACAGGCTAGTGGCCCTGGATTT
Organism: Micromys minutus; assembly: GCF_963924665.1. NCBI lineage: Eukaryota > Metazoa > Chordata > Mammalia > Rodentia > Muridae > Micromys > Micromys minutus. The sequence goes on from NC_137969.1 coordinate 106,389,288, forward strand.
ACATAGAAGGCCCCTATCCTGAGAAAGCTCCAGCTCCTGTTCTGAATGACGCCTTAGGGACCCCACAGGTGCTGTGGTGGTTTGGAAGAAAACGGCCCCCATAGGCTTAGGTATTTGAATGCTTGGACCCCAGTTGGTGAAACTGTTTGGAAAGGTTTGGAAGAGGCGTGGCTTTGATGTAGGAGTTACGTCACTGGGAGCCCACACCCTTCCTAATTAGCCCTCTCTGTCTCTGGCCTGGAGGTCAGATGTAAGCACTCAGCTCCAGCACCATGCCAGCTTGCCTGCTGCCATGTTCTCCACCACGATGGTCATGGATTCTAACCCTCTGCAACTGTGAGGTCCCAAGTTAAATTCTTCTTTTATGAGCTGTCTCAGTCATGATGCCTCTTAGTAACAGAAAAATAACTAAGACAGAGTCCTAGTCTGGACACCTACCTGAGCTTCAACCAAAAGTTCTCCCCACACATCTCCCTGGCAGAAGTCTCTATGGGTTCAATATTACAGAACACTTGAACTCCACACCCCACACCATTCCATGTTCCTTTCCTGCCAACTATGGCCTTATTGAGGTAAGAGTGTGTGTCAGAATTACTATTATTAACTTAACACAGGTGAGAGACATGTGAGGGAAAAGCCTCGAATAAGAGCTTGCTTAGCTCAGATTGGCCTTCAGTCATATCTGTAGGGGATTGTCTAGATTATTAATTGACACAGGAAGCCTACTGTGGGTGGCACCATCCCTAGGCAGGTAGTCTTCTAAGATAGCTAACTATGCATCTGCCAGAGAGTGATCCAGCGAGCAAGCCAGCAAACAAGTTCCCTCCATTGCTCTCACCTGCAGATCCCTGCTCTCGGTTCCTGCCCTGACTTCCCTCAGAGATCCAGGAGAAGTAACCAAATTAAACCACGCCTCCTCGGAGATGTTTGTGCTCGGAGTGGGTTAGCACAGCTACAGAATGAAGCTAGAGTAAAAGGCCTTCTGAGTCAAGCTCAGCTTGAGGTGGGGAGGCTGACACAATCTGCCGCCTTCACCACCCACCAACCGTGTCTGGGAGATGCCGGAGAAATGACACAGGTCTCTAAATGACAGCTGAAGCGAACTTCACAAACTATCAGGGCCACCAGGAGAAAACGGACTAGCGCTTCTCAGATGTCACATTTATGAGCCTCTAGGGAAGGCAGTCAATGTAAAGTCTTCATGAAACAAGTCCCCTCCATTCTTACTCTGTGTCCACAGAGGTACAGTGTCTCACACGTGCATACACATCAACAGTCATTGCAAAGGCTTTAGGATAGCCCAACAGGAAACGGTGTCATCTTATCTATGCCGAGGCAAAGACAGAGCAACGCCGCTGGCTGGCAACAGCTGAGGAACTGCAGAGCTGGACCACTTCCCACACACGCGGGTTCTCCATCAAGTGTCCCTACCGGAGTCCTACCTCTATCTGGTTATCATGTCGTCTGCCTTTCTCTGTTCATATGCATAGTAAGATTACTATATCATGCAATATCACACGCATAACTTACGGGCTACACAATCATTAGATAGACTTCTTCACATTACACAATGCCTTTCATGTCAACCACATACTCTTACTAGCCCCAAGGATACTCTGACCTTGACCAACACAGGCTTATTACAGACACTCATAGTGACGGGTGGTCCCTTCTCTAGCACGGTGAAGGAGAAACGGGCAGTTTCAACAGGATCGAGTCTATCGGAGTGAGTCCAAATTCACAGTGCAGCCGTGGGGAATGGAAAGACTGTGCCTTCGTTCTCACGGTGACCCTCAGGAGATAAAGCAGCTGGAGACTTACTGGGAAGTCGTGTTCTGAATGAGGCATTTACGGAATAGCTTGCGCTCGGTTTGTGTTTCTGCCTCTGGACAGGAAACGGAGAAATCACTGTCAAATTGCTATAATTGATAGTCTGAGAAAGTAAAGTGGGTGTTGATTCATCCTGGAGAGTCCTGAGATATGCAAGCAGGCACTGACTTTGTGGACAGAAAAATCTAGATCTGTCCTTGTCCTCTTCAAGTATCTCAGATACAGTTCGAAGCTGACAGTCTATTTATCTACCTTCCGGTTCCCCACTGCCAAGGTCCTTGCTATCTCCAGAAGGGCCGCTGAACTTGGAGGGAGGAGAAGCATTCAGGTTCACTCTTTTCCTCAGAAGGAATGCCACGCTGCAGTCTCCAGGCGTCATCGCCGATGCTCTCTGAGCCTTGGACTCTGTTAGGGATCACATGAGCACTGGAATCCCCCTGATTGTTCGAAATAGCTAAGTGCACCTTGTCTTAGTTCCCTGTGTGCCTTGATCCCAGCACTGGTCTCTGCAGCTCCAGTCACAGAACATGTGCCACAATAGGATCAGAAAAAACAAAAACAAAAAAACAAAAAAACCTTCCTCACAGTAAAGAGTCACTGAGAAGACGGTTCCAGGCAGCAGCTGTGTGTCAGCCGCCCTCACACCGGAAGGTCCCGAGTCTGAACCCCAGATGGGCAGCCACAACCTCAGCTTTGGGCCTGAAGATGGGGCTCAGTGGGTAAAGCACTTCTCCACAAGCAAGAGGACTTTGATCTCCAACACCCACAGAGAATGCCGACCATGGCTACACATGCCTGCAGCCCCAGCACTGGGAAGTAGAGACAGGTAGATCCAAGAACTCATTGCTGGGCAGCCTGTCCTAAGTGGCAAAAATCCCATTTCAAAAATAGACCCTGTCCCAAGGCAATAAGGAGGGAGCAATAGAGGAAGGCATCCCATATCCTGTTCTTGTCTCTGGTGCATGCACACACGAGTGGATACACACTCATGAACACACACACACACACACACACACACACACACACACACACACACACACTAGGACAGTGGGTTGGTCACTCATTAGAATTATGTTCAGTGCTTTTAAAGAATGACATTTGCTGGAGACTATGCCAAACAATGCAGAACCCCTGGAATTGGTATCCAGACAGCAGTGTTTTCAAATGGAGTCCCCAGATGATGTTAATGCATACCAAAGGTTCGTTAAGAATTAGAATTATTAAGAATCATAACAAAAAATAAATACCAATGCCTTAAGATGAAAGGCTTTTCTCCTTCTCATAGAAAGACTTTAGGTCTGTGCACAGGTGGGTGTGCCACAGCTCCTTGGACTTGAGGACCTCAACATATTCTGTCTTCCTGATCTACTGCCTTTCTGTCAGGCTTCTTTTCTCAAGAGCACCTCATGGTCTTGAATGCTGAACCCCCAGCCATCACATCCCAGGACCAAGGAAAGAAGAAGAGGACAGAAAGACATGTCACACAGTCTGTTCTAGAAGGATTCATCTCAGATGTCTCACTGGAATGTCGTATCACATTTCTACTTACATCTAGATGGCTGGGTCTGAATCATCTGGCCACATTTAGTTACAAAGGAAGTTGAGGGGCATGCCTTTAATGGTGGTACTAGCGATTTTGCTCATCACTGTGACCATATCACCTAACCAAAAGCTACTTAAAGGAGGGAGACTTTATTTTGGCCCATGGATTGAGGGTCCAGGACATTGTGGCAGCTAAGGCACACTGGTGATGGTGCTCACAGCTACAACATGAGCTTTGACATAGGAACTTGAAGCTGCTCAGACCAAGAAGCTGAGAAGGGAGAGGGAGCGGGGTTAGGGTAGAAAGGCTAAAGCCTGCTCCCGGGGAACCTACTTCTTCCAGATGGGCCCCGCTTCCTGATTTCCACAGCCTCCCAAAACACCAGCAACTGGGGACCAAATGTTTAAGCACATGAGCCTACGGTTTCCTCTGGATCATAACTACCAGTCTGAAGGTCTGGGGCTAAAGAAGAGCTGGAAACAGAAGGCAGGATGGCCGGTAAATTCGTCAGTCACAGAGACTGATGAGGAAATCTGCACTGTAGTTCACTCTTCAAGTTTGTTTGTGCTTAAATCAACGTGTGTGTGTGTGTGTGTGTGTGTGTGTGTGTGTGTGTGTGTGTGTGATATACATTAATTGTGCACATTCATGAGGTTCAGTGTAAAATTACTTCTGTGTTTAGAGCCGCCAAACTCCTCTCTATCTCTGCCCACATAACAGGCTATTGTGAACTGTAGTCCTCCTTGTGCTATGGAGCAACAGAACTTATTCCTTCCAGCTAGCTAGGCTTTGCATTGATTAGCCAGCCTCCTTTTATCCAGCCTTTCCTGTCTCTCTGCACCTTCCCCCACTGGGGCCATTTTCCCAAGCTGGTGCTGGAGAGAACACTCATATGACATGAGACATGACATACTAAAAGGCCACGCTCGCTTTTTGCCAGTCCCAGACGTGCTGAAAGCACAGATCCACATTCACTAGCAGGTTCTCTTGTCTGTGGGCTCATGACGAACTCAGGCGGCTTCAAAGACAGGGCTTAGGATCCAGGGACTGGTGTTCATGGTACAACAACCCACATCCTTTCTGGGCAAAGGTGTACACTGGAGTAGAAAGGTCTTTCTTGGCATGACCCTAAGCTAGAAATAGAGACAAAGATCTTTCTATGCCACACTGAGTGGCAGGTAGATAAAGAAGCAGTCGAAATAACCGCCCAATTTTGGTTGGGAAAAAACTCGATGGCAGAATGCTTGTCCAGATCATCTGCTGCCCTGGGTTGCATTCCAGCTTCACAGGAGTACATAAACCAAGAAGTCACCCATTTTTCTTCCACATATTTAGCACCGAAATCCTTCTTACATGGCCTTCATTCTTGTATGACCAAGCAGATAAAGAAGACGGATTTTTCAGTGACGGGCAGAGCCTTCTCACACAGAAAGTACCTTGCTACAAGTTACCTAGTTAATGTCTCACACCTCACTTTTCACCCCTTGAAGTCCTCAGCAGCTCTGAACACACTTGGGCCACGGCTATCATTAAGCCCACCGCAGTGGTCCTCTCCCGCAGCACTTCCACTGCAAAGCGGCTGGTTTCCAAACCTCCCCTCTTGGCTGCTTTAGGGAAGGTGCACTATTGCCTCTTGGCAAGGATGACAGTGTTTAGAAGGTAAACTACCAAATATAACCCATACCCGCCACTACTAGTTAATGCTTGACAGAAATGATTGTCTCCAGAGACCGTTAAGAACTAGTATGAGCCGGATGGTGCTCTTCTCAATTCACATTCTAACCCCACCTCCCAGCTGCTTCAGAATTTTGACCATCATTCAAGAGCAGTGATGGATAAGGTAAGGGATTGGGGGTTGTCCACCATCTACAAGCCAAGAGAGGCCTCAGAAAAAAACTAAGTCAGCTGATACTCTGAGCCTTTACCTGTGAAAAAGAAGTCTGTTGATTCATCCCCTCGGCCTGTGTTTGCTATGGCAACCCCGGAAAACTGACATAAAGAGTGGCTACTTCGTACTGCACAACTTTTCAGACTGGAACGGAGCGGGGTGGAAATCATAGTGGTTAGCTCTTTGCCAGGAGGCAGGTCTGGACCCATTCAAAAGCAAGAGTCTTTATATAGCTCCCCAGCACCAAGAACATGGAGGGAATGATGACTTGGCCAACAAAATTAAGTAGTATTAAATTATAGCACAAAGCACAAAGCACATATTTATATATCAAACTGATGTAAATACATTTGAGTGAAGAGATGACCAAGCACCCATATGGAAAAATTCCAAATAGCTCATGCAAATTGATGCCCTACTGTTAAGGAAGTGGAGGGTAACACCCATTCCGTACATGGCACACCGTGACTTCCTTCTACAAGTACTGGAAGGAAAAGGAAGAAAAGTAGCTTTTCTAGTGGAAAAAAACCAACAAATACTGACTTGGCCCAGTGATCAAAGCTCATCTCTGTACTGTACGTCACCTTCATAGCTTGAAACCCAGGCACGACGGGACAAGAATGGCCCTCTACTTTGGTGGTCTTTCCTCCTAAGAACTTGTAAACCAGACCTGAACATGAGAAAAACAAACAAATCCCTGATTCCAGAAGAGAAACAACCTAAAAATATTTCTCCAAACTGCCAAGGTCATCAAAACCAAGAAAAGGCCGAGACACTGAGCCAAGGGCAGCTTACAGAGATGACTAAATGTAATGTGCTGTCCTGGATAGGATCCTGGAACAGAAAAACGGATCTTAGGTAAGCACTCAGGAAGTCTGAATTAAGTATAGATATCAGTTCATTTAAAAGATGATACACTTACCACACCGATGAGGGCTGTTGATAATGGATAGGGAGGCTGGTCATGTGTGGTAGAAAAGATGTAAGGTGTTTGTCTCTGTGCTTTCCACACATTTGCCTGTGACCCCAGGTTTTTTTTTTTCTTTCCAGAAATGTCTATAAAATGAAAATGTGCTAAGAATAATTTACTCCATCAAAGTGGAAACTTTAATGGTTCTTTGGAGAGTCAGTTGTGTTGGATGGTGTTTTGCTGGGGCAAACACTTGAAGGAGTGTTTTCCTGAAGTGGACATAGGTCAAAGACCAAGGAAGACTTGTGAAGGAATGTTTGGCTGAAGCAGACACAGGGAGAATATGTTCTGCTAAAGCAAGCACATGAAATTAACACTTGATAAAAGTCTTTGCTAACAACATACATGTATTCATCCACCTTATACGGCATGGTTGAGCTCCATTTGTCCAGACTCCATAGAGAGAAACACCAAAAAACTTCTGGTGGTGTGCTGCAGTTTGTTGCCACTTCTGCAGACTCACGCTGACTGGATGCACGTGCCAAGGCAAGGCACATAAAGGACATGTGGTGTTTGGGGGGTATACACAGGACAGAGTGACAGAGACAGAGCTTGGCTTGCTGGTACAGCCTGCTGTGCAATGCTTGTGGGACTCTCTTTGCTCATCTTTGCTGAGAGAGGCACAGCCAAGAACTTCTCCTGGTGTCCCTCCTGGTGACACAAGCTGAGGCTGAGGCCTGGATGCCTCTGCAAGGTTGTGTGACCACTGCTGATTCATGTTTACTACCCTGACTCTACCAAACTGGACTGCTGGTATACCCGTGAAGTGTTTGCAAATGGATCAAGCTGCTGCTGCCTCTGCTGCTAACCTGTAAACTGAGCTGCCAATTTTCAGAGAAAACAGACAGGAGTTGCTTCAGAGAGCTTTTCTAAACAGGTCCACTCCCTCCTTCCAACCCCCATATTCTTTCTTTTCCACTACCTCTGGTGGGTGTCGAGCTACAAGGAAGGTTAAAGCCCTTAAGAACCATCATTAAGATTTGAAAAACTTGAAGTTACTCTCCATAGTGATTATACTCCATAGAATCGCTATCTGTGTGTCTGTGTTTTGAGTCAGAGTCTAATGTAGGCCAAGCTGTTTTTTACCTCATTTTGTAGCTAAATGTGTCCAAGTTCTGGGGTTACAGACATGTAATCACTGTTCTTGGTTCCTACATAGAATCTCAAGGGGTCTCTTTTCTTCACCATTTGCAGAGCCCCCCCCCCCTCAGGTGCCTGTAGGACAGGCTCATGCCACTGGAGAGTTCAGTGATGTGCACATAACAGAGCTGATGGAAACTGACAGAGGAGTTATCTGCTGGTACATCTGGTAGCTTCGTAGGCCTGAAACTATAGGGGACCAGACAGGAAAGTCACTGACCCCAACTGGCCACCAGTTCAGAAACATTCTCTTATAGGTTCACCTCTGTCCAGAGTCAACCCTGAGCCTCCCTGACTGAGTAACCACTCTCTCAATATTTTAAAGTTAATGGGACTTAGGGATGCTGACTCATACTAGCAGAAATGAGTGGATACGGCGCAACAAAACAGGATGCCAGGCTGTCGGGCAGACCCAACCGGCTGAGCCAGATCGGGCGAGGCCTGAGAACGTACATTCTGGCAAGGGATCCGTGGCTGCTGCTCTGTGAGACCCACACATCAAAGAGCCTCCGTCTAGACCAGCCACATGGGAAGCGTGAGGAGCAGAGCTTACTGTTAGGCTGTGTCTGAATCTGGTCCTAGGAAAAGCTGACCACGTGACTGCACAACAAATCAGGCTGCATCTGTCCGCATAACAGAAATAAACCAACTACCCACAGTGGCTTCAGCACTTAACAGACAGCCCAGTGAGCACAGCCACCCTGTACTGGAGGACAATTGGCTTGACCTGTCGTCTGTGTCCCTAGAATGTTTACCTGATTTCATCGTCTGACCTGTTGTATTTGTGGGCCATACAGAGACTCAAAGAGATTCAAAGAATATTAAAAACAAGACAACTGGGCTGGAGAGATGGCTCAGCAGTTAAGATCACTGACTGCTCTTCTAGAGGTCCTGAGTTCAATTCCCAGCAACCACATGGTGGCTCACAACTATCTGTAATGAGATCTGATACCCAGAATCTATTGGTGTGTCTGAAAATAGCAATAGTGTGCTCACATATATAAAATAAATTAATTTAAAAAAAAAAAAAAAACAACAAGACAACTACCTGAAAACTATACCCATCAGAGGAAAGCAAGGCATCATAGCTTTACCTGCAGCCCAGGAATGAGCATGTTTCTAACTGATGTGCTCAGAACGGAGCATTGGTTTAGTGACACTCAGGAAAGGGAAGACTGATGACTCACAAGGCCCAGCATGCAAAAGCATTACAGGGAAAATCTTCCTTGAAAGCTAATTCTGGGGCATCATTTATCGCACCCCAACCCTCAGCGACTCCGATGAGGGGCGTCTGACTTGGCAGGCTGCAGCTGGGCTTATACATTAGCGCTTTAAGCACATGCTCCAAATATAAGTCCAGTTATCTACTTTAGTGGTTTTCAATCCTGGCCCACATTAGAAATATCTGAGACTAGCAAGAAATGCAGGTGGGAAGAGTCCTGATATGTGCCCCTAACTCCCAATGCCAATGGGATCAGAATATCAGTGGGTAAGATTCAGGCAGAAAAAAATTTCTGGAGCTTCCTGGGTGTTTTGATGCTTAGTGTCTCTTGGTGTTATTTTTCTGGGTTGTGAGGCATCAAGGTTCTAACATCCCTCCCGGGAGATTCAGATTTAGGTCCATGACATGCACGTGTTTAGCAAGTGTTCTAGGTGACTTCCATCTGATGCTTGAGGACTGTACCTGTCTTACCTTGCTGACTCAGAAACCCTTGGAAAGGCCGGCAGCGTTTGCACCGTACCCCCAACCCAAACCCCACCTCTGCTTTGGAGAATCTAACCTTAAAGAGAAGGATGTCTTGCTCAATGCTTTGCTGCTGAGCCCCCATAGCCCCACACTTACAGCTAATGTAACAAAATATTTCCCCCATATTTAAATACTGCAAACAGCCACTCGGCACTATATGCCAGGCAAGTGTTTTATAAGCAATGAATAGAATAAATGATTTAAGGTTTGCAACAATATACTAAGTAGGAATCATGTGAGATACTAACTTTGTAGACAAGGAAACTGAGGCACAAACATGAGTACACATTGCCTCTTAAACTGTCCTTTACCAAAAGGATGAATTGAACTCCACCAGGGAAAACAGAGGTCCATTATCTTACCCTAGCCCCATTGCCTTGAGAGGTGAAAGAAGTTAAAGAGCCTGCCATATGTTACTGGCTGTCTGAAGAGCAAGCACCAAAGAAATCATAGTGGTGCATGCCCTATATGCTGGCACTTGGGAGGCAGAGGCAGGTAGATCTCTGAATTCCAGGCCAGCTTGGTCTACAGAGTGAGTTCAGCTACATAGTGAGACCCTGTCTCGAAGAAGAGAGGGAGGGAAGGCATTAGGAAAGAATGAAGAGAGAGGGGTAGAGAGAGAGAAAGCAAGCTGTTTGTTCTGTCTCTACCAAGTGCTGGGCTCCAACCTATATTATTTCATAATAATATTATTAAATAATAATGTTATTTCACTTGACTCCTATTGTCATGTACACATGGTACCACTTTCCACAGTGACAGAGAGAACTGTGTTGATGGATAGCACCGTTTAAGTGGAGAGAGCAGTAGGCAAGCCAACAATGTCTGCCAAGTGGATGTGGGGCAAGAGGAGGCTGGGAAGTGGCTGGGGTGGCAAGGGAAGGAGTCTTGAAGGAAGGGAAGCTGTGGGTGCTTTTGAACCTGGGAATCACAGACCATGTTCAGTTACCAAACTCCAATAAGCCAATTAAAAGAGCCAAACTAATCATGGAAATGTGGTCAAATGGAGAACAGGGATAAAGAGTTCCAGGAGAACCCCAAAGTCTGTTGTTGGGGGGCTCCTAGCATAAGACTGAAGTTTGTGTATCTAAGCAGTCTTGGTCTGGTGTGGTCTTCCTGGGCTTCAGTCTTGTCCTGTAATATGGTCTGAGACATTCTTAGAATTGTGTGAAATCTCTTCCTCCGGGGACAAGTTTCTCCTCTGAGTTGCACCTTTTCCTTTTCCCAGCATGAGATTCCTAAGGAAGCTTATTTCTTTGGGGTCTATTGTTTCACGAGTTTGATAGTCAGACTGAGGGAGATAAGTGTCTCCTTTAGAATTCCTTCAAGTCTGCAAGGCCAGGTGAAGGAGATCTCTGACTCACAAGTGGATGTCTGAGGTCTGGGAGGACGATAACCATCTCCTTCAGACACACTTACTTCTGGGGCAAATCTAAACAAGTCAGGGCAGATGGATGAGGTCCACCCACTTTCAGGAATGGCAAAACACGGTGCTGCCTTTAGAGAAAACATGACATCTCAAGCTCATGCAGGGAACCAGAACAGTGATTCCTTTGTTCTGCTTCCGTCTCAGCTCTTCTTCCGGGATGCTGAATGCTACGGGAGGAAGGAGGAAGTTGCCAACCCAAGTCTTTAACTCCAAAGTACTTTAAACATTTGACCAACAGCCTGGAGCCACTGCCTCTGTCTTCAAGGGAAAACACTGATAAGTGGCTAAAGAAAGCTACCTGCTCCCTATCTCTACCTGATTAGCACCATCTAACAGCCCCTCTATCTACCTACAAGAAGCCACATTCCAGATCTGCCTTAAAAGAAACCTACATATTTTCCAGCATTCCTAAGGTTGGATGCTATTTGTCAGGTACAATGGTTAACTCATCTGCTGACTTGCGGTGATCAAGAATCACTTGGTTCCTAGGCATGGTTTTAAGGAGGTGATCTTGATTCGGTTAATTGAAGGGGCAAAATCCCCCACCTGTGGATGGAACTATTCCCTGACCTGGAATCTTAGAGTGTATAAAAAGGAGAAAATGAACTGAGGACAAATACCCATCACTTCTTGATTCTTAACTGTGGCTGTGATGTAACCAGCAGCCTCAAGTTCCACCTGCCTTGACTTCTGGAAGCAGGGATGGAGACACTCAAGTCCTGTGAGAGATGCTTTCTCTTACAGAGGCAGGTAAGGTAGGCAAAGTGTGAATGAACTATGAGCCACCATACAGTGTCTTTTATCACAGTAACAAGAAAAGAAATAACATCAGACAATGCATGGTGAGGCCTTAGAAAGTCTAGAACTCTAGGCTCATTAGATAAACAGAAAGGATCTAAAAAGAACCAAAGTGAAGATGCCCAGAGATGGGTTTCTGAGAGGTTGCGAAAGGGGTGAGTCTTGGTTCACTTGGTTTGGAAAGCTGTGACACACTGTCATAAACTGAGTGGCTTATAACACAAGTTTATTTCTCACAGTTCTGAAGGCTAACAGGCCAAGATCAAGATCAGCTTGGGGTCTAGTAAGAGCCTACCTTCTACCAAAGAGATGACCACCCCCTCACTGTAATCTCACCTGGCATATACACTGCTGGGGAATAGAAATGGGTCACTGGGAGTGATCAGTGGGGATGGGGAGGCTTGTTTCCCTCTAGCTTGGTTTCTTGAGCCACCAAACAAGCTTTTCCATGCTCCTGGTGCCGTCGCTGCAAGTGATGAGTGCAGTCAGCATCTCTTTCCCGACATGACACATTGTGCCCTCAACCCATGAGCCAAAATGAATTCTTCCTTCCTCCCTGGAGCACTAAAAAAAGTAAGGAATATAAAATCTCACCAAAATATAGGTGCTTCAGTTCTTCTTAGAAGGGAAAACAAAATACTCAAAGGAAGAAATACAGGGACAAAGAGTGGAGCAGAGACTGAAGGAAAGATCATCCAGAGACCGCCCCACTTGGGAATCCATCCCATATTCAGCCACCAAACCCAGACAATATTGATGGTGCCAAGAAGTGATTGCTGACAGGAGCCTAATACAGCTGCCTCCTGAGATGCTCTGCCAGAGCCTTACTGATACAGATTAAAATGCTAACCATAGGACTGAGCATGGGGACCCTCAATGGAGGAGTTAGAGAAAGGACTGAAGGATCTGAAGGGGTTTGCAACCCCATAGGAAGAACAACAATACCAACCAACCAGACCCCCCAAAGCTACCAGGGACTAAACCACCAACCAAAGAGTACACGTGGTGGGGACCCATGGCTCCAGCCACATGTGTAGCAGACGATGGCATTGTCTGGCATCAGTAGGAGGAGAAGCCCACTATAGATGAATGCCAGGGCGGTGAGACGGAAGTGGGTGGGTGGGAGGGGGCACATCCTCATAGAAGCCTCAGGAGAGTGGGAGAACTAGGAAAGGAGATAACATTTGAAACATAAATACATAAATTATCCAATAAGAAAAATAAATGTAGAAGAAAAGATTTCACCAATACAAACACTGAGCCCCCAGAGGGAAGACTAAGGCAGGCTAACAGGAAGCCTGCTGCTGCAGCAAGGACATCTAAACCACGCAGCTCTCATCCCAAAATGAGCTCTTTGGGCTCTTCCTGTGGGCTGTGAACAGCTCTGGACCAGCAGGGATGGAGATGCTCAAGTCCTGTGAGAGATGCGTCCCTTACAGGGGCGAGCAAGGAAGGTAGTGTGAAGGACAGATGGCCAGAGTGAGGAAGAGGCAACAATGGCCACGCCCAAAAGAAAGCTCAGCCACAAATGGAAATCAACTGGGGTTGTCAGTGATGACAGTAACTAAGCAAATATTCCATCACTCTGTATTTCAGTCTTTTTAATACTGCATTCCTGCTGTGATTTATTTGAAACCAAGTAAAATATGATCTGAAAAAGGAAACTCACTGAACTAACTGACTGAAGTTGGTTAATTGAAAAGTATATTATTTTCCAAGCCTAATGCTATGCATTTTCTTTCCTTGAGGCATCTAGCTGGGTAGACCATGTGCACCAGACAAGTCAGAATTAATGGTTCAAGATTTGTTTGTTTGTTTCTTCCTTCATCTAAGAAATAACAGCTGACAGCCTTTATAATTTATCATTGCTTCAGGAAGACCGAGCTCCTATTTTCCACCTTGGGCACAATCTTCTCAAGACACTGTGATTTCCTCATGGGCTGGAAAGTCATAATCTCTTGTGTGCACCCCACTGACAACAGCATCTCAGCTGGAAAAGGGTATTGGATCTGCTTGCAAACCACTGAGCCTTCAAAACAAGCAACGGCGCCAAATGCTTAGTAACATTCTCATCCCGCCATTGCAAAACAAGCCGATTGTTCCCAAGAACTATTTGATGTATATCTATGACCAATAAACTTGGGGAATTCTCAAAAGCAAAATTCATTAAAAAATTAGTTTAAGGAGATTATTCTTTCTACTGTTTAGAGAAACCTCTATGAAAGCAAAAGCTATATGGTATTCTATATGGTATTCTATATGGTATTCTAATGCTTGAAGATCCATTTGCCTACAGCTCTTGCAACTGTGACCCATCATAGACATGGGGATTTTTGTCTAGTGTTCTTTTTTTTCAAAAAATTTATTGGAAATTTTATTAATTTACATTTCAAATGTTATCCCCTTTCTCAGTTTGCCCTCTGGAACCTTCCTAACCCATCCGCCCTCCCCCTGCTTCTATGAGGGTGCTCCCCCACCCACCCTTATCTAGTGTTCGTAACCATTATGAGAATATTATTAAATAACACTCAAGAGACGTCTGTGAAAAGAAAAGAAGTTGCCTGAAGCGAAATGGACCTTACATGCATTTGTGAAACAACCTTAACTAAAGCCATTAACAATAAAGTTTGAAACATCTCCAACTGATGTACTTGACTCCTTGCATTTATGTCTATAGACATTTATCTGGCTTACCTCATTTAAAAGAACAGCACAGGAGAGGCTATCTCATTACCACTTGTTTGAGAAACTCTGAAAGGGTGACAATGGAGTTACTGGTGGCATGGCTATGCAGTCACGGCTGGAAGCTGTGCCCTGGGAGACTTCTGGCTTCTCACCTTTCTGTTCCTTGTTTCTTTTTTCTCCGTGTGTGTGTGTGTGTGTGTGTGTGTGTGTGTGTGTGTGTGTGTGTGCGCGCGCGCGCGGTGTTACATCTGTATGTCTGCATGTTTCCATGTGTACAGGCACATGTTTGTGCATGCATGTGTGTACATACGTATGTATGTATATATGTGGAAAGGCCTAAGGTTGGCAAGTGCCATCTTTTCTGTTGCTCTTCTCCCTTCCTCCCTGAGAGCTTCCTCACTGCGGTCTCTCAGTCAGACCCAGAGCTCATCAATATGGTTCATCTCTGCCTCCCAAGCCTAGAGTGACAGACAGGCCACCACAGCCACCAACATTTATGTGAGTTCTAGAGACATGAACTCTGGTGCTTAGTTGTGTGGCAAAGCAATTTTACTACAGAGGTGTCTCCCCAGCCCCATCTTTTTATTTTTTCAGACAGTCTCCCTCTTCAGTCCCTGCTGGCTAAGAATTTACTGTGTGGCCCAGACTGAATTTGTACCAATCTTCTTGCCTTGGCCTCACTAGTGCTGGTACTGCAGGCTTAAGGTATCATTTCCAGCCACCTCCCAACCTTTCTCAGATTCATGATCCTTACCTGTGTACTGGAGTTACCATGTAAGCTCCCCATAGGATGTTCATAACAGCTGACAGTGATGGAGGATTTATTATGTACTAAAAGTTTGATAAATATTTCACATTTTATACTATTTTATGTAGAAAATCTCATTTAGTCCTTAGAACAGCCCAGTGATGATTTTATCTCCTGGTGATGAAGAAATGGGGGCACTTAGATGCATGGCTACTTGCCTAAGGCCACACGCAGAAAGCAACAAGCCCAAGACAGAAAGGCAGATACTCCCCGAACTTTCAGCTGGTGCCTCCCACCCCTACGCTGAATGTGCATCCAGACAAGGACATTGCCCACAGGCACAGAAGAAGGAGATGGTAGTGTTGCGTCCCAGGAGAGGAACTGAATATCTAGGGCACTTTATTGACACTTTGAATGTAAACATCCTTTATGTATTTTTTAAGCTTTACAGAAATGATCTGCTCCAAATAAATCAAAAAGGGTCTGTGGAAACCAACATTTCTACACATGTTCAAAAAAGTCAGAACAACACCCCTTATATAGACTTAGGGCAGGAATCCCATTTGCACTGGTCAGCACTACACAATCGTGGAATCACACAAAGCTCATGCAGAAACCCAGATGTCTCGGGCTAAAGCTTCTAAGGCAGCTGCTGAATCAATGCTTTCGGCTGACCCAGAAGTCTTATCCCGTGCTCTGGTGACTTACTGAATGTCAACACAGTCCCGACCACAGGGGTTTGCCACATGCTGCAACCCTAACCAGAAGCCTTCATTTCCTGGTTTTCTCAGGCCACCCTCCAGGTCCTGCCTTTTAATGGCAGAACTGCCTTCACCTCCCTCATGGTCCTGAAACCACACTCTATTTATTCTCAGAATATGCATCCACACTGGTTGATATGCTGTGTCTGCTGCTGATTCCCGTCTCCTCCAGTTCAGGCCCTTGAGGGTAGGGGAGGGGGTAGGGAAAGGGGGCAGCTTCATGAGGGCTGAGTCTCCACTAGGACCTCTGCAGTGCCCAGAGAAGTGGACCCTCATTTCACCACCATACAAATGAGACTACTGTGACCTCCAGAATTGACCATATTCAATATCTTCCTTTTGAAAGGATTATGTTTATTTTTTAAAAAAATTAACATTGTCAAAAGAAGAGGAAGAGGTTAAAAACATCACAGAGATTAAATTCAGGCCCCAGGTTCTCAGGCTCATGTGCCCAGCGAGTTACCCATGCTTCCTACACCTCAGCCTCTCTGCTCTATAAAAAGTTGATTGTAACCGCGTTTAATCCACAAACATGACGCATGACTTCTATTGGCTTAAGTGAGAATTAAATGGGAACTGAGTAGGAAGGAAGTACTTGGAAACTGCTGAGATGTAACATCCCTGTGGGCTTAATGCGAACCCTTGGGAGGAGTAAGGTGCTCTTCTTGAAGCTACCACCAGAATACCTTGTAAAGTTCAGTGGAATTTAAAGTGAAGAAGACAGTAAAAGTCGATGGAAGGTCTAAACTTACACACTTCCCCATGCCGAGTTAACCCAAGCTGTGTCTCTTTTAAGTTTTATTAGGCAAATCTGTAACAAAAGCCTCAGAGAACAGTGCACTGTGGTGTGGCTGCCAAGGGGTAAAATTGAAGACCTCCACAGAAGAAGGAAAAGGTTTTAACACAGCATACACTGTGTGATCAAAATACATCAACCAGACCAAGTGTAGTGGTTTGAATAAGAATGGTCCCCAGAGGTTCATATACTTGAATGCTTAGTCACCAAGACAGTGGCATTGTTTGAAAGGATTAGAAAGGTTGGGGTGTGGCCTGGATGGAGGAAGTGTGTCACTTCCAGTTGACTTTGGGTTTCAAAGCCCCATTGCAAGCCCAGAGTCCCTCTTTCTGCCGGTGGATCGGCTGAGTACTGACTCAGCGTCGGCTACAGAAGGCTACAGAATCGTGTGTGCCACCCTGCTCCCTGCCATGATGATAATGGACTAACCCTCTGAAACTATAAGCAAGCTCCCAATTAAATGCTTTCTTTTATGAGTTGCCTTGGTCATGGTGTCTCTTCACAGCAATGGAACAGTGACAAGAACATCCTAACACGTGGTAAAACACAAAACAGACATTTCTTTGACTCCAGTGTAGAAACAATGACTTGCTGATTAACAATGGGAAAGGTGCTTATTCCTTGCTAGTCTCTTAGGTTATGTTTACAGAGCTTTAAATGACCTCTCCCTTAAAATATCAAAGTATGTAGCCTTCTAGAGCCCAGAAAACCTTTGTTTGAAGGACACAGAATGAATGACTGGAGTTCAGCAGCCATTCAATACCCTCGGTTTCTGATATAATCAGAGCCTGTGGGGGCAGAAGAGGTCTGTGTGCCTATCCAGCTTCCTCAAGTTACAAAGAGAAGAACTGGCAAAGTAAACCTCTTCTCGGCTCCCACATTCATTCATCTAAAACAGACACCAAAGTCGGTTTTGCTTAGCATGAAAGTTGGGGGAAAAATATTAATTTCCTTTCTTAGCCCAAAGGAACAAATTATATCCAATTAATAAGTTCAATAATGGGCAGAGATCACATTCTCAGGATCTCTGTCTTAGGCTTCTGAGGCTCTTTAACATTCCCCTCCATGTGGGAAAAGCAGAGGCTTGTCATTTCAGATGCATTCAAGCCATAACTGTGTCTCTTTCTCCAGAAGTCACTAGGACGTATATGTGTTAAGGGGCCGATGTACATAAAAGCCACTACTGTGTATTAGAAGTCAAATTTGATCCCTGTCAAAGCAAAGCTCCTGCCTCCCGTCGGACACATTGTCCTTTCGTCCGTCAGCTGCACTGAGATAGGAGTTCCACGTACTGGAGAAGGCACCAATGAACCAAGGGAGATGGCTGCAGAACATGGGGACTATCTCCGAGAGGAAGGTAGGAAACCACCACTCAGTTTTACATTTGTACCTGTTACTACTCCCAGCCCACAGGAGCCTTCCTGTTAACTCTAAGGAACACCAGTTCATTGAATCACCTGACCAGACACACTTAATCCAGAAAACAGTGCTGGCCACTAGAGCTGTGTGTCTCCATTTTTGAGGCGAGAAAACTGAGTCACGAGGAAGTCCGTCACTTGCCAGACTCACAGATTTCGGGAGATTAAGATCTTCCTAGTGCCAAAGCCAGAATTCTTTCTCCAGAAGCACTTTTCACTCTTCCTCTACTAGCCTGAAGCTCACACCATCATCTGCCCTCTTTAAATGTCCTTGTTTTAACGGGAGACACCGACACCGTTCAACCGATGCCTCTGCTCGCTAAACAATATGAGATTAACCCTTAACCGGCGGTTGAGGGCTCAGTGGAAAGAGACTAAAGGAGCAGAGGGGTTTAACTTGTGCCCAACTGCAAGAAGAGTAACGGGTGGTTGAGGGGTAGGTATCTAGCTGGCCTAAGACAGTAATACCTGTGATCCGCCCCGCCCCAGGTCTCAGGAGGATGAACCGCAGGAAAACAGGGCTAAATCATCAATGTAAACTAGGCTCTTATTGATCTGTTTATCTTCTTTATTTTACTTCAGTTATTTTTAACTTTTATTTAGTTTTGTGGGTTTGTTTTTGTTTTTCTGAAATTGGGCTTCATGTAACCCAGGCTAGCTTCAAACATACTCTGTAGCTCAGGCTGATTGATCTGAAACCCCCAGTACTACTGTTTCTACCTTCCAAGGGCTGGGATTACCACATTACCTTACCTGTTCTCGTTTATTTATTGGACAAAAATCTTTCTATTGATGGGGTCATGTTCCCTCTCAGCTGTGCTAAATTTCCTGCTTGAGCCAGACCACCCTGCCAACAAGTGTTTTGCCAAATCCTAAATTAATGGTTGGACACCTATGGGGAAGGGGAAGTGTAGGGATTCTGTAAACCCCACCCCTCAATTATCTGGCAGTAGCCAAGTATGCTCTGCCCCCGTGACCTGACACTATAAAAGGGGCTGCTTGCCCCCTCCTCGCTCTCTTGGCCTCTCTTGCCTCCTGGCTCTCTTGCTCTCCCACCCCTACCCTTCCTACCCCTCCTCTTCCCCTTCCCTTCCTGCCTCTCCACGTACTCATGGCTGGCCTATACTCCTCTATTCCTCTCTCTCTCTCTCTCTCTCTCTCTCTCTCTCTCTCTCTCTCTCTCTCTCTGCCTCTGCCTCTACCATCCTCTTAACTCTCCCATGACCTGAATAAACTCTATTCTGTACTATACCATTGTGTGGCTGGTGCCTCAGGGGGAAGGGATCCTCAACATGGACCCCCCCAGGGGCATTTCCCTTGTCCCCAGGCCTTGCCGCACCTCCATGGGCCATATATCCCCCACTCTCTTCATCCTTTCCCTAACATTGGTGCCGAAACCCAGGACATCATCTTTTCGCAACAGGAAGGACACGAGGCTTGAGTCTCTGTTATAGCTACATGTGGTTTGAGAAGTCCCAGCTTCCCAGATTCTCCATGTCCTCTCTAGCCAAAGGAAGGTAGTCTACAGCTGGAAGGTTCAAAAGGACTGGAAGATAATTTAATACATTCCAGTGCTCTGTTCCCGGATCTTCCGATGGATGCACGGCAAAGTGAAACACACTCAATGGACTGGACCCAAACAAAATGCCTTTCCAAAGCTCAGGAGGGCATGGAGGCAGGGGGGGGGGGTGGGAACCAAATGAAAACAAAGGCCCGCTGTAAAGCTGCTCTGCTCTGCCCTGCCTTCCCCTGCCTGATTTCTCTCCACTCTTCACAATTTCTCCCCACCATCAGTAACAGCTCCTGAACCACTGACTGCCATCTGGAAAGGCTCTTTGAGCAGCTTTGACCCCAGAGCACTGACTCCGCTCTCGCTCTTGCTCTCAGGATACCAACCTTTGGAAACATCAGTGTGTTTAACAGTAATCCAGGACTTGAACTGACTGCCAAGGCAGAGATCCACTTGCACTCTTCCCCCAACAAAGAAGTAGAGTGGCCCAGAGCAGGATGCAGCAAACTCAAGGCTCGCAAGTTCTAGGCCAGTCAGGGATACATAGGGTTCCTGTCTTTAAAACAACAGAAATCAGGGCCGGTGAGATGGCTCAGCAGACACTTTCTGTCAAGCCCGATGACCTAAATTCAATCCCCAGGACCCACATCACAGAAGGAAAACTGACTCCTGCAATTCCCCTCTAACCTCCATCCCTGCCAAAATACACAGACATGCATGCACAAGTGTCAACAAGACAAGCAAGAAAAGTGGAACGTGGCTGTTTAGGCCCACAGTTCCAGCATATAAGAGATGGAGGCCGTAAGATTAGCAGTTCAAAGTCATCCTTGACTGTAGCAAGTTCAAGGTGAGCTTAGCCTAGATGATACCCTGTCTTAAAAAAAAAAAAAAAAAAAAAAAAAAAAAAAAACTCCACTATGTTCACAGCAGCCTTATGTATAATAGCCAGGAGGTAGAAAGAACTCAGCTGTCCTTCAACAGAGGAATGAATACAGAAAATGTGGTACATTTACACAATGGAGTAGTACTCTCAGCTATTAAAAATAATGAGTTCATGAAATTATTAGGCAAATGGATGGATCTAGAAAATATCACCCAAGGGCTGGAGCAATGGCTCAGTGGTTACGAGCACTGACTGCTCTTGCCAAGGTCCTGGGTTCAATTTCCAGCAATCACATGGTGGCTCACAGCCATCTGTAATGGGATCTGATGCCCTCTTCTGGTGTGTCTGAAGACAGCGACAGTGTACTCATATAATAAATAAATCTTGGGAAAAAAATAGAAAATATCATCTTGAGTGAGGTAACCCAATCACAAAAAT
Organism: Micromys minutus; assembly: GCF_963924665.1. Taxonomy (NCBI): domain Eukaryota; kingdom Metazoa; phylum Chordata; class Mammalia; order Rodentia; family Muridae; genus Micromys; species Micromys minutus. The sequence goes on from NC_137969.1 coordinate 106,409,872, forward strand.
ACACCCATGGTATGCACTCACTGATAAGAGGATATTAGCCCAAAAGCTCAGAATACCCAAGATACAATTCACAGAACACATGAAGCTCAAGAAGAAGGATGATCAAAATGTGGATGCTTAGTTCTTCTTAGAAGGGAGAACAAAAATATTCTCAGGAGGAAATACGGAGACAAAGCTTGGAGCAGAAACTGAAGGAAAGGCCATCCAGAGACTGCCCTACCTGGGGATCCAGCCCATATACAGCCACCAAACCCAGACAATATTGCTGATGCCCAGAAGTACATGCTGAGAGGAGCCTGATATAGCTGTCTCTTGAGAGGCTCTGCCAGAGTCTGACCAATACAGAGGCAGATGCTCACAGCCAAACATAGAACTGAGAACTGGATCCTTAATGGAAGAGTTAGAGAAAGGATTGAAGGAGTTGAAGGGGTTTGCAACCCCATAAGAACAACAGTACCAACCAACCAGAGCTCCCAGAGATTAAACCACTATCCAAAGAGCACACATGGACGGACCCATGGCTCCAGCTGCACAGAGGGTGGCCTTGTCGGGCATCAATGGGAGGAGAAGCCCTTGGTACTGCCAAAGCTTGATGCTGCAGAGTAGGGGACTGTCAGAGTGGGGAGGCAGGAGAGGGTAGGTGAGTGGGTGAACACCCTCATAGAAGCAGGGGGAGGGGAGACAGGATAGGGGATATGGAGGGGAATCGGGGAAAGGGGATAACATTTGAAATGTAAATAAAATATATCCAATAAAATCAGAAAAAATAAAATAAAATAAACTCTTGCTCCCCTGGGGGATGACAGCAGAAAGCTCTTTGAAGCCTACACTCCTCTGCTAGCACTTAAATTTAAATGAGTAAATAAACATAAATAAAATAAAAGTTGTCTTAGAATACCCGGCGCTACGTCTTCCAAAGAAAGGGTTCTATCTTGCATACCCTCCTGTGAGTTGTAAGGTGGCCACAGGCATGAGAAGGCAGAAACTAGACCTTACTCTTCCCTAGTTGAGATAAAGTGTAAATAAGTCCATTTCCCTTTATCCCAGAGAATTCTGCAGCAGTTTTAATGAGGCTAAGTGCCTGGCATCAATCTCTGAGCATGGCACAACTTTCTTGCTTTTTAAGAGAATTGTATCAAATTGTGCTTGGAGGGGGTGAGGGAAACACTCGTTAAGTAGTAAGAGTCCAGGACGTCGGATGGAGAGATTGCTCAGTGGTTATGCGCACTGACCATTAGTCCAGACAACCTGAGTTCAATTCCCTGCTACCATGCAATGGCTCACAGCCATCTACAGAGGGATCCGGTGCCCCCTTCTGTCATGTAGGTATACATGCAAATAGAGTACTCATGTACATAAATAAATAGTTTTTTAAGTCCAGAAAAGACGAAATTATTGTTTTGGATGCACAAGGAGAAGAGTGTTTGTTTTAACCTGAGTTTATACAGGACCCAAGATGACACACATGCTCGGAGAAACTAACTCGTGTCAAAAGAGCGGAGACCAGATCATAAATTATTTCATGCTTTCTCCACTAAAGTCATTTTCTCTTCACTAAAAGGAAAAGGAGGACTGGAGAGACAGCTCATTGATTAAAAGCAGTGACTGTTCTTCCAGAGGACCCAAGTTCAATTCCCAACACCCACATGGTACCTCACAACTGTCTGATAACCTCACACAGACATATATGCAGGCAAAAATCCCATATGTATAAAATAAAAATAAATAAATTCAAAGCAAAAGCAAACAAAAAAAGTTGTATGTGAGCATTTTCTGAAATTACACTTCTTACAGAATACTCCTCGTGTCCCCTTTTGTAAGAGAAACGTCAGTGGAGCAAGGGCTAACCTAACCGTTCCTTTGATTTCCAAATGAACTGGGCATGGTGGAGCACACCTTTAATCCCAGCACCCAGGAGGTGGAGACAGGTGGATCTCTGTGAGTTCAAGGCCAGCCTGGTCGACTTAGTGGGTTCCAGGACAGCCAGGAATACATAATGAATCCCTGCCTCAAAAAATATTTTTTAATGTGCTTATTTACATTTTATGAGTTCTCACACACACACACACACACACACACACACACACACACACACACACACACACAAGCTATGTACTTACTTACATGTTGTGTAAGTCACACACACAATCACAGTTCCTTAACAATGAGGGGATAAACAAGGCAACCTTTCCTTTTGGTCTGGTGACACCATTTCATTCCTCAAGGAAGCCGATTAAAGCACAGGTCCTAAGAGACACTAACTAGCTGACAGCACAGCTCCTTAAACCCTGACAACACACTGTTGTGAGCGACACCGGAGACCAGGGCGTTTCTACACTGACAGGGATGCTGTTCACCTGCCGTACAGACTCAGCCTGTTGGGGTAAAAGAATGAAATTGGGCTTAAAGGGTGAATTGTCAAGCGTGTGTACCGTGTGGTAAAGGACTGGAAAATCGAGGATCTGGAAAAAAAAAATGAAAGCAGTAGAGGTTATTTGCTTACCAGAGTAGGATTTAAAAACAAAAAACAAAACAAAACAATCAACTCATTCAATGAAAACAATGCAGAATTAGGTCAGCTAGGCTGAACACATAATCCGGAATTAGGTCAACAACTTGGACCTAGAAACCTGCTTCCTGTGTCCTGACTCCACAGAATCCAGTCAATGCTTGCTTTCTCGTCTACCAGCCTGCTGCAGAAGAACGGGAGAGGAGCTACATTCAGCGGGCGCCCCTTGCCTGTGAGAGGTAAGTGACCGTAAGCCCCACCCTGCAGCCATTCCCGGTCCTAGCCATAGCAAGTCACAGCTGAACAGAACATTATCTGTGCAATGTTGGTTCGGTCTGCAAGGCTCCATTCTTGGAAACTTCTAGTCTGCAGAGAGGAGGACATGTGCCAAACCTAGCTGGCACCACTCCCTTCAAAACTCCAGGTGGCTTAGGGACAGCTTCTGGGTGATCCCTCACCTGGTCCTGTGTGCAAGACTAGCCAGGACAGAGCTGGCTCCTATGTCCTTCCCTTTCTGAGGTGACATCTGTTCCAGTCAGCTATGTTCGTGGTTCCAGCATCTTCCTGTGTCATGCCCCTCCCCAGGCCCTTTGGTTTCCTCCTCTGTCAGTACTGGCACTGGGACCTTGACTTCACCCAGGCTGGGCAAGCATTCTGCCACTGAGGTGTTTATCTCCAGCCCACCCTGTCTCTAGTCCGTGATTCCTGCTTCCTGAGGCTGGAAAATCTGAGTGTTCTAATTCACATTAAGGTGCAGATGACAGACAGCATCTCTTTGGGCCTCTATCCATGTTCTCTCCTTGCTAAATTATGCCAGTCCCTGAAGCTCTGTGCTGGGGTGGGGGAGGGGCATTATGGAGAATAAATGGGGACATAGGTTTGTGTTGAGGGCTGTTTTCCAGTCATCCCATCAGCTTGCTGGGAAGTGACAATCACACATGGCACTTCTGTCCCACAGAGGTAGAGGAGTGGCTTAGCTGGACAGATGGCTCAGAGGGTAAAGGTGCTTGTGGTTTGCGTAAGCCTGGCAACCTGTGCTCAATCAATGGCGCTCACATAAACTTGGAAGGGGAGATCGCCACAAAATTGTACTCTGGCTTGATGGAGCATCTACACACACACACACACACACACCATCAACATCATCATAAGCAAAATTTTAATAGGGTGGGGGGCAGGCTACAAGGAGACTTCATTGTTCCCCCCCCACTTTGTTTTCAGTTTTGACCTACTGTGACAGCCCTCCAAAGAGAGAGAGAACTCTGGCATCATTTGACCGTCCTACCCAGCCAGTCCTGCCACAGTCCCCATCAACGTCCTGCTTCTTTGAGCCCCCAAACTCCATCTGACCTGTCCATCGTCTGAATCCTGGGGTTCCCGGGCCAACTGCTCACATTTATGACTTTGGACTGTCTCTACCTGTCGGTTTCACCCATTAGCCCTTAAAGTGCATTGGAGAAGAAATTTACACACTCTTCTTACCCATCGCAGCCCCCGGCACAGACAAGGTCCTGGGGCAGGACTGAGGCTTGGCTCTGCTTTTGGTTTTCTCTACTCTCTCTGTGTGCTGGACCACTTTCCAAGCATCCTGGCCCATCACAATCACCCTGTTGCCGCTACTCTGCCTTTCCTGCGTCTCTCTCAAGGCTCAGCTCCAACGGTACAAGCCCTGGAGGAACTTCTGAGAGATGGAAACTCACCAGCCTTCGTGCTCTCTCCAATTCTAATTTCCCTTCCCAGGTGGGAAAATATACAGAGTGTGGAGAAACATTCGAAGAAAAAAATATGACAAGCGTTGTCCTATAGGAGTTACTGTGAAAGAGAAGCAGCAGCCTGCAGACACACTGTGAGACATGGATGCACAAACACACACACACACACACACACACACACAGACCTGCAAGGGGTTATAAAAATTTTCACAAATTTAGCAATGTAAACAACCTCTTCTTTATGTCTACAGAAGACAGGAGGAGGTCTTTAATTAACAGTCTAGGTTAACACACAAACTGATGTGTTCTTTGTGACATCTTTGCACATTAGTGGCATTACCTGTTCTTCACCTTCCACTCTTGCCTGTCCCTCCCCCTCCACAGGGGCTCTACCTCCCCCTCCCCCACTTCTGCTCTTTTTTACTACATTCTTTTCTATCATGCTAATTCCCCCGATTCTTCAGGGCACCTGCTTCACTCCATACATAATGTAATATTGTCTAGGTCCTATATATAAGAGAAATTGCAATATTTAAGATGGGAGATTTAAAACTCCGTTTCCCACCATATTTACCTTTCCAAAGAGGTGACTGTTAGCTGGCGATTTCCTTTTCTTTTTCTTCCCATGTAAAGAGCACATTTTTCAACACACTGTTTATTTCAGAAGTTGAACCAGTCAAGATCACCAATGCATTCTTCGGGGATTAGAAGCTGCAGAGCAACAAGTCTACCAAACACCAGACCACGGAAGTCTGGCCTCAATTATGTGAGGGCAGACAGGGCTTAAAATCTATTATGGAATGTTTGCCACGGATGTTCTGGTACTGTCAGGAGAGCCTGGTGAGACTTAATTTCAGATCTGGTTCGATTTAGACCTTTTTTTAAGAATCTGGTCTGAGGTTGTGTGGTAGTGTCTATATGAAAAAATATTCAGGCTGTCCACAAAGAGCTGTCTAGTGTAAAATTACAACAGACCCATGCTCCACAGACTTCTTGATCTGAGCTAAAGATAAATCCTAGGTGTGGGACCTGCAGAGCAGCGATACAGCACAGAAATGTTGTAGTGTTCTATGTAATATTCTCTTACCACTTTCCTAAGAAACTGCCCCAGGAAGGCTTAAGATTTGCCTAAGTCTCAGAGGCTCCACACCCACAGAGCCACAAGGTGGCCATGTTTATTACTTACAATGAGAAAAATGGTCCCTTCTGTGCTGAGAGCAGTACCAACGTGTATTGCATCTCTGCACACAACAAACAACAAGAACCTCAATTAATAAAAACAGACCATGCACCACAATGTTCATAGCAGCCCTATTTATAATAGCCAGAAGCTGGAAAGAACCCAGATGTCCTCCAGTAGATGAATGGATACATAATTGTGATATATTTACACAATGGAGTACTACTCATCTGTTAGAAACAATGACTTTATGACATTCCAAGGAAAATGGATGCATCTAGAGAATATCATCCTAAGTGAGGTAACCCAGTCACAAAAGAACAGACATAATATGCAGTCACTGATAATTGGATACTAGCCTCAGAAAGCTCTGAACACCCCAGAAACAACTCACAGGCCATATGAAGCTCAAGAAAAACAAAGGCCAAAAAGTGAAAGCCTCAGTCCTTCTTAGGAAAAATAATAAGTGTACCCTCTCAGAGTGTAGTACACCTGGACCTTAAATCATTAATAATCCAAGAGCTAAGAATATAGCCTTGTGGCAATTTTTGGTATTCAAAAATCATTATGTTTAATCTATATACACCAAGAAAACTCTGTTTCCACGTTACGTTCTGTTCTACATGTACTTTATGCTTATGGTAACTAGTAAGATTTCAATGCATACTATCAAACCTCTAAAAGAATTAAGTACTGACAAAAACATATTCATATAGTGTTATGCCAAAATGCTTTTTAAAATCTGTACATGTATCTCTCTTTTTTAAATAAAGTTGTAAGAAAAAAAAAGACAGACCACTGCCCTGCCTTTATCTAACTTGAGGCGCCCCTGATGATTACACAGAGTGGAAACAAAGGGGAGGTGAGGGTTGGGGGTTACAACCTCCACCCAGCATGGCAGGTAAGAGGAAACAGACACTCCCTCATCGTTTCCAATCTATCTGAGTGTTAGATATATCAAAACTACTTGGTTTGGATTTAAGCTTCTGTAAACAACTTCTGAGATGGGCAATAGCCACTAGGCAGTCAGTAGGCACCTGGCTACGTAAATTGCAAGCAAGATTCTTAATTATAGTCTACAGCGCCCTCTAGTGTTCCTATGCCAAAACTTCTTGCATAACACTCCATCCTTAGGTAGGGTCTTGTTGCCCTAAATGGTCCTTATTTAGGCCCAGTGTTTTATTTTCCGGTCTGGTTTACTGTTTTCCAGGATATGTCTGTCTCTGTGTGAGTGTGAGTGTGTGTGTGTGTGTGTGTGTGTGTGTGTGTCAGTCAGTCTGTCTGTCTGTCTGTCTAATTTAATGGAAAACTGATACTAAGAGTTGAGATAAAACCTGGATTAACCTGGATTCATTTACTAGCCTTCTCCTTTGTGTCTTCTTTCCATCTTGGACTTGTCTAGTGTTGTGTGGGACACTCAGGCAGTAAGCAGGGATGCTGTGGCATTTGTATAAACCTGAGAGGCAACAGCAATGACTGATTCCACTTCCCCCAGCCCTTCAACACAGTGGGCGTAATGTTTTTAAAAACATCAAGCCACTTGCTTACGAGGGAGAGAGGGAGGGAGGGAGGGAGGGAGGGAGGGAAGGAGGGAGGGAGGGGAACCCTCACACAAGGAGTCCAAGAACTGTACGACGAGCATTCTGACGGTGTGGAGGGAATGCCTTATACCTGCTGCCCCCCCCCCACATTCATCTATGAAGGTGCCTCGGTCTGCACTCAGCCCCTCAAGACACAGGGCCTCCAAGGTACTGCTGGAGTCTCACAGCGTCCACGGAAAATGAGAGAAAGTATAGACCATGAGATGTTTACAGGTAGAGGCTGAGGTGCCTCCTGGGAGACTGGAGAAACCAGTCTACACGCCTGTTAGATCTGCGTGAGAAGGTCACCAAAAGGCTCACGTGCTAAGTGGGTCTCATATAGCCTAGAATAAACCTCCCCTTCATGGGAAAGCTATCAGGACCTCCCATGCTGGTATCTGCCTGATGTGTATCTACCTAACAATGCTAATGGCCTTTCAGTTCTAGGATCATGTGTATTGTGTTCTGCAACAGATCTTTCCCATGGCAATGAACTCAAATGTCAGAGTATATCCTAGTTAAAATACTAAGGTCTGGATTCCCGACTCAGCAAAGTTGGTGTTGAATGTGAAATGACTTGCCAACTCCCACCCCCAGATCCACAGTCACAGGCAGGGAGGCAGGACAAAGTGACATCAGTAACCACAGATGTGCTGAAAAAGCAATGGCCATTCACATCAAAAATGAGTCCCTATTTTGAGAACCCTGTCCTCAGGGACTGCGGCTGATCATCTGCAGCTGCGGAATGGAGTGTGCTTACACAACGCTCAGAACCACTGATGGGTCTTTGGCAATGATTTTGCCAGTCTCTTACTTCAAGGCTTTGTGCTCACATAAAAAAAGGGGGGGGGGGGAACAGATGCGAACACGTTTTCGGTGGCATCGGAAATGTGTGTAAGCAGTTGGCTGTTTCCAGGGTCCTGGGTACATTGTCAAAGCTTCATCTGAAGATCAGTTAACTCCAGCAATGACCTGAGGCCTCTCCTCAATCTTGCAAATCATGGTGATGTGTTTGGAGATTGAGTCTATTTAAGATGAAATACCTGACAGAGTTATAAATCTTACTGCGACTTTAGTTTAACGGTTCGAGTTATCTCATCTTCAAGTTTATCTTATTTAATTATGTGTTGGTGGGACCATAAGGATCTAAGGGTTCCCCCCTGTTGCTGCCTCTCCTGTGTTGGGATTAAATTCCTAGAACACAAACTATTATTGTGTCAATGGTAAGACATAAAGACTTAAATACAATTTAAGCTTCGGGTTGGAAATGCTTTTTGAGAAAACCCATTAACTTGGCCCTATTAAAATATAACAAGGATTTCTTAGCAAAGGGTTCATCAATCATGGCCATTTATTAATTGGCTCAAGGTGCAGAAACAGCTGGAAACACAGGTCTGCTGTGCACACCAGCATTTAAAGACAGTGAATCACTCCCTCACCTGCCCAAATGTTTGTCTTTCTAAACAGAAAATATAAGGGGTTTCACTGTGTCGTTGCTGTTGTTGGCTGGTAGCAATTTTCAGCCTATGCATCAGGGGAGTGTTGTTCATAAATATGCTCATATATAGGAGTGTAAGAAACCTATCAAGATATATGTTCACATACCCACACGATACAAACACATACACACACTATACTTGCTTGCCTGTTTCAGATATGTGCTGCTGTTCCTGGACCGTCCACAGCCCTGTCTGCAGCTGTGTGCCCCACCTCAGTGTCAGGTGGATGAACCGTTGGTTCTAGGAGCCACGGGAAGCCTTGCACTTTCCTCAAGGTATCACATGGCAAGTTAACAATCTGGTAAGGAATTTCTCACCTAGTTTTCACTCACCAACCTCACAACCCTCCCCGTCCCCTCCCCCACAAAAATGATAAACACTCCCAGAGCATCTTGGGTGGGTTTTCAGAAGTCTTAGAAATGGCAGATGCTTCCTCGGATACACACTCCAAGGCTCGCTGATGCTCACTCTGCAGCGCTGGCAGTGAAAGACCAGGTTGACAGTTACTTATACCAGATAAGTGTGGGCTAGCCTAGCACAAAGTCAGGGGAGAACAGCGCGTCTGCCAAGAGGATGTCAAAGTCCCTGGAGAGATGCAGACTCCACTGCCCAAAGGCCTTCTGAGGGACTAGCCGCTTGTTTTAGGTTTGTGAACGACAGATATTGCTCTCAGCTGCTTTTTAAAATGAAGAGCCAGCTTTCAGAACCCTCCAGAGAGTGAGCGGTCCATTCTCACATTATAAAATGCTGAGCAAGCAGAATGAAGGCGATGGGGTGGGGGAATCGATACAAGTGTGTCACAAAATAGAGAAAGAGTCAGCCAGGAAAGGGGTCGGCGTACCATAACCTGGGCATCACCCAGCACTTTTTTTTGGTATAAGCCTGTGACGTTACAGATTTTTCCTATTCACTGAAACACGTCAGCAAGGAGGAAGCAATGATGGGAGCTAGTAACACCAGTGAGGAGCCACTGCCAGGAACAGCTGAATGTCTCTCAAGCTGTGAGGAAAGACAGATCTGGAAGCCAGGGAAAGGGCTTGGAGGTTAAGAACACTTGCTGCTCTCACAGAGGATCTGTGTCTGGTTCCAAGCACACTAATATTTAACCTGATCTAAATGTGTAATATAAACACTCATTAAACAGCTGTATAGTACCCCAATCGTTACATACAATGTCTGTGATCTGTATCAGCAAAATAACCTGGTTCTGATTTTCCCTGGGCTGTAGAGTCTTGCTGGTCTTCATTTCCTTCCTCGGACACTTAAATATTGCCTCGTTAGCTCGGATATGCTGCCTTATGACCACAAGTTATTATATGAGCAATATCACTTTGAATAAACGAATAAGCTACAAGTTGAGCAAAGACAGGAGAAGTGAGAAGGGAGTGTTATTTTCTCATTTGCTAGATCATTCATCCCTTTGTGGGTGTGAGCACGCTGACTGCAGACCGTGGAGGTGGTAAGGAAATAAACAGAGCTCTAGGTAATCAAAAGAAAAAGCTTGCCTGAAAGAGCAGTCAAAGCTAAACTCTTACAGAATTAAAGCCCACTGACCCTGGCCGCATAGTCCCCTGCACATACAGCTTAGTAGCTTCAAGCTCTCTCCGCTGTGACCAGTGGCTGGGACTCAGAAAGAGGTGCAGTGGAACCATGGGGAAGGGAATTGGAGAGATAAGCAAGAATCAATTCCTTCTAGAGCAGAAGAGCCCATGGTAAGAGACGGCAGTTTAATTTCAAGACTGTAACAGTGGAGCGAGGAGTCATCTGATTTACAGTTTAAACTGACTGCTCTCACTGCGTAGGGACAGAAGGCAAGCCAGTGCTCTCTGGCTTCACTGTCCTTGTCACCAAGACTTTCTTCTCTTGTCACTTTCAGCCCTGCAGTTGCTGACCCCTACAGCCTTAGATCCTGACAACACCGCACCCAGCTGGAGTGGGAGGTGTGTGTTAACAGTCTTTCAGGCCCCACAACCCCTGCTAGCACCTTTATTTTCTGAAGGCCTGGCAGCATAGGCCCAACACATTTATTTTTCGTCCAAAAGCTCCTATCCTTGGAAGGGCCAATTCCTATCCTCCTAAAACGGCCATCTCCGTGACCCCTAAGCTTACCTCCTAGTTCAAACTTAGTACATTGTACAGTACTGGTGTGCCCTGGTACTTCCTTTGCAAACGATTTAAATTCTTGGAATCATAAAATGCCCTATGTCCGGGCCAGACATGGTGGCACACGCCTCTAGTTCCAGCACTCTGAAGCCTGAGGCAGACAGATCTCTGTGAGTTTGAGGCTGGCTTGGTCTACATCACAAATTCCAGGACGGGGAGGCTATGTAGAGAGCTCCTGTTTCAACAGGAAAAAAAAAAAAAAAACAAAACCAAGCAAAAGCCTCATGTCGTAAGGAATGCTCTGATTCGATTTGCAGGGTTTTGTGATGACAAAGTGGGCCTGCGGGGTGGTGGTGGAGGATGTGTTCCCGGAGTCCAGAGGTGGAAGGCTTGGTTCCAATGTAGTGCTGGCGGGGGGGGGGGGGGGGGTGCTTTAAGAGACGGGGGCAGGGCAGAAGGTCTTAGGTCACAGGAAACTGATGACAGGACACTGTGAGCTACACAGACATTCCCTCCATTCTTCTTTATAGCTAGGAAATGCTAGACCATGTGTTCCTGACATGGCGCACGGCCTCAGCATAAGCCCAAAAGCAACAAAGCCACCCTGGCCATGGATGGAAAACACCGAAACCATGAGCCCAAATAAACCTTGTTTCTACCTAAGTTTTTACTTCAGGGATTTGTTACAGTGGCAAAAAGCTGACCACCACGATGATGACACTGCACAGAGCTCTGGCTCCCTGTTCAGAGCTCTCTGCAGGATTTCAAAGCTATTTTTAAAAACATCCTTAGAGACAGGGCACTTTAGTCTTTGCAAATCACTTCCACACGTGCTGCCTCAGAGTCATGCCAACACCACATTCAGAGTCACACCGAAGCTAGGAAAGGTGGAATGCTGGGAGGTAACTGATCCAGGACTTAGGACTCAGGTCCTGCAGCTCTAAGGCCTGTGAAAACGTTCCCATTGTAAGATGAAGTTAGCCGGGGAGTCTGCTTGCTATTAGTGAATAATTATACCTGTGCGTGTATCCGTCTACTGTTTCTTCTGAAGATCAATTATCATTTTGATGTAATTAAGGAGAGACTTAGTCAGATGCTGGGTGCTTATTGGAATCATTAGGAAAGAATTTTAAAGAAGTAAGAAAAGAGATACAGGGGCTGGAGAGATGCCCGTCAGAGGTTATGAGCACTGGCTGCTTTTCCAGAGGACCTGGTTTCAGTTCCCAGCACCCACATGGCAGCTCACAATTGTCTGTAACTCCAATTCCAGGAGATTGTGTACCTTTTCCTGACCTCTATATGTACCAGGCATTCACATGGTGCACAGACGTTCATGTAGGCAAAATACCTACACACATAAAATAAATCTTTATTTTTTAAAAGAAGAAGAGATACAACTTCACCAAGTTTGGGTTTTGGCCAGTGGTCAGATGAGGGTATGGACCCTAAGCTTTTAAAGCAAACAGCATTTTCTGGATGATGCTTTCTAAGATGAGTTTTAAGCCAGGTATTATTGTGCCAGCCAGTCATCCCAGGAGACGGGGGCAGGAAGACAGCAAGATTAAGCTATGTCCAGGCTGCAGAGCAAATAAAACATTGGTCTGGGCAACTTAACAAGACCTTGCCTTCAAAATACAAAGTGTTTAGTGTGGGCTAGAGGGAGGTGTTATGAATATGGCTGGAATATGTGTTAGAGTACTTACCTAGTGTCTTAGTCAGGGTCTCTATTCCTGCACAAGCATCGTGACCAAGAAACAAGTTGGGGAGGAAAGGGTTTATTCAGCTTACATTTCCACATTGCTGTTCATCACCAAAGGAAGTCAGGACTGGAACTCAAGCAGGTCAGGAAGCAGGAGCTGATGCAGAGGCCATGGAGGGGTGCTGCTTACTGGCTTGCTTCCCCTGCCTTGCTCAGCCTGCTTTCTTATAGAACCCAAGACCACCAGCCCAGGGATGGCACCACCCACAGTGGACTGGGCGCTCCCCCCTTATAGCTGGATCTTATGGAGGCATTTCCTCAACTGAGGCTCCTTTCTCTATGATAACTCCAGCTTGTGTCAAATTGACACAAAACCAGCCAGTACGCCTAGCATATGCAAGGCCCTGGGTTCTATTGGGGCGGGGATGGGGGGACTTAGCTTATCCCTGGAATCCACAAGATAAAAGAACTATGGCTGCAATTATTTTACCTCCAGATATGTGCAAGTGAGGCCTCCCTCCCCCCTCCCCAACACTTTAAAAGCAAAGTTTACCTTTACTTGCTCCATTTACATTTATTAACTACAATTTCAGGGGATCCATCACAGCCTTCTGCCCTCTGAGGGCACCAGGCATACAAGTGGTGCCCAGACATACACACAGACAAAATGCCCCTGTACATAAAGTTGAATTAAGTTAAATATTCTGACAAAAGCAACTCATGGGAGAAAGTGCATCATTCCAAGCATAGTCCATCATTTTGGGGAAGGCCGGGAAGAAGGGGCCTGAGATAGCTAGTCACATCACATCCACAGTCAGAAGCAGAGACCAGTGTTTGTGCCTCTCTTATTAGACAGTCCTGGATCTCGGTCAAGTGCAGCCCCGCCCCTCGAGCTGGGGTCTTCCCACCTCAACTACACAGTCAAAATAACCCCACCCCCAGACCTGCCTACCAGTCAACCAAATCTGAGGCTTTCTTTCCAGATGGTTCTAGAGTGAGTCAAATTAGCAATTAAAACTGTCACAGCAGGCTAGATGGCTAATGCCACCTATCACCAAGCAGTTTAACCCTTAGGACACACAGAATGCAAGGAGAAAACGTGTCCTCTGACCTCCACAGGCACGCAGGAAACGTCACATGCTAACAAATGTAATCTTAAATTACTATTGAGTTATCAGATTGTTTTAAGTGTGTTTTCAAATCATATTTGAGGTTTAGATTTCACATCTGTTGTCAAAAAAAATGTTCCTAAGTGACAAAATTCCATCTTCTGTCACTCCCGAGCAGTGTGTGGGGGAAGCTTGCTGCTTCAGAGTAAATATATTTGGGGATGCTATAATTAGTCCTATTCTTGTTCTGAAAATGGAAAGGGATCAAGGGCTCCACATAAGTGATGCTTGGCAGCAGCTGACCCAAGTGGCTGACTCCTGCCCTCTGAGCTCAACAGAGAAGAGTTAATGGAACAGAACGAGTGTGCAAGAATAACCTTTCTCCCTGCTCTTAAGATGGCTTCTACTTTGATGTGTTCATTTTCTCCCCTCCCAAATGCCAAACCTATTATTGTTAATAACCCTTTAGGGTATGTCAGACAGTCGCTTAAGTATGTTGTGGACACCCCCGTGTGTGAATGGAAAAATGTCTGCGCCTTTAAATGCTAAGGATCCCCAGCATACCCTTGTGTGTTGTCTGACGGGCGTGTTGGCTGAAAGGCTAATGTAGTTATTAGGTCTTTCTCAATGTTATCGCCTGCTGCAGAGATGGTTATAATAATAGTAAAAGAACAATGGTACTTATTTCAAGTGTTGAATAGCGCGTGTTCCACTGAGAACGATCCTGCCAAATGGATCATCCTGTCAGATCACACATTTGGGGACATCTCTCTGACTACATTCCACTACTTTCACGCCCAGTAATTAAGCGACCCAAGTGTGTGATATATAGACCTGGCTGGGCTCCGCTGAATGCTGTGAGCCTTGGTGGCATAGAGCAGTCAGTAAAATACCTCACCCCACATGCTTCTCATACTTCACTAGGGACCCCAGGGGTTGTGGTTCACAAGCAGACAGAGGGCTTACAGTGCCTTGCCTGTTCCCCAGGGGCTAGTGCATTCCGAGAGTCAACTGAAACCTGGGGATGCAGACTACCGTCTCCCACCACAAACACTTTTCCACGGAGCACTGCAGGCAGGAAGGATGGATAGTCCAAAGCCATGGGATGGCTGGCTCTAAGGTTGCCTCCCTCCCCGAACTTTTCAAGGCCCTGAACAGCACTTCTGTCTGTGGGGCTTTAAGATCTAAAAGGATGCTTGTGACTGAGCACTGTTTGTGTTCATATCAGATACTTTTTATTTCTTGGGATAATTGCAGGAAAAGTCTCATTACTATCAAGATTCAGATGAGAATAAAAACTAAACCACTTTAGTCATGAACAATGAACACCAGTCAAAATGTCACCTCTGCTTCCTTAAAACATACACTTACTTTTTATTTCCCATTGAACTAGGCAGAGATACAGCAGCTCAGTATAACCAAGGAGAGTTATATTATTCAGACAGCTTCTGACACTGTAGAAGTACATTTTTACAACTAAAAGGGAATGGCTATCAGAGAGAGCAATTCTCTCCATTACCTGGTATTTCCATAAGATATAGAGCATCATGCTGACTGCCTCAGCAAAATGTGGTACAAAAAAATAAAATAAAAGTTGAAGGAGGAGGAGGAGGAGGAGGAGGAGGAGGAGGAGGAGGAGGAGGAGGAGGAGGAGGAGGAGGAGGAAGAAGAAGAAGAAGAAGAAGAAGAAGAAGAAGAAGAAGAAGAAGAAGAAGAAGAAGAAGAAGAAGAAGAAGAAGAAGAAGAAGAAGAAGAAGAAGAAAACATTGGCAGATCAGGCCATCTGCTAAGCCATTAGAATTGTGATGAGACTAATATAATTTAGATGGGTACCTCCCAGCATGAACTTTGAGACATTGTAACTATTCAACTATTTTTTTAGGAAGTAGGGGGTGTCTCACTGTGTCCTGGAACTCACTATATAGTTCAGGCTGGTCTGAATTCACAAAAGTCCTCTTGACTCTGCCTCTCAAGTACTAGGATTAAAGGTATATGCTTTTTTTTTAAAGTTTTTTTTTTTAATTTATCTATTCATTCTATGTATGAGTACACTGTAGCTATCTTCAGACACACCAGAAGAGGACATCAGATCCCATTATTGATGGCTGTGAGACATCACGTGGCTGCTGGGATTTGAGCTCAGGACCTCTGAAAGTGCACTCAGTGCTCTTAACTGCTGAGCCATCTCTCCAGCCCAGGTCTATGTTTTTTCAACCCCAGGCTTCCAACTGCTCTTCGTTCCAGTAGAGGAAAGCAACTTGGATCCAGTTCTCTGCTCAACCATGCCCACTTCTGTCTTCATCTACCCTAAACAGAGTTCACGCAATGCTGGATGGACTAATGTGTTAACATTTGCATTTTTAAGACACATAAGTGTCTAGAGAGCTGCCTCTCAAGCCTGTCCTTCCCAGAGGTGGGGGAACAGCCTCATCCCCAGGAGCTAATTAGAAACTCATGCAGAAAGGCCTTCACAGTGGACTACAAAGAAAAACTCACCAGGAAGTACTCCTCCCACCTTCACTGACCAGGCTCCCTTTCCTGTCCTAGAAAGGCCTGCCAGACTGTGTGAGAACCGCAGCCATGAGTACGGGCTGGTCAGTAAACAGTGCTAAGGTTCTACTGTGCTAAAGTGGGAGTCTCATGACCCAGGAGTCAAATGTAAAACAGAATATGCACTGTTTTCCAGACTATCTGTGTCTAAGTCTTAATTCTCAACAGAGTTTTCCAAGCCCAAAATGTTAAGAAGCCGTGAGACTGTCATTTTTCTGAGATATGTGATTACTGTCAGCCACCTGTCATAAAGCCAAGGGGACACACATGTGCCCTGTTTGTTCTTGTAAAGCATTAGAGGTTATTCCAAAGAATCAACCTAATGAAAAAGGAAACCGAAGGTGGGGAGTTCAAAGAGCCAGCATGATGGGTAAGGCCAACGTCTGTAGTTTTTGAGATGAAAGGTAGGAAAACCCAGATAACAAAATAAATAAGAACCTCCAATTCTAACAGTGACAGAACCTATCCAGCTCCAGTGGGAACAAGCTGTTTCCAAGGCAGCTGTGTTTAGGAACATACAGAATTTGATGAATGTGAGAGTTTCTCTTTTGGGGAAACCAAGCACAATGTCAGAGCTTACAGCCTCCACTGCCCCTAGCGCTGAGTGAAAAGCTTGCTTCTCCATCCTTCACAGGAAGCACATGAGAGGCCCCAGCCTGGTAGAAGGCTGGGCTGAGTGTAGCTCTACCCTCCTCTCTCATCCGCATGTTTTTCCATCAAGGGTTGAAATGAAAACTTGGAGTGGTGTAACCACAAAGACAAGAGCCATCACAAGTTGTGTGACACAGCTTCAAGGTCCCTGAATATCCTATTTTTGACTCTGACAAGACAGGAGTCAAAAAGTCAAAGCAAGAAGCCGGTGGCACCATCTCCAATCTCAGGGTGCATCTGAGTCTAATGGCTTTGCCACTTGAACCTCCCTTCCAAGTTGACAGCAAAAAAAGACAAAAAAGAAAAAAAAAATCTTAATGATGGAGTCATCACACACGTCCATCAAGAAGGGATGAGAACAGGACACACTGCATTGTCCCCAAGGTCTTAAAAATGATAAGTAAAACATGATAGGTAAAGCTAGCAAATCTCATGAAAAGGTGGCAAAAAAAGAAGAAGGGAAGAAAGGGGAGAGGGAGGGAGGGAGAAAGAGAGAAGAAGAAAGGAAGGAAGGAAGGAAGGAAGGAAGAAAGAAAGAAAGAAAGAAAGAAAGAAAGAAAGAAAGAAAGAAAGAAAAAGAAAGAAAGATAGGGAGATACTTAAGAAAATAAACGTGAGAGACACCGTCCCAGCGCATCCCTGGGAAACTGTCTGAACTCGAAAGAAAATAAAAGTTCACTGGTAGAAAGAGAACACATCTGGATTTCTCTTCTGTATTCAGTCCAGGACCTCAGCCTTTGGGCCAGCTCACCAAACCCTGAGCGGCTTTCTCCCTCGGTCACTCTTCTTTGACATGGCCTTCACACACACACCCAAAGGTATACCGAACTGATGCCTCTACATCGTTAATCCTGTCAGACTGGAAGTCAGAATTAACGCTTAGTTCTAGCTCATAAGTTTTAAAAGTTTGTTTTAAAATCCCTATCTCAGAGACTGGGCACAAGCCTTTAGTCCCAGCACTTGGCAGGCACAGGCAAGTGGGTCTCTGAATTCAAGGCCAGCCTGGGCTACAGAGTGAGATCCTTTCTCAAAAACAAAATAAAACTGAGGGATGGTGCTTATATAAGGCCCTTGACTCAAACTCCAGCACCAGAGAGAGACAGAGAGAGAGACTAAGAGAAAAGAAAATGATCCATACCTCAAAATAGCTAGCAGCTACTCTGGCTTCCTAGAATGACAAATCAACAGAGCTAGAAAAACATTCAGGATGAGTCGTTTCAGGGCCTATTTATAGACCAATGCCCCGAGACCCACTCAGACTGAAGGTCACATAGTAGCAGCAGGAAAAAGCCACGAGCAGACTTCATGACTCTCAGCTCTAGGGTATGAATCCTGATTGTAATTGTACATGACAGTAGTCAAAACAATTTCTGACCAGTTACAAATCTTTCCTTGCTAAGTGAATTTTCAAAGTCATGAGTCAAGATACTGATAGAGAAAATTAATTCTTCCCCAAATCATGCTGCAACAACTACAGTTACATATATGAATTTATTATATTCATATAAAATATTTTTTGCTCTAAAGTTGCCAAGTACGTTACTTAGATTTCTAATTTCCCTTATATGCAAAACCCTAAATTAAAAGCAGTTTCTGTGTTTTAAGAAAAAACTCTTTAGAAAGTTTATAACCACAGGTTACAAGCAGCCCCTAGAAACAGATACTAGATAATCTATCTCATACTCACACCACAGAGCAGACCTACTCAGAACATGTTAATATCCTTGGCCAAGCCATTCTCAAATGCACATATATCAAAACATCATGTGACTGTGCTTGTGACTGCTAAGCCATCTCTCCAGCCTCGACCTTTTCTTTTGTAGTAAAAAAGAAAGAAAGAAAGAAAGAAAGAAAGAAAGAAAGAAAGAAAGAAAGAAAGAAAGAAAGAAAGAAAAAAACACTACTCAGAAGTGACATAAAATCCTGCTTGAAAATAATTAAACCAACTGGTCACAAAATCAGCAAATGCAACATTAGAATCTTAAACGTGGGAAATGAAGAGCAGGGAAAAGTAACTAAGTACACCTTTCCTGATTGAATACACAACAGGTAATAAAGTACCTACTTTTAATCCCAAAGTGAACAAAAATTTTTAAAGATCCTGTTGCTAAGAGTCAAGAACCAGCTTGCGGTATCCTTGAGTAGTAGAACATTTGGCAGGCAGGT
The DNA here is from genome assembly GCF_963924665.1 of Micromys minutus. Lineage (NCBI taxonomy): Eukaryota > Metazoa > Chordata > Mammalia > Rodentia > Muridae > Micromys > Micromys minutus. The sequence continues at coordinate 106,428,630 of NC_137969.1, forward strand.
GATTCCAACAACCCCCACACACAAACTAAGAACACCTTTAGCACCTGGAAAGATGGCTCAGTAGTTAAAAGCATTTGTTGCTCTTACAGAAGACCCGAGTTTGGTACCCAGCACCCATGACATGTAGCTCACAACCACCTGCAACTCTAGCTCCGAGGGATCTGACACCTTCTTCTGGCTTCCTAGGGCACCTGCATTTACATACACCTATGTATAAATAAAAATCAAGTAAATCCTGGTGGGGGACTCAATAAAGGTTTTGCTCAACATATGACCTCAGCAGCTCCCATTGAATTTCCTAGTTTATAAATAGTTTCTCATTTATAAAATAATGGATGGGGCTGGGGCGATGGCTGGGGCGATGGGTTAAGAGAACCAACTGCCCTTCCAGAAGTCCTGAGTTCAAACCCCAGCAACCACATGGTGGCTCACAACCATCTGTAATGAGATCTGATGCCCTCTTCTGGTGTGTCTTCTGGTGAAGACAGCTATTATAATTAATAAATAAATAGATAGATAGATAGATAGATAGATAGATAGATAGATAGATAGATAGATAGATAGATTTTTTTTAAAAAATGAAAAATAAAATAATGGATGAGCCCAGATATATCTGATTTTTCTTTCGAGACAAATTCTCATAATTTCTAAGCTGGCCTGAAAAAAAAACTACTCTGTCCTCTAATCCCTTTCAACCTTGCTGACCGAAATACAGCTTTCCTCAGCAGGTATCCCTTGACTTTGACATCTGCAACAGCTTGAGGGCCTCCAAGACAATCCAGGCTTTACCTTCATAGCTCTACTCAAAAACCTCAGGGGCTCTGAGATCCCATGACCCCTTTCTTGTACCCTTGACGCTAAAGCCAGAGCCATGTGGCTGAAGCTGCCAAGTCCTCCTGCTTGTGGGGCTGGGACCTGGCACCTTGTACATTCAGATGTGTCGTCACCAGCTTTCTCTTTTCTGTGCTTCTCCTCACTGCTTGGGCTTTTTCCTTCATTCCTTTTCATGAGTTGGAATCTTAGATGGGTAGGGTCTTGCCCTGAGCTTACCTGAGCTTTTATTGAATTTAGCATCAGCTTTTCTGTAAACTTTCTGTCTTCTTGAGCACTGGACTTGACTCTACATTTCCTGATGCTCCTTTTCTCCCCAAACTTTGTACTTTCCCTTGCTTGTCTTGCTCCTTTTTACTATATATCTGCGAAGAGTAACCTCTGATAACCAGAGGACAGAGTCCGTGTTAGGCTTTCTTGAAATTTCCTCTGCCAATGCTGTTAATCCAGACCTCTTAAATTTAGCCTCAGGCAGATTTTTTGGATAAGAGCAGAAAGCAGCCACATTCTTCCCTGAAGTATCACAAGAATGGTTGATAGGCCACTTACTAATACTCTTCTCTGAGAGGTGGGCTGTCATGATCTACATTATTCACAGCACCACTGTCTTCCCTATTTCTACTAGTATGGCCATTTTCCAAAGTCCCAAAGTACAAATTCTGCTAACAAGAAGCATGGTCAGGCTTGTCACAGCAGTATCCCAATCTCTGGTACCAACTTCTGTCTTAGTCTGTGTTCTATTGCTGTGAAGAAGTCATGGCTATGACGAGTTTTATAAAGAAAAGCATTTAAATGGAGCTTGCTTACATTTTTAGTGGCGGGAAGCATGACAGCATGTAGGCAGAGAAGGGGCAGAGGGTTCTCTATATGGATCTGCAGGCAGCAGTAAGGAGAGACACTGGGCCTGGATTGAGGCTTTTGAAACCCCAAGCCCACTCCAGTGGCACACTCTCTCCAACAAGGCCACACCTTCTAATCCCTCTCAACTAGTGCCACTCCCTAATGACCAACCATTCAAATATATGAACCTATAGGGTCATTCTTATTCAAATCACCACACTGTAGCCTTAGATTATAAAGTTAGGTCCAAGTACAGGAGGATTGTATTGGTTGTATTAGCAATACTAAATTGAGATTTCTTTTCCCTTAAAATATAGGACAACAATAACATGTGCAACATTCAAATATAGAAGCATTAATTTCAAAAGGAGTGAGTCTTAGTTATAGAGTTTTTGTTTTGCTTTGTTTTAATTATGCGTAAGAGTCACCAAAGCAGAAACTCTCCCTTTGTTCAAGGCACTGTAGTGTACAGTTTGCCCAAAGCTTGATCTAAGAATCTTATACCAACAGATGGGAGTATTTTCACTAATTAAAGCAAAAGATTTCTCCTCATTCTGGATCTGTCTATTCCTTGCTAACCATTGGGATTTGATGTGAAATGTTCCCCATAGGTTGATTTATTTGAGCATTTGGTGGCCAGAGGGTGGCATTGTTACTAGAAGGCTGTAGAGCCTTTAGGAGATGGACCCTCCCTGGAAGTTATCACAGGAGGACCTCGCAGTTTCCTGGCCTGGTTCCATTCCCAGGAGCCATTCTTTGCCTCCTGACTGGATACAATGTGATCTTACCTAGGGCTCCTGCCCCCATGTTCTCCTCTCCATGAAAGACTGTATGCACTCAAACCCTGAGCCAAAATTAACTCTCCGGAAATGCTTCTTGGTCAGGTATTTGCCTGTAGCCTTAAGAAAAGTAACTAGCATACTATGTTTGAATGTACAAATTCCAGATTTACTTTTCTCTTCTCATACTGGTCCCTTCTGTTGTGGCTTCACATAATGTCAAGTTCTACAAGGCAAAAATATATCATTATTCCCTTTTCTTACCAATAAAAAAAAAAAAAACCCACCAAGCATCTTGCCTCAAATAAGGTCATTCTTACTTATCACTTGAGATAGGACAGTTTGAATACTCCTAATCACGCAGGTTTAATTGGAAAGAATTTTGTGTGTTCTATATAACTGGGAAGATGGTGTGTTTTTCTTTGTGAATGGACAGTGTGAAATTTGAAAAAATGGCTCCCTTGAGAAATATGTCCAGGCCATGCCTGTAGCTCAGTGGTTAGAGTGCTGGCCTGGCATAGAAAAGTTTGATCCCTAGATCTACACAGTAAAAAAAAATAAGTAAATAAATATAAATATTACAAGTTTCTCTTTACCTTCTGATAAAAGGAAGAATTTGTAGAAAGTCACTTAGACTCAATGCATTTTATGTTTAAATCATACCAGTTCTGCTGCTAGGAAAGATAGATTTGAGGTCTGATGAATTAAGGGGGGTGGGGGGAAGAGTCCCGATTAGTTAGTCAGCTGAGGCAGACATTTGGAAGGTACATTGGGTAACTAGGTTCCTTTCTCCTCCACAAAACTAAGGAAAACTAAGAAAAGAGGATTCTTGCTTTTCAGTTGTCATCAGAGCCCACTTCAGGAGGCCATGTGAAAGGTAGTAAGCCTCTGTATCTGTATATACCTTAAGGCTTATCAATTCTGTTGCAAAGATCGGACTTCAAATATCATTATGCACAATCAAGGGCAGAATTTGAAGCAAAGCCATAAATTACATATACTGTTCATTATTTCAGAACCTGTGAACAGACCTCAGAGGTCTTTAGAAATTCTTTTCCCGCTTGTCTAAGCCTTTTTTTTCCCCATGAACACTGGACAGACTAGCCCTGGACCCAGAGACTCTCCCAACTGCAGCTGTTTGCAACTAACTCGAATCATTATAACTGAAAAGGCCTCTTACATGATCTAAACCTAAGGCACAGTGTAGGGCATTGTCCATTCATCAACATTATAGAAAAGCAGCGGTTTGTTTTGAAAATAAAGGTCTGCCTTAAACCCCAAGTCATTAAGTCAGAAACAAAATCACTGCCTGGTGGTAGCGAGAGGAGCTCGGCAAGAACTGGAGAAATGGGATCATTAAGTCTCACATTTTCTAACTACCTATGTTAGCCAGCGTAGCCTTAAATTACAAGTATTTTTTCTTCCTTCCAGGAAAACTGCTTCATTCATACAATTAGAGGGTTAGCCTAGAGAAATGAATCCTAACCAGAAGAGTATGTCAGATTACCTAAGGAACTTAGCCAAATGTACATGCCCAACCATATGGCAGACTTACCAAGCCAGAAGGCTTCAGGAACTATTTTGAAAATATTCCAGAGGGAATCTAAAGCCTCTAAAATCTTTTTAATCTGAGTGTCCACGTTAATAAATAGACCCAATAAGGAAAGAGAGCTGTAGCATTAAGTAAACAAGGCTCTGAAGACAATCATAATTTATTGATTACATGGTGGTCTTGTGGTGAGAGAGAGCCACATGTGGTCTCCATCTTAGTATACAGCTCCTGGGGAAGCTTCAAGACCAGATTTGTATTTCATAAAGAGTCTTGTATAGAAAGGAGAACGGGCTCTGGCCAGTTTACACTGATGCTTCTACACCACTCTCCTGGGAATGTTTCTGTGTTTGTGAGTTGCCTTTTACACTTGCAATCAAGGTCACCCAGAACCCATTGCCTACAGCCAGCTGGAACCCTGATCAGGACTGCTCAGGGTTCGACCACGTCTTTCTGTCAGCCGACATTTGTAGAAACCGTGACTCTAGCATGCAAAAACACATATATTATTCTAGCTCAGCGGTTCTCAACCTTCCTAACGCTGTGACCCTTCAATGCAGTCCCTCATGCTGTGGTGACCCCCCCCCAACCATAACATTATTTTGTTGATACTTCATAAATGTAGTTTTGCTACTGTTACAAATCATAATGTCAATCAATAAGCAGAATATGCAACCCCAAATGGATTGTGACCCACAAGTTGGGAGCCACTGGTATAGTTTATTGACTTGTTAGTCCTTCCTGTGACTATTTGTTTCAGTAATTTTACTGCGTTGGCATTTTTTGTGATAATTTTGGCAAATGTACATTTTAAACTTCTAAACTGGGGGGGGGTGGAAGGTATAACATTTGAAATGTAAATACAGAGAATATCCAATAAAATTGAAAAAAATGAACTTCTAAACTATAAATTGAGGTTAGAAATAAAAATACTAAACCGAATTTCACAATAAAAGGTTATTGCTTTAGACTCACTAAGCAAATGAGCTAAAAAACCAACTGAACAAAGCTGAAGCTAATATGATTACATCATTTACTCATGGCAATTAGCAAGCCAGGAACATGAAAGAATGAGGTACAATAACACTTGGAACTAAATGTATCTGTCAGCACTATCTTTTAGCTGCATAATTCCAGTAGGCTATTTTTAAAAAGTATTTATGTTGAGAAGATATAAGAGATTCACAGCCAGTAGGACTCAGCAACTTAAACATGAAAGCTTGCCTGGTGATGAGTAATTTCACTTGTCAGCTTGGCTACGAGGAGGGCATTTCCAGATAGGATCTAAAGTGAGAAGGAAAGGCCCCCAGGGATTCGGGTGACATCATCTCACAAGTAGGGATCCTGAAACGCAACAGAAGGCAAAAAGAAGGAGAGCGAGCCCAGTATGGGAATTACTCCTTCTCTGCTTTCTGCCCCACCTACTTGTGAGCAAGCAGCCATCCACTGCCAAGGACGGGCGCTGCCCCTTGAAACATGTGCCAAAATCTCCGTTACATTGCTTCCTGCTTGGCCTTTGGGCAAAGCAATGAGGAAGGCAACTAATATATCCTCCAAAGTTAATGTAGAGACTCGATATCGTCTGGATAAAGACAATGGGTCACAAAATCAATACAAAGAGTAAGTCGTGCTGAGCTGATGTGAGGAGTCTAACCAGATCCATCCCAAACTGGTCTCTACTAATATAAAGTCCTGAACAGAATACAAGTAAACGCTTCTCATGAAAAGCTGGGCCAAAAGCTCCAATGGGGAATCCCCCAGAAACAAAGATGAACTTCAAAGAAAATCTATAATGCTGATTAGGAACTAAAGTCCAAACAGGATACATGGTGATAGGATATTGACTTGGGGTGTAGGGTTTATCTGTCAAACAGATGGAGAATTAAGCCCTAAATAAAAATCAGGAGCGGTAAAAGTAAATAAATAATAATAAAAACAGTAAAAGCAAAACCAGGAGGGGGCAAAGATGAAAAATCCTTCTTTCTCTGTTAAGAGAAATTGTACAAAGCATACTGTTCACCCTGAGCTAGAAACACTGGTGAGAAAGTGGAGACTGAAGGCTATTCAATGTATAAGAAAGACTTCAAATGTACTCTCAACTATAAGGCTGAAAACAGGTAGGCCTTGACAAATATAGAACTTGGAACTGTTCCATGAGAACATGTAGCCTCTCCCCTTCGCAGGATGCAGGAGCTCCTTCGAGAAAGAGAATTAGCACATAAGGCAAGAGGGAGAATTTGCACCACTGAAAATCGTTGATACAGTTTTGGCAATGTTAGTGCTTTTAGAGTAGTGAGCAGTGTGTGCCCGTAATCCAGGTGCTGGGGTGGAGAACAGCAAGATCACAAGGGTGAGGCTAGCCTGGACTGTGTAGTAAGCTTCTGTCTCATAAAACAAAACAAAACTGAGCATGGTGGCTGTCTTACTGTGATGAGCTACCATGGCCAAAAGCAACTTGGGAAGGAAAGAGTTTATTTCACTCACCCTACCATATAATAGTTCGCCATCAAAAGCAGTGAGGGCAGGAACTCATTCAAGGATGAGAGCTTGGAGGAGGCAGGAGCTGATGCAGAGGCCACGGAGGGGTGCTACTTACTGGCTTGCTCATCATGGCTTGCTCCATATAGGTTAAGACCACCAGCCTATGGATGGCACCACCCACAATGGACTGGGTCCCTGCTGCATCAACCACTAACTAGGGAAATGCCTAACAGTATCATCTTATGGAGGCATTTTCTCAGCTGAAGTTCCCTCTCTCTGATGACTCTAGTTTGTGTCAAGCTGACATAAAACCAGCTGACACAATGGCCTGCATCATTAATCCAAGCACCTAGGAGGCATAAGGAAGCCATTCTTTGTGAGACTGAGGCCAGCCTGGTCTACATAGTGAGTGCCAAGCCAGCCAGAACTACCCGTTTCTCTGACCCTAGGTCTCAACAAAACAAAACTAGAAAGCAAGGCTAGTAAGATGAGCAGGTAACAGGGCTTACTATCAGGATATGTAAGTGGTTCCTTGGGAAGGAAAGACAGGGAATCCCCAGGACAAGTTCGCTATTTACACTAGTTGAGACTACAAGCTTGGGGCTCACTCAGAGATGTTTTGACACATAGGTAGAGAACAACAGGGGAAATATTTTGCATGCCAACCTCCAGCCTTCACACACAGCTGCAAATACATACATGTGCACATCCATGCAAACACACACATATACACAAAAGAGAAGAACATTTTCCACTGGTATAAATCAATAGTAGCAGATGTTTGGTGTCTTACTATCCACCCCAACCCAGCAAGCCTTCTCCTACCTACACTATAAGACTCATAGGAAGCATTTAAAAGGGCACTAATCCATGGCAAACTGCATTGCTCTTGGGATCCACGTTGTACTCTAAGGGTACAACAAGGGCTTCCTCTAGGACTAGAAGCCCTAAGTCAGGTCTCCGTGCCATGTGGCTGACTCTCTTCCACCCTTTCCGGACTCTAACCTCCTCTTGGATCCAGAATTCTAGGTTTGTGGAGTAGGTCAGTACACTTGTTCTCTGTTGCTGGAAATACTTCTGTGTGCGTCACACACACGGTTTTCGGTATGTAGGAACATGTGGATAAAGATGATGCTTGGAACGTCCCATTACTCATGTCCCATGGAGAGGCTCAGACTGGATAGCACTAAAAATCTGAGAAGATGCTCTGAAATCTAAGAATGCAAAGTCGTTGTAAAATCCCCAGGTGCCAAGAAAAATCCATTAACGTTGCTTGCTCTAGGCTTCATCGGCTATGGGCACTGTCCCTATTGTTTTCCAGGGACACGCTTCTTCCTAAAATTGATTAGTGGCAGACCAGAGGTGGCAAACCATTCATCTCAGCCTTTTATCACTTTTGAGCTTCTCGGGAAGCAGGAGAAGCGAGATGTCTCGTGCGCTTATTATACAAAGGCAACCTGTCAGATCGTTTCTCCAGCTATGGGCAGATTGCAAAGCTCATGTGAAAACTACCTAATGCATATTTAAATCAATTAATTAAAACACTCGTAGCATTATTTGAAAGAAGCAAAAACAGTCTTTGTGGCATTTCTATGGCTAAGTTTAATACCTGTAGCAATCACTTTGCCTTCCTTTCTATTCTCTTCTCGGTTACACATCACAGAAGAGCCATATGTGATTAGTATAATAAAAAACAAGCGGGACTCCCGGGGTATAATCAGAAAATTATCGGTTTTCTCCACTGCTGCTCCACGATGCTTAATTTCATGTGTCAACTCGACTGAATGAAGGGTTACCCAGGTTGCCAGTAGAACATTCTGGATGTGTGTGTGAAGGTATTTCTAGAAGATATTAGCATGTGAGTTAGGACAGTAAATAAAAAGCACCCAGAGCAAAAGCTCCATTCAATCTTCGGCAGGCTTCAAGGGATGACAAGGACAACAACAAATTCTCCTCCTTGAGCTGAGACGCCCACCTTCTCCTGCCTCAGACACCCGAGCAGCTGGGTGTTGGGCCTTTCGACGGGATCTGAATTACACTATTATTTCCTGCCTGGCACTCCACATACTGCCAGTAGATCAGGGGTCTTCTCATCACCAGTCAATATGTGAGCCAATTGCCACATAAATCTCCCAATACACATGACCGTGGGTAGCACACTGCTTCTGTTTCTCTAAAAAACTTGAATTATGTGTGGTTTGCTCTTGTCTTTGGGTTAGAGTCAGGACAGTTGTCATAACGTTTCTGGTCACCAGAGACTCTTCAAGTCATTCCAAGTCAAAATATCAATCCCAGTTTTGTTGCCAACTGGCCGATGGAAGGCAGCCCCCTTGTTCTTCCAACTTGAAGTAAAGGATAGCTTCTGCCGCTTCAGCCATGGCCTGCTGGACCCTGCCTGCTTCCTGCATCAGGAGAGGTGAACACAGAAAAGTATCTCTCTCCACATTGCTCATTTAGGTCCCCCAGCTTCTGATACTAATCTCTCATCTGGGAATAAGACAGAGAAAAGAGGCAGGTGTGGTGTTGCACAATGTTAATACCAGCCCTTGGGAGACAGAGACAGGTGAATCTCTGAGGCCAGCATGGTCTACACAGTAAGTTCCGGGCAAGACAGAGATACATAGTGTGTGTGTGTGCGTGTGTGTGTGTGTGTGTGTGTGTGTGTGTGTATAAAAACCAACCAGCAATACAATGGTCCAAGGAAGGTTTGTGAGCTCTGAATGTGTGTGGGAATGCTAAGGATTGAACCCAGGCTCTCACATAGCAAAGATGCATACTAGCCCTTGGTGGGCTTTTTATAGCTTTTCCATGGAGAAGGATATTGGTGGTGGGGATGTTAAGTGGTAAAGTAGGGAACCTACTATACCTACTATACCCTCACCTCTAGGGGTTGTGAACAGGGCCCTTTTATGCAAATTGACGCTTATGTCATTTTTCTTGATTTACACTGCTGTAGTATAGGTGCCCCCTTGCCTATGACTTGAGATGACCCCAGGCTAGCTCACTCTCCATCATGATCTACCTTTGAGTGCATCCTTGTTTTGAGAGCATCCTTGTATTCTGGTCTATTAAACCATGAAGCAATGTTCTCTCTCTATTGCTTTTCCATCACAGGAACCAGCACACGGGGTTGTGTAAACCTCCTCAGGCATAAACCATTGATCCACCATGCCTCTCAGTCTAGGGAGGATACACAGTAAACACTCTAAGTGATTGGTGTAATCTCTTTACACTTAAAGAGCGAAGCACCTCTCATCCCTTTCTTATGGTGGCCAGGGTATAGGGCAAAACTCAGGTTCTCCAACTCTCTTTAAAAATACAAAACAAAACTTGGGGCTGGAGAGATGGCTCGGCAGTTAAGTGCACTGTCTGCTCTTCCAGAGGTCATGAGTTCAATTCCCAGCAACCACATGGTGGCTCACATGATGGACTCCAATACCCGATTCTGGTGTGTCAGGGACAGGATGCTCATATACATTAAATACATACATATATACATACATACTTTTTTAAAAAACCCTCATAATTATTATTTTTCTTGGCCTCCCTAACCTTCATCAGACACAAGTGGGCAGTGAGTTTACCAATTTCTGAATGGTGCTCAACTTGTGGCCTTATGCTTCCTTTTCCAGGTCCCTGTGATTTGTTCTTACCTCACTTTGGACTGTGAAGTCTATCTTGGGGCACAGCCAATGGGGACGCTGAAAAGATTTCATTCTAATATTGAGTTGCTTGCATAATAACATTACCATCTTTTGGTTCCTTATCTTTTCTCAGTTGGAGAAATACTTGCATTCTTTTGGCTAGAAAGTTACTGGAAACAGCACACACACAGTTTGAGCATCCATAATCCTAAACACTTCAAAAGCCAGAACTCTGAAAACTAACATGACATCACAAGTGGAAAATTCTAATTCTTGCTTTACCTGAAAGATTGCAGTCAAAACTCAGGTGCATCAAAAGTGCTTTATAAAAATACCTGTTAGCTACACAACTCATGCATATGTCTCTAAGTGAAATTCATGTTTAGACTTGGGTCCCTGAAATAGCAGCTGGGTTTTTTTTTTCCTGTCTCCATTGTGAATTTGAATATTTGAACATGTCAAACATTTCTTGCCCTGTTCATCTCACAGAATGGATGCTCCACTGGTCACCCAGGAAAGACTTGCATGCCAGCTCAAAGGAGAAGCCTGCCCAAGAGCTAAGAGTGCTGAGGTGGAGAGGTGGGTTAACAGCCTGGTCGGAACCACAGAGGAGCAGAATTCACAGACAGAGCTGGAAGTCCCACTTTCATTCTCATGTGACAACACATAGAGTCCTGACAGTTATCTTGGATCCCTCCTCTCTGTCACTTGCCATATCCAATCAGTCACTAAGTCTTAGTAATGTTCTTTATGCATCTCTCCAGCTAGCCCCTCCCCCATACCGTCTGCTTTGCTTTCATTCATAGCCTCGATAAATTTAACCCAAGTTTTTTGAAAGACAGAATGGACTGCATGCATAACCCTGAACAAATTGTTTCTTCTTAATAAGCACTCTATGTCCGGTATTTTGTCACAATAACAAAAGCTGACTGGGGCAAAAAGATTTGCTTCAATGCAGTCTAGGTATATACGGTAAAGAAAGGGGGGGGGCTGGGAGAACCCTAGCACCACATAAAACTGTGTGTTATTAGGGAAAAGCTGGGATCCCAGCACTAGGGAGGTGGAGTCAGAAGGATCACAGATTTAAGGCCACCCCTTAGCTACATAGGAAGTTTGAAGCCAGTCTGAGCTGGGGTCGGCTACATGAGCTCCTTGTGTCAAAAAGAAAGAAACTGTAGCATCAGAGTTCCTTCCCTTCTCCCACCTGCCTCTTGCTGTCTCTTCCCAACTATTCTCACTGTTTCCTTTTCCTTTCATCTGGACACAGAGTTAGCCAGAGGTGGGACAACCTGTGACAGAGCACATCATCAGCTCCTAATTCAGAACTTCTTTCAGGCAGAGGGAACCGATACCAGATCTTAGGTGGACTCAGACAGCGTTAATTGAACAAGGTCAATGAAAACCCGAAGCCCCAGACTGAGATGCATTCATTCACAAAATTAAAGGCATTACTGGTCTAGTGAATTTTCTTTTTCAGACTCGGTGAGAAATATTTTGACAAAACCAATGACTCTCAACCCTATCAGAGTAATGTTCATTTTTATGACAAATATTTTATAAGGTACCTCTTTACTATCCTGAAATACAATTTAAGGAAGGAAGAGCTAGGTTTTAGTCAAGGTTGATGATGGCTTCCCATCATGGCTGGAAAGCATGCTGGTAGGAGCATGGGGTGCCAACACTGTCACGTTGCTTCTGCCATCAGGAAGCAGAGAGGGATGACTTCTGCTCAGTTCCTTTCTTCTCTTCTGATTCAGTCTAGGACTCTAGCTCAGGGGATGGTGCCACCCTTCAAACACCTTCACAGACACAGGTGTAGGTGCGACCCCAAAGCCAGTCAGGCTAACAATGACGATGTCTTGTGTGTGTTTTCATTTATAACTGTCCTTGCAGAGCAACACCTAAAGACAGGAGAACTTCGTAGCCCTGAAGGAAATACTGTACACCAGAGATTCTTGCATTTAGAGTGAAGACTGTGTGAATTTGTCATCTATGGGTGCCTAAGTTTGGTGCCTCAAACTTCTGAAAATTATAAGGCAAATCTTTTAAAAAATCATCTTGATCATCTGTCTTGAAAACATTAAATCTTGAGATTGTTTCTAAGTATTAAACCAATGCTGGGTGGCTGAGTTCCATACACTGAGTGTGTCTAAGATAAAATACACGAACATATAGACCTTCTGTAGTCTTTTCAGAATTAGGAAATATCTCACAAGCCCCACGTGTGAACAGCATCATCCCCTATAGACCACGCCACTTCCTGTCCTCTTAGAGAAGAAGCTAACTTCTCTGGATCACAGTTCTATTTAAAGAAGGTTATGGTTGCCTCTTGGGGATGTGTAGATTTTTTTTTTCTGTAATAAGTGTCTTGTCTGCATATAAGTCTGTGCACCACATGTGTGCCCAGTGCTCACAAAGGCCAGAAGAGGGTGCCAGATCGCTGGAACCAGAGTTAGAGCTGCTGCGTGGGTATTGGGAATCAAACCTAGGTCCTCTGGAAGGAAGCCAGTGCTCTTAATTGCCAGTTCTCCAGCACCTACTTTCTTAATGTATGTAAACGACCTCAACAAATGGTAGATAATTGTGGTGGGGCAGGAATATTTACCTAAGTTCTATATGGCCTCTCAAGGTTGAATTCAATCCCTTTAATGCCAAGTATCAGAATGAAGCATTTTACAACTCGTAAGAAAAATAATAAACACCAGGACCTTCAGTTCGAGACTGCCCTAGTGAACTCATATATATATATTCATCTCAAGTGAACAGAAACTTGAGGACCAAGATTTTTGAAAAATAGGAAGATTAAGGAACGGGACTTGTGAAGGACAGGTCTCAATGAAACGGGGGCCTAAAGGCAAGAAAGGAGGATTCTTTCTATCGTTTCAGACCCAAAACTCTGTGCTAGAAGGCAGGCATTATTACTGTCTTTCCACAAACCTGTGATCAGAGGAGCTGGCACCGTCATCAAGGATGCATGCCACCTTCACCCCAGCACCCAGCCTTCCTAAGGAGCATAAGATGCTGACCGAGCTACAGATGAACATGTCATAAGATGGTCCGGATCTGGTGACTGAGACATGCATTGCACAAGTCTGAGAAGCCATTGTAACGTATCCATGTTTTTATGTTTCTGCATAGATGCATTCAAGGAGGAACTCAACCGACTGTCACTGGTGTGATGATAAAGAGACAACTACCACATTTAAAGGGATTTTAAAAGGCTGTAGGCTGTCCACTCAAGTGACTAGCTGATCCCCTAAGCCTAGCTCTTTCTATACCTTACCTTACATTTTTCTGCCTTGAGGTACCCTTTGTCTTCGGTCAGACAGTTCAAGGAGTCCCCACCTAATCTAATGAAAACCCTGGGATGCTTGGTGCCTTTGTAAATTACTTGCATAGTCTTTAGCACTATATTGAGTTTCACTGGAAATCTAGCCTAAATTTGCAACCTGTTTGGGCAGCCATTGCCACCCTATTGAATTCTCCTCATTGCTCTGAAAACTGGAAAGATGTAAATCTTAATGCCTGTCCTCAAAGACTGGGTTATGACAATGAGCCCTTTGGTATGCATCTGTAGAAAAGAATGATTAAAATCAAGTGCTCTTCCAATTTTAGTCCCTGTGACTCTATTATAATTTCTGCATCCTTGAGTCGCTGAGAAATTAATATGGCGCGGGAGACGAAGCAAGTGGTGCAGCCTGCACCGGGGCTGTGCTCCTTGTGGCCAAAAGAATTTTTTAGAATACCAAGCTGAAAAAGCAAACACATTCTGGAGCCTATACCCATGTGTTCTAATTGCTGGGAGGGGAAAATTTTCAACCCAAAGTGCCAGCCATTCCTCTGTGAGCTGGCGTGGCAGAGAGAGTGTGTGTGGGGGGTCAGTGAAGCATCAAGTTACAAACTAAATTAAAGGTCTGAGGAAGAGTGGAAGGGTCTAATCATCCAGTCAGAGGCTGCCAGAGCTGGATCCTCCACCATTGCTCTCCAAAGACTTGCACGGGCTATGCACACAGTAGGCCATGGACATCAGGCATCTTTTTCTCGATTTTTTTTTTTTTTTTTTTTTTTTTTTTTTTTTTTTTTAGGACTTCTAGTTCCAAATAGATCTTTATAGAATTGTTTTCTTGAAGTCTTTAGTTCTGTCATATTAAAATGTCCGTTTTTTAAAAAAAAGTGATCAAAACCTAATGCTTAACTATCCCACCACAGAGAAAAATAGTGTGGTTTTTGGTTCCTATTAAAAACATGTGTTACATATATAATTATGGACGTTTCGGATCTAGCGTGTACAACACACACAGAACCTTTGGGAAATAATACTGCTTCTGCCTCACCGGTGGAGTCTGTAGCGTGATGCTGTACTCTATCCGTGCCATCAAAGGGGCACTTTGCAAAGGCCAGCTAGCACAGGCTTTTCTGCCAGGTGCTGTGATCAGATCTCAAACCAGGATCTACAGGGATGGAGGAAGGTCACTTTTACTGTTTACAGCATTGTCCGGAGTTGGTTGGGCTGAATCATGTGCATCTGCACTATTTTTCCTTAGGGAAAGTTAATTTTAGAAAGGAGAAAAATTTTGCCAGGAAAACAATCATATTGGCTCAATAACTAGACAGCGCCTTTTCTCGAGTGTTCAAAAGGCTTAACAGTCTCCATTTGTCCTTAGTGTTCTTGAAAGCTGGTATCAGCCCCATTTCACAGTGAATGAAAAAAGAAATAAGAGGAAAGGAAAGGACATGACTGCTCCTCGGTATGGTGGGATTGAAAATTTATTATAGATATGTGGGAGATCATAGTCAGAGACAGACACGTCTGGGAGAGTCCAGAGTGGTCATGACCTGAATCGTGTTGGAAGAGGGGGAGAGGAAGGGAGCGAGGGGAAACCAAGAACTGCAGCCAGGAGGCCAAAGATACAAACGAGGGGGCGGGTAACCAAAATGTCTGGATTACATAGGGAAGAGCCGCTGGGGGCAGGGCAGCCCAGCCTCAGGGCTGCAGAGTTGTATGTCTGCCATATGCAGTAACAGGTAGGGACTGAGGGATGCTGGGAGAACCTGGAGGCCAGGTCTGCTTTGATATGTTAAATTGGCATAGCAGCCACTCCTCCCAGGCTTAAAACTGAACCTGCCTCGTTTCATAAAATAAAATCAATGCTTTAATAGCGTGCCAATGTGACAAGATATTAAGAAATTAGCCTTTCCCTCAACTTTTGAGAAGACTTTTGTCCCTGGTTGTTGCTCTCTGATGCTTAAAATGTTACAGATACTTAAAATGGCTCAGGCACGAATAAGGATGTGCATTAAAAAAAAAAAAAGCAGATGCACAACTGTGACACAACGGAGGATGGAGACAGATTTAGCTTCATCAAAAATAATTTATAAGGCTTACGGGTCAGTCAGAGTAGAAGACCTGGGCTCACATCCCTGGGAGCATAAACAGGATTTGCATTCATTTAATGACCATTCCTTCTTCTGTTGCCTGGAGACTTGATCTGTTGGAGGTTTTTTGTTTTTGTTTTTGTCTTTGTCTTTAAATAAGCAACAAGTACACAGGCCAAAGGCCTGCATTCCATCATTGACAAAAATCTAGGGGCCATCAGGGGAAGATTTTCAGAGTCCCAGCAGAATAGACCACCACCCTTTCCAGTCACAGGGGTATTTGTGAGGAAACTCTTACATTTTGAAGAAATGTGACGTTTTTAAATCTGGTCTCTAACAAATGTAGCATTTTCCTCAAGTCTGTATCTGAATTTCAACATAGCATTAAGCTTCCCTTCCCCAAACCACCAGCCCAGAAGCAAAGGCACCGCACCAAACCATCAGCTTTGGAGAACAGACTTTCTCCCATATGGACCTTATACTTTCTAGAAGACAATAGAGAAAGATCGCACTCACTTCCGGGCGCTTTTCTTTCAGATATAAAGTACATATACATACACAACAACTGCCTCTCTCCCACCCCGCCCCCTAATTCCACCAGCTCTGAATCAGGAATAAAGGGTGAGGCCTGAGGGTATTTTTTTAACAAGCTCCGGGATAAGAGATAAGTACTACAAGGTCTGATAAACTCGTAGGAATTGCTGCGCCTTGAAAACATTGTAAACTTATCGCGGCGTTTAAACTGGAAAAGGGTTAGGGTTGAGGCTGAGGAATCCCAGCTTTCTATTCAGTGAGGACGCAGATAAAGTGATACGTTGCAATGGCTGGATTCCAGAGTTGATACTCTTCCCAAAGTTAGGGCAGTAACGCAAGGCCAAAGGTATGTTCGGGAAGATTAAGAATTGCAGTGTTTCAGATTCCAACTTTTAGATCTTAGGGGCAATCAGTGCATTTGTACTCACACACCTGGAGAGGATGGACGATCTTGTGCCACCCACTTGCCCTCAGGGACCCAGAGTCAGGGTGCAGGGTTCCTGGAGCGGTCCTGGGAAAGAGAGGAAAACAAGGGGTGGATGCTGGAAACCGGGCGAAGGTGCCGCGGGCCGCGGAGCAGAAACCCAGAACGCGCAGCATGGGAGCCCTTACCAGTCCAGCACAGGGCGTCAGCTTGGCGCTGAAGACCCCGAAGAAGAACAGAGGAAGAGGGTGAGGAGGTGGCAGCCCCAGGGAGGTAGGAACGTACTCGGCACGGCGAGTCCTGAGGCTCCAGGGCAGCAGAGTTACTCCTTACCTTGAGGTCTGAACCACAGCCTGAGACTCCCGGAGGGGCAGGGCTAGGCTGTCAGCATCTCCAGCCAGAGGCTTCTGGCATCAAAGGCTTTCCAATCTTCTAGCTACCATCCTGGGGCTCGCTCCGGCGGCCTGCGGCCCTTGCACCCTGCTCCCTGAGCAGCGAGCGTCAGCCAAGCCGCTCCCCCGCTGTTTATTCCCGGAGCCAGGCCCCTCTCCGCCGCCTCCCCGCCTCCAGCGCGCGCGCACACCTCCCCGGGAGGCGCACTCCTTAGTAAGCAGGCAGCGCGAGTGGTCTGGGAAATCCGGACGCCGGCAACTTGAGAAAATCCGTTTAAAACCATTTATCTACGCGACAAGGTTCAAGGAACTATTTACATCTATCTTCCGCCTCCACTGAGCATCTTCGCTCTATTTCCCAACGCTTGAAATTCTCGGAAGCACCATTCTGAGACTCTCCTGCCAGGCATCTTCATCCCCCCACCTCCCAAATAAACCTACAGTTGTTCTTAAAATGTAGACACATTCACTCTCTTTGAACTTGACTGTGTCTCGGGAGGAATATATTCAGCTGCACAAGCCAGGGCAAGTCTCCTTAGCCAGTACTATAGATGCATGCCACCTGTCAGGGCCGCGAGTACGCGATGGAGCCTTGAATTACTCTCCGGTTTTGGTTACTGAGTCTGTCTCCTCTGACGCAGGAGAGACCCAGTTCTGAGGCTCCAGTTCCAGGGAGAAGCAGATGGATGTTCAAGGAAGAGACTTCTAATAGAGGACAAACTCGCAATGAGTGCAGCCTACTTAATAATACAGCAGAAGAGAAAGGATGGGAAGCGGGCCAGGAAACATCACCTCTCACTAACGGGAGAGAGCAGAGTGACGTAACCCCAACGGGAATGTCCAAGCTGTCTAGTGGGAGTCTAGCCATCCATTCACCTTTGAGTATAATGCATATTTACGGAATACATTATCCATAGTCAAGTTGTAACTCAAAGGCTGATCAGGATTAACTTGGTAACTGGTTTATAACTACAACCTGGAAAATACAGATATCCGTTGAAGAGACTTATCATCCCTTATCTCTTCCAATTTTCTCAAATCGCTTTCTAACCCTAGGGTTTCAGTAGGAGGTACATGCTAGAACTGTCAGCTTTCCATACTGAGCCAGAGGCAGACAATGGGAGGTGAACTCATCAAACATGTCATCGCAATTAGAGCTGGAGAGCCAAGAGCTTAGAAAGCGTCTCTGCTGACGTGAAGGTGAAGATGGATGAGTCAACCGCCTCTTCGATGCAGGTGCTGTGACGGAGGATGCCCACAGGGGGCAGTGCGAACAGACAGAGGGTCAGTGCAGTTTGGCTGCCACAGAAGAGTAGGAAAAACGTTGTCCCAGTGTGGGGAAGAAAAGGGCAACAGGAAGAGAAAGTCAAGAGGACAAATTCAAAGATTTTTTTTTTTAATTTTTAAACTGTCCTGCGGCAATTCAAGAATTTAAAGTTCATCACAGATGAAGAGTCCACTCTTGGAGGTGGGAATACAGACAGCTGGGAAGAATACACTTGAGTCTGGAAGAGAGAGGAGAACGGATCAGGCAGTATTTCCAGCCCGAGTTTTAAAACCACTTCATTTCACAGAGGAGGAGGGGGCACTGACCTATTAGCACACAGTGTGAATGTCAGATTTTTTGGGGTTTGGTGTGGGAAGCCACTGTATTCACCATTACAAGATGGCGCCCAGCCCGAAGGGAGAGTGGCCAGTTTTGAGATAAACAACCTAAGTGCGCATGCACGCCTGCCTGTTTTTGCTGAATCATGGTGACTCTGAGTATGCTAATTAGGGCGCACAGAATGCACCAATCAGGTGGCAGCACAGTCCTCCTAAGCATATATAAGGAGGGCTGGTTTCTGGGCTCGGGGTCTTTCGCTACTTCAATCAAGCCCGCAATAAACACCTGTAGAAGGATCCTGTTGTGGCGCGTCTTCCTTGCCGGCGAGATAGGCGATCGCTACAGTTTGGTTTTGGTTTTTCCAGATAGGGTTTCTCTCTTGTACCCTTGGCTGTCCTGGAATTCACTTTGTAGACCAGCCTGGTCTTGAACTCAGAGATCAGCCTGCCTCTGCCTCACAAGTGCTGGGGTCAAAGGTCTGCTCTACCACAGTCAGCTAAGAGAATGAATGGGATGAGAGGTGGGACTGGGGTACAGAAGGATCCAGAAAGGACATTTAAAGCAGTGAATACTGGCATGTAAGTCCTCCTGCTGTTGAGAAATCCAGTTTTGGCCCAATGAGGAAAAAGGCTCAGAGTGGTTAAAAAAAAAAAATCATGAAACAAAGGTAAACCAAAATTAAAGAGAAAATGGCTATTTAGAACTAAGTATTGGGCTAGAGAGATGGCTCAGTGGTTAAGATCACTGACTGCTCTTCCAGAGGTCCTGAGTTCAAATCCTAGCAACCACATGGTGGCTCACAACCATCTGTAATGAGTACGCTCTGCCCCAGTTACCTGGCACCATAAAGGGGGCTGCTTGCCCCCTCCTCTCTCTCTTGTGAAGTTCTTTGCTCTCCTGCTCTTGCTCTCCCCCACCTTCCCATTCTCTTCCCCTCCTCTCTCCACATGCTCATGGCAGGCCTCTGCTTCTCTACTCCTCTTCTCTCTCTCTTCTCTCTGCGTGCCCTGAATAAACTCTATTCTGTACTATATCCTTGTGTGGCTGGTCCCCCAGAGGCATCCCCTTAGCCCCCATGCCTCATCGCACCTCCATGGAACGTATCCCCCACTATCTTCATCTTTTTCCTAACATTGGTGCTGAAAACTGGGACATGATTTTTTCCTAACAAGATCTGATGCCCTCTTCTGGTGTGTCTGAAGACAGCTACAGTGCACTTATATAGAATAATAAAAAAAAAACAAAAACAAAAACAAAGTATCTTAGTCCGGGCGTGGTAGCTCCAGTCTTTAATCCCAGCACTAAGGAGGCAGAAGCAGGCTGTGATTTGAAGCCAACTTGTGCTACAAAACAAGTACCAGGAAAACCAAAGCTACACAGAAAAACCCTGTCTTGAAAAATCAAAAATTAACTAATTAGCTGTCTTATTTACATAGTGATTATCTCACTAGCTCAGAGACCAAAAGGATGTTAATGGGGGCCAGAGAGATGGCTTGACAGGTAAAGGTACTTACAGCCAAGTCTCATAGCCTGAGCATGAGGTTAGAAGGTGTCATGGTTCGAATATGCTTGGCCCAGAGAGTGGCACTATCAGGAGGTGTGGCCTTGTTGGAGTGGGTGTGGGCTTTAAGGCCCTCATCCTAGGTGCCTGGGAGCCTGTCTTGTAGCAGCCTTCAGGTAAAGATGTAGAGCTCTCAGCTCCTCCGGCACCATGCCTGTCTGGACACTGCCATGTTCCCCACTTGATGATAATGGACTGAACCGCTGACCCTGTAAGCCAGCCCCAGTTAAATGTTGTCCTTATAAGAGTTGCCTTGGTCATGTTGTCTGTCCACTGCAGTAAAACCTGAGGTATTGCTGTACTAGGCCTGACCATGCTTTTGTTTGGAGTAATGTGGATTTTGGACTTTGGAAAGCAGTGGAAGGCTTTAAATGGGCTTAATGGGCCGTCCTAGTAGGAATATTCAAGGTGTTGTTGCTAAGTGTGATTTCAACTGTGCAGGCCTGGCCCGAGAGGTTTAATTGGAGAAGAAGAATTTCAATATGTGGCCTAACAACTGTTATGTGATATTTCAGTGTAGAATGTGGCTGGTTTTGCCATTGTTCAACATGAGGCTGCCTGAGGCTAAGGTGAAGAAATTTAGATTAATTGCTTTGAAAAAGGAAGTCTCAAAACAGCCCGGTTTAAAATCTGTTGTGTGGTTACTAAAGTTCACTCTTATAAAGAGCATTTTAATGAAAAGGAGCAAGCTGAGAAAGGAAAAATACAAACTCTTATGGTTCAAATATTAAAGGGGCATCAGGAAGTAGAATGGAGCTGAATCCTATGTTCTAGGAGATGACAGATTAAGGGACTTTGGGGGCAGTATCCCAGCCAGCTACATTTAGGTTCAGGCATGGTGCTATACACCTTTAATCCCAGGAGATAGAGCCTTGCAGATCTCTGAGTTCAAGGTCAATCTACAAAGCAAGTTCCAAGACAGTCAAGTTTAGGCAGTGAGAAAGCTGGAAAACAGAAGGCTGGTATTAGAATAAGGGGGTGGGGGGGGGTTCTAGGCCCACCAAGCAGCAGAACTTGGCAGCCTCAGCCATGTGCCTCTGTGTTAGAGTCAAGAGCAGAAGGGACTACTAGGACAATTGAATCTGGTTAACTGTAGCTAAGAAATTAGCAGCGATTAAGAAGAGACTAGCATCACTGAGGTGAAATCTTCTGGGAAGTGTTTTCTGATAGCACAAAGAAGCTGTGTTCCAGAGAGGTTGTACCTCATGCTATAGCTAGACTTGCTTATGAGTAAGGATCACACCGGTGGTACTGGTTTTGAAGGCATGAAGGGGTCATGAAGAGCAGCTGAGGCTCTGCACTGTGAGAGGCTATGGAAGGCCATTGGTGAAGGTGCAGCCTCAGCTGCAGTTGATGGCCCTGGACAAGCAAAGGAGTTGAGGCTTGGTGCTATGAAGGGAACCTATGCTAGGCTATTAGTAAAGCTTAGTTGCAGTAGAAACACCAGTGTATTAGAGATGCCAGGACCATGAATGTTCACCAAGAACAGCAGCAGCAGTGGTGTGGAGTCAACCAAAGCCTAGAGTACTACAGAGGGCAGAGCTGGAGATGTGACCCAAGCCCTTTGGAGTAGCCCAGATCATGATGTATGGATCTCAGACATTTAAACAAGAAGAGACTCCAAGATGTTAAGAGATGCCAGATCTGTGAGATACCTACCAAGGAAAGCTACTAACAAGGAGTAGAATCAGCCCAGAAGAACGAGGTTTGTTGCTGCTGAATGCCAGGTCTGCTAACAGCAGTCAACAAGGATGAAAGGAGCTGGAGATCTAGAGAGTGCTTTGACATCAGACATAGAGACATTGAGTTTAAAGTTTGCCCGGGTGGTTTTCTGTCTTGCTTTGATCCAGGTTTGTTTGTTTGTTTTACTTTATACTGTATTACAATTAAGAGACTGCTTGAATCTCAGAAGAGAATTTGAACTTTGGATTTTTAACATTGTTGAGGCTGCTATAGACTATGGGGACTTTTGAAATTGAATTAAATGTATTTTGCATTATGCTGTTTGGGTATGGCCCCCATAGACTCGTATCTGAGCAAGCCTATGGGGCCAGGGAGTGAAATGTGATGGTTTGTATATGCTTGGCCCAGGAGGTGGCACTATTAGAAGGTATGACATTGTTGGAGTAGGTGCCACTGTGGGTGTGAACTTTAAGACCCTCATCCTAGCTGCCAGCAAGCCAGAATTCTGCTAGCGGCCCTCAGATGAAGATGTAGAACTCTCAGCTCCTTCTGCACCATGCCTGCCTGGATGCCACAATGCAATGTTCCTGCCTTGATAATAATGGACTGAACCTCTGAACCTGTAAGCCAGCCCCAATTAAATATTGTCCTTGTAAGAGTTACCTTTGTCATGGTGTCTGTTCACAGTAGCAAAACCCTAAGACAGAAGGAAAAATTACTCCTCCAAATTTTTCATTGACTGCAATGTACTGGCATTCTTGTGCACACACACAACCCCCCCCCCCCACACACACACACTAAAGAAGTAAAATGTAGTGATCTTTTAAAAAGTTGATTTGTAACTGAACAGTGGAATAAGTTAAAGATATAAAAGTCATTCTGAGATTATATAAGTATCTATATGTAATATATATGTGTATATGTATGGAATGTCTTAGGGGTGTTTAGGCTTCCCAGAAAAACAAAGCCTGTGAATTCTTCAGTCCCTTTTATAAATCGGTGTAATATAGTATTTGCATGTAACCCATTCACCTCCAACCCTACACTTGGTTTTTTTTTTATTCTGTTGTTGTTGTCTGTTCTGGAGACACGGACTAGTTATGTTGGAACTTCTGATCCTCCTGCCTCTGTCTCCCAGGTGCCAAGATTACAAATGTGCATCATGAACCTCACACTTTAAATCACCTCTAGATGATTTCTACTACCTGACCTGAGTTAAGCAGCAGTTAACACTGTTATGTAGGGAATAATGAGACACATTTTAAAAGTGTTTTTACTTGTGTGTATATGTATGTGAGCATGTCGCAGCATGAGTATGGAGATCAGAAGACAGGATGTAGAAGTTACTTCTCTCCTTTCATTGTGTGGGTTCTGGGAACTAAACTCAGGACATCAGGCATAGGAGCAAGTGCCTTAACCTGCTGAGCCCTCTCCCCAGCCCTTAACTACAGTTTTGGTTCATGGCTGGTTGAATCCCTGAAGTTAAAACCTGTGGGTATAGAGCCCATGGATATGTAAAGACACTATATATGCACACACACACACACACACACACACACACACACACACACTCACACTTGTGTGGTTCATATGTGGAAAGACTGTGAAAAAATGTTATGTTTTATTCTCTGAAAGGGATGGGCACATGTGATACTAGATGCCGAGGAGTCCTACTGTCCACGATTCCCAAGTTAAAGACCTAGGAAAGCTGAATGGAATCCAGAGACCCGAGAGCCACAGGGTGATAATGGCAAGACTTCTAGGGACTACTAAAGACAGGAGATCAGAGTTTCACTTTACAGCAAGAACTCAACCTTCCTCTGCCTTTGTATTCTCTCCAGGCCTTAAGTGGGTTGGATGGTATCTATCCATACATTGAGGAGAACTCTCTGCTTTCCAATTAAAATGGTAATCTCTTTTTGAAGCGCTTTCCCCAGCATACCTAGAAGTAATGGTTAACTCTGTCTTTGGGCACCCCATAAAGTATGAAGTATCACTGCCGTGTTTTGATCACCTTTCATTTTCATTTTTCCTCCCTGTAGTCTAGGATCTCTCTCAATGATAGAAAGCACGCCTTACACTTCCTAACTTTATGTGTTACAGATGCAGTGATCAAGTAGAATCAGCATGTCTCTCAGTTTCAAATCCCCCAAAGAAGAAACTGTCATGGCCGAAGTCAGAGCAGATACAAAGCTGTGCCTACCCACTTCTTCCTCTAGCTTACAGGCGAGCAGACCAGCATCAGAATAAAGGGAGAAGGTACTGTTTTGGATAAATGCTTCCCAAAGTCCACAAAGTGTTCTGTGTCTGGCTAGCAGCCTTTGACAGTATTAGAAGCTGGTGGTACTTTAAAAAGTGGGACCTAGCAGAGGAACCAGCGTCACTGGGTGCATGCCCAACCTCTCTTTTTCTTGGATGCTGTGAGGTGAGTACCTCTTCTTCCTCGTGCCCTTGTGCAGATGGCCAACAGCCTGCTTCGAAGCAGGGCCAAAAAATCATGCACCAAAACCTCCAAAACCATGAACAAAATAAGCTTTTAAAACCGACCTCGAAAGCCTGCGGGGGCGGTGCAGTCCTTTGATCCCAGCACTCGGGAGGCAGAAGCAGGTGGATCTCCTAGTCCCAGGCCAGCCTGGTCTACAGATCCAGTTCCAAGATAGCCAGGGCTACACAGAAAAGGCCTGTCTAGAAAAAATAAAAAGAAAGAAAGAAACAAACAAACAAAACTAAAAGAGAACGGATATATCTCTGGTATTTGTTACGCTGCCAGAAAGCTGACCACCACAGAGAAGTATTCCAGGAGTTTTTGGGGACTGGGCAGTTTTTCCACAAAGGGTACTTCTAGAAAGACAACTCACTAGGTGTTTGTTGTAAAGACAAAGATTTAAATAACTACAACACAATTTCACAAGAAATAATAAAAATATGAAGATACTGGGTGAATACATTGTAGGCAAGAAGGAAAAGAGTTTCAGCTGCAGAGGCCTCAGGGACACTTCATGGGAAAAGCATCACTCGGGTCTTAATTATCTGTCTGAGCCAGATATATACTAGTCTATGGGACTGGCAAGATTGTGACTTGTCTGGTGGACTCGCTCTTGGGTAATTCAGAGGAAAGATAAGGCTTCAGGGAGAGAGATCAGTAAGAAAACAACAGTCATGCCCTGAAGGAGAACAGAACAGGTGGAAGAGCTATTCGGAGGTGTCAAATCTGGGTGACTGGAGGAGTTGGAAGTGGGAAAGGCCAAATCTACGCAATGGCCAGGAAAAAGGCAGAGATTTGCTAGCAAACAGCTCCTCCCCCAGGGCTGAACTGCAAACGGTGATGAAATGCAGAGTGGGGGCAGCCAATGACACACTGTGTGTTCCATGCCCCCACAGCAGGGTAAGCTGTAAAGCTGCAGAGGCCACTGGCACAGAAAAGATAATTCAGGAATATCATGAATGGGCAAAGGCTTACGTGCCAGTGGTGGGCACCTGAAGAGCACTGAGTGGCCACTAGCCTGGGGACTGCTGGCCAAGGAAAAGAACCGATAGAAACCAATATTGTATAGACGGAAAAAAGTTTGTTTTTTTTTTTTTTTTAATAGAGAGGTGATAAACAGTGCCAAGGCTGAACAGAAACTCAGTAATATGCTGGGCTTGGTGGTAATGCCCAATACATTAATGCTAGCGCCGGGGAAACTGAGGTATGGACAATCAGGGTTAAAGGCCAGTCCAGCCAGAAAAGGAAACAGCCACAAAATAGAGTTGTTTTCCTGCTTAAAGAGGAGGAGAGGAGCAGCAGGGAGGAAAGAGAAGAGGAGAAACCGGGTTATACTCCAGAACTGAAAAATGAGGGCTTTTGACTGGGCTTGGAGTTTAGGATTAAAAGGGCAGTGTTGGTGAGGCGGGACTGCAGTCAGCTCTCCACTGGGGGCCCCTGCATTCTCTATCAGGCACACCTGCTGTTCTGGCAGGTCCTGGGCACTGCATGTTTGATGGCGTTCTCAGTTTCATCTCACTAGACAGCAGCAGCGCCGCTCCCCAGGTTTGGGAACCTGAACTATGTCTAGACATTAGTAGTGTCTCTCCTCTCTTCCCTCCTGTCCTTTCCTTGATGATCATGAGGTGAGCAGTTCTGAACACGTGTTCATGCTGGGACACGTTACCCTCCTACAGGCTTAAACGCAGTAGGGAAGCCAACCAGGAACTTGGTATCTCTGAAACCTTGGGCCGAAACACACTTTTCTCTTTTCAGGCTTATTTTTCAGAATCATATTGGGAGGCACTAATATCTAATTGTCTTATTTTTCTTTCCGTTATTTGAAATATTCAATTTTTAAAATGTTTTGGGACCAGTACTCACTGGAACCTCTAGTTCTCCTAAAGAATAAATAAAGTTAAAATTCTTTATTTGTTAAAAAGATTCAAAATAATATTTATAGGACTATCTTAACATTAGACATATTGGTTTAGTAAAATGACATTTTGACAGTTCTGTAGCAAGGGTAGCTCGCCAGCATACACTGGAAAACATCTTTCTTACTTTGATGTTATGACTTGGCCTATAGTAGCAGCATGAAATATGACCAGAGCACTGGATGTCAGTTCACAGACAGAAAAGCCTTCTACAAGGATGATCTTATTTTATGGCAAACAAAAACATTCTGGGTTCTGTTGTTTCTCTCTGTAGCTTCAGTTCCATTTCACTGACAAAACCTGACAAATCAGGTGAAAAAAAAAACACAAAATCAACTATGAAAAGGAAGGCTTGGGGCTGGAGAGAGGTCAGTGGTTAAGGGTACTGCACTGGCTACTCTTCCAAAGGACCCAGGTTCAGCTCCCAGTAGCTACATGGCAGCTCACAACTGTCTGTAACTCCAGTTACAGGGGATCTTACACCCTCCTTCAAACAGGTATACAAACAAACAAACAAACAAAAACAAACAGACAAAAAAGGCGGCTTAATCTTGGTTCACAGTTCAAAGCTATGGTCCATCATGAGTTCTAAGTTATAGTCCATCATTGAGGCAAGTCCGCCACGGGGAAGGATGTGGGGCCAGTAGGTTAAGGAAGCTGGTCACATGTGTCCACAGTCAGGAAGTAAAGAATGATGAATGCTGGTGTTTTCTATGCTCCTTTTTATTCAGTCTGTGACGTCAGTCCATGCGAAGGTGCCATCTATGTTAAGGCGAGTCTCTTCCACTTCAATTAACCCATTCCAGAAAACTGCTCAGAGACTAACCTCATCTATATAATTTCTCACAGGCATGCCCAGAGGTGACCCTAGATTCTGTCAAGTTGACAATCAGTATTAACCATTACAACTTCATCCTTTGTCAACTTAACACCCAAGCATATCCTCTCATCCCTTCTCCACACAGACATGGCCATCTCATAGCACAAAATACATTGTGTTCTGCTTCAAGTTTCCAGTCTGAAAGTCCAATGTCTCAGTAGCATCGGAGGCTTAAGGCGCTCTCCAAGCTGTGAGTGACCATTTTAAAACTTACATATTTCCAATATACAATAAATAGTACAGAAAATACATTTGCATTCCCAAAGGGAAGAATGGTAAAAGGCACCAGGAAAGAATGAACTGGAGTGAGACCAGAGGGCAAACACCAAATCCTGAAACTCCATAGCATTTTCGGCTCACAACAGAATGATCTGAGCATACAGAGCCTTTCTCTTGGGCCAACCCTACTCTGTAACTACACTTTGCTCAGTGGATATCCCAAAGGCCTGGTGTCTCTAACACCCTGTGGTCCTCACTGCAAGTTAGGCTTCTTGCCAGGACTCCAACCCTGCCACATATTGCCTGGCCTCAGGAACACTCTGAAGCCATGGTACAAGATTCCACAACTCTTCAAACTTGCATCTTTCATGTCTGCAAAACCAGTGCCATGGGAACAACACTGCCATATTTTGCTGCCAACTAAGGATGGAGACTGGTCTCCCTGTACCACAGCTGCAGGAGCCACTGTGTGCTTACCCAAGGTAAGTATGTCACCAGACAGACAGTATCTTCCCCTGACCAGCAAACACTAGCATTCAACTTGGAATCTTTGATGTCGGGAGCCTAGCCCTTAGGGTCCTTTCCTATTGGCTCACCATGAAGCTGATGGTTTAACAATTATAATTACAGCCTATTTTTTGGACAGGTATTGGCCATAATTTTTAACTTATCTGAGCTCTTGTCTTGACAGAATGAACATTTAAAAATGTCTTCAGCCCTACCTGTTGCTCTTTTTTGCTACAGACCTGGGAAAAGTAGTAATATCTATGTCTTGATTGGATGCCATCCTGCCATGACGTTTTCTTTGCCTAACACATTAGTCCATTCATTACTTTTAAATTCAGTTTCACTCAAGTTCTCAAGACATGGGTAGAATGAGGTCATACTTTTTGCCAGAGCATAACCTGACTGGCTTCACGTAGCTCCTGGTAAGGACCCAATTCCCTTAAAAACTTCTCGACCCAGACCTCAGCAGTTCTCGCTTCTCTTGGCTTTCTGCTTTTCCATCAGAATGGCCCATTAGGCTCTGCTTTTAGCATGTGAGGGTTTTTCTAGCCCAAAGTTCCAAACTCCTGCAACCAGTTCTAAATGCCTATAAAGTGCATGGTAAGGTTTATCACAGCAACTGTTACAGTTCTCAGTACCAACTGTCTTCGTTAACTATGTGTCTCAGGGCTGCAACAGAACACTTTAGGAAAGCAACCTAAGGAAACAAACTTTATTTTGGTTCACAGTCCAAGGTACCCACCAGGATAGGGAAGTCATGGGCACAGCAACCTGAGGCATCTGGCTCCACTGTATCCACAGCCAAGAAACAGAGAACAATGAATCTAGTGCAACCCACTCTCTTGATTATATTAAGTCCCAGCTCCCAGCCCATGGGACGCTGCTGCCCACGGTTGAGGTGAGTCTTGCCACCTCAATTAAACCCATCTGCACACTTCACAGGCATGCCCAGGGGCTAACTTAATCTAGATAATATCCCACAGGCTTGCCTTCTATGTGATTCTAGAAGATAAAATCAACAGTCACACATAGGAAACGGCTAATATATTAATTAAATGAACCACAGCATGGTAACACATACCTGTATTTCCAGTGCCTGGGAGGCAGAAGCTTGGGGATTTCAAATTCAAGGCAAATCTGGGTTACACAGTGAGAGACCCTGTCTCAAAACAAACCAGATATGCTAATGACACGTGTTATAAGTGATAAACTCATGTGACATTCCCAAGCATTTCTTACTCCCACCTCCCTTCTATGATCTAACGCTCACCTTGAGTAGTCTTCCCTGGCCACTGTCAAGCTACAACAGTTATCACCAGCCATTGGGATCCTACTGCACTCAGACAGTCTGAAACCCTTACAGTCTTGGATCACAAAGATGTCTATTTTGGCTAACTCTTTCTACCAAAATAGAGTAGGATATCTTGTTTTTAGAAGAAACAAATGTGTCACTATATTTACATTTCTGCCCAGGTTTAAAAAAAGAACTGGTCATCAGCTTGTTCAAACCATGTTAAGCCACTGAGTTAATTTTGCTGAACAATCTTTAAATAGCACCCAGACAATAGGCTTGTGCCACTGTCTAAGAACTGAAATGGGGGTACAGTGTAATTAAATACTCTGAAAATATCATGTCCCCAAATCAGCACTGGGAGGATAAAAGTACAGACATGGTCTCTGCTACGAAGCTTGCCGTGTAGGGCAGACATGTGTGTGCAGTTGTGTGATAAACGTATGGGAAGCACGGATATGGGTAAGGAATGGATATTAAGACTTATCAAAGGCAAACTGAAAATCTAGGGACATCTTAACAACTCCCAAATAAAAGTAACAGATATATTCAACTCCATCCTTTGGTCATCTCAGTTCTAGCACGAGTTTTCAGTTGTTGCTCCTTTTGATGGTGGAAGCAGCAACGCCCAGCACCTCTGCCCTGCATGCTTCCATGACTAGACCAGGCTCACAGAAGAGCAGCAGCCATCCTTCCTTTACCTACCATCTGAACAT
Source organism: Micromys minutus (assembly GCF_963924665.1). NCBI lineage: Eukaryota > Metazoa > Chordata > Mammalia > Rodentia > Muridae > Micromys > Micromys minutus. The sequence continues at coordinate 106,458,344 of NC_137969.1, forward strand.
AAAGGGCTCATGCAGAGATGGCTGATCTTTCAAAATCAAAGCAGCCTGCAGCAATGAATAAATTTCATGAATGGAAGCCCCAACAAGCTGCCTCAACAGACCAGACCACAGTTTTACAGAGTAAAAATAAACCTTAACTGTCAGACAGCTGAAATAGTTTGCTGTATCTTGTAGAGCACAGATAGCTTTCAGTCACGTCATTGAAAAAGATATTCTAGATCCTTGTGGAAAGGGTTTATTTTGGCTGGCATTCATTCATTCATTAGGCAAATACTACCTACTAAGGCAAGCAAAGCCTTTTGTGCTAAGGAGAGTGACGAACAAGGTAAAGAAAACCTGCAGTGTCTGGGAGCTACAGTTTAAAGGGAAGGCAGAAAGGTAAACAGAAATTGCAGGTGCTGATAAAAATGTCAGGAGGAAAAGCAAACATCTCAGTTAACCCTGCGGTCTAAGTTTACTCTCTGTTCTCACTTCCCTTCTTGCTCAGAGTCTATGGTCCACCATCCACTCACTGTCTGCACACATCCTCAACCCAATCAACCTTTGCCCTTCTCTTTGTACCTCCCTATTTGCTTAGAAAAATTCCAACTGAGTTAAATGTGTCTTCCATCCCTCTCTCCCTTCACCCCATCTTTGTACCTGCTCCTAGGTAGCCAGATAAAAGAATAACAACAAAGCTGAAGTTACTGATTTCACGGCCACTAATCTCAACGGGTCCTGTAGCTGTCTGGGATGCTACCTGCTTAACCCTATCGTCTTCCAGTCGCCAGCAAAACTAGTTCAGTTTCCAACCTCAACCCTCCAGCAACCTTCTCTTGAGCTCATTATCAGCAACTTTACTGTTAAGATACAGGAATCAGAACTTCTAGAACTTTTGTTTTGTCTGCCATCCCGAATCTGAGTGCATGCATAGCTTCTGAATTCTCTCATACTTATTTTGAATGTGCTGCCCAAATTTCGTGTATTTGAATGGTACATTATATATATATATATATATATATATATATATATATATATGAATGATTTGTTTTAAAAAAAGTGTTAGAATTAGAAAAGGCTCTAAGAGAGATGTGACCCTATTGTACCTGCTCTTTCTCTGTCTCGGTGTAATGTCCTGTGCTGTAGTGACATAATAGCACTTGCTGGCACCATGCTTTTGAACTTTTCAGAACCATAGACTAAATAAACATCTATTGCTTACCAATCACCTAGTCCCAGGCATTTAGCAGAGCACAGACTAAGGTGTATGTAGAAGCTGTCTACTCTCTTACGAAGGACAACTCTTCCACTTGTGTACTAGGTCCCATGTCCTCTTATCTCCTGTGGCAAGAGTTGGAGTGGTGCCACTCAGGTCCTGTACAGCTGTGGTCAGTAGGTGGCCTCCATTTGTCACCTCCTTCAGGGTGTGTCAAAGTTGTTGTCACTCCCTCCCGTCCCCCTGAACTGACACCCTTCCTGGGGCAGCCTGTACACAAGTACGGAGCAACTTGCAGGCCAGCTCTCGGGGCCTCTGAAGAACAGTACTCACTCCACAGCTCCGGGGTGGGCTGACAGCCTGTGGGATCAGCTTCATTCTTCCTCTATCCAATCTTGCTTTCTTCTCCTTCCTCTCACAGGTCTTGACCCCTTAAAAACATATTTAGTGCTCCAAATTCTGTTTCTGCATCTGCTCATAGAGAGCCCAGCCTGACCAGCCTGATACAGTGGTTTCAGCTGCAGTCCCTCCCTTCCTTTGCATCACCAATTTTTTTTCTTCCCCAAGTCACTCCTATCATAATATAGTGGTATCTTCTTCCCTAAAAAGCAGGGTCCCTTTGAGCTACTGCTTTCTTACACTCAGTGGAAAGTCAAATTCCTGTAGAGGGTCTGAATTTACCTTTTATCCCCACTCCTAGCACCTCCATGGCCACTACCTAACAGAGGCAGCTCTTTGGGGTCACTGAGAATATAGTTCTATCCAATGGTCGAATTTTCATTCACCTCTCACCCAGTTTGTCACACTCTCTTTGGAAGACGCTATTAGTGGAGAAGTCACTTGGCTTCTGGGACATAGCTTTTCTGGGACACAGCTTTTGATTCTCCTCCACCACTGACTACTATTACTCTACAGCATCCCAGCTGGCTTTCCTTCCTCTCTTAAACCTATAAATTTGTAGCATTCAGAGGTTCAGTCTTGAAACTCTCTCTCCTCTCATGTCAAATTAATTTCTCACCACTACCTCTGTTCATCCTGTATCTAATGTCATTCAGTGCCGGGGTTTATATGCTAATCTCATGTTGACAGTTGCAAAGTTTATATTGTGAGTTACTGCTTGCTTCTTTCTTTGAACTCTAGACACTAACATTCAACTATTTATGTTATGATTTGTATATTCTTGGCCCAAAGAGTGGCACTATTAGAAACTGTGGCCCTATTGGAGTAGGTGTGGCCTTGTTGGAGTAAGTGTGTCACTGGATGTGGGCTTTAAGACCCTCATCCTAGCTGCCTGGAAGCCAGTATTCAGCTAGCAACATTTAGATGAAGATGTGGAACTCTCAGCTCCTCCTGTACCATGCCTGCCTGGATGCTGCCATGCTTCCATCTTGATGATAATGGACTGAACCTAAGCCAGCTTCAATTAAATGTCCTTTAGAGGATTTGCCTTGGTCATGGTATTTGTTCACAGCAGTAAAACCCTAAGACAGATTATTTTTAACTTCCACTTTGGTGATGATAAATCTCAGTCCTCTAACATCTCTAGGACGAAATAAGTTCAGACTCCCACAAGCTCCTCCCATCTCCTTCAATCTTCCTCCTCCCAATAAGTCCTCTCTGTTCTTAGAACTGTCGGAACCAAAATCCAAGATGGCAGGCCTGTGGTGATGAACAGAGGACTCAGTACTTAGAAAGGAACGAATGAGAATGGTATCAACAGTGATGGCCTGGAGGAAGGAAAAATACTTGGCCAGAGATGGGAAGGATAACAGTTCACTGAAGATTAACAGGAAGAAGCAGCCCTGGCAGTGCAAGTGTGAAGTGGATGGTTACTGTGTGCAGGACCGTGAGTTAAGACTTGTGTGACTGAACGGCCAACTGTGTCAGCAGCCGGAGTCATGGCAAATGGAACCAACCATATTTCCACCAAGTTGACTGGATAAAAGGAGGGGGGTTTGGGGGGAGATCATTCGTGTTCTCAGGGTAGGGAGAAAATGACAATCACACGCAGGAGAGCACGTGAGGAAATACTGTTTTTAAACTGTGGGTTCTTGAAAGATCAGTGAGTGGGTTTGCCTAAAATTCTTGACAGAGAGTGTGGACTGGACAGATACCGTATCTGCATTATAGGGGAGGCCTGGGGGTGGCGGGGTGGAGAGAATGAATTTATCTTACATTCACCGGTTTGAAATCTATTTGTGTCGCTGGTGGTGTGATCACCTAACGTGGTGGGTCCTTGTCTGGGTGCAGCGTACCATCGACGCGAAGCCTCACAAGTAGGTCACATTTGGGAGCCTTCATCTCGAACAACCTCTAGGAGACAGGGTGGTTGGTGGCTCCAGGTCAAGCCCGTCCGTAGGGCGATCCGTGCGTAAAGCCGTGCCGAGAAAGACTTCCGCGGATCCCGCAACTTCGCCACCTCCAGCCGCTCCCCGGCTACGCGGCCCAGGACGGCCCGTCATTTTCTCCCGGCTTGGGAGGCTAGAAGCTCGCAGGCCCCCTAGCGTCCGACCGTTCAGCGCGGAGGCCCCGGCTCGCGCCCGCCACCCCGTGCACCCACCCGCCCGGCGCCAAGGACCGCAGACCCCCCCAAAACCTCCCCCCAGACCCCGCCCCAGCTGCCAGCCAGGGCCGCCGCCGCCCCGCCTCCCCCGCTCGCCCTCCCGCGCGCGCCAACTCCCAGCGCAGCGCGCTGATTGGCCGGCGCATTCCCGCTCTGCTTCCCGAACCGCCATTTTGAAAATCTTGTTGATTCTGAGCCGCGGAGGGAGAGAGAACGAGCGAGCGCGCGGCGCGAGGATCTCGGCCCGCGCGCCTTCTACTCAGCGGCGGCCTTCTCGTGCGCACTCACGGTGAGGACTGGCCTCCGGGAGGCGCCGCTGCGGCCCCCGTGGCAGGGCAGCGGGGAGGAGACGCGGCCATAAGCACGGAGGCCTGCCGCGGGGGAGGGGACGAGGCTCCGCTCTGCTCGCCTTGGCCAGACTGGCCTGGCCCGGCCCCGGGCGGCGCAGGCCGGGCGGGAGCGCGCGCCGGCGGCTGGAGGGCGGTGCGGTTTCCCGCCTCGGGCATCCCCCGGGAGGCGGGCGGAGTGACAGACTAGGTTAGACCTTGGAGGTGAGCTAACGCCGGGCGGTCGCTACGTTCCTGCCCGCGCGAGCGAACCGAAGCGTGCGGCTTCCTCCCCGCCCGCAGGCCCCCAGCATGTCGGCGGCGGCCCCCGCTGCGGAGGGAGAGGACACCCCCGCGCCGCCCGCGTCCGAGAAGGAACCCGAGATGCCGGGTCCCAGGGAGGAGAGTGAGGAGGAGGAGGAGGAGGACGACGACGACGAGGACGAGGACGACGAGGAGGAAGAAAAAGGTGGGCAGGGATGCGCATCCCTCACGGGTGGATTTTTAAGTCCCCCTCCTTTTGGGAAGCAGATAACTGTGATTTTTAACGCTTAGAGGCATCCAGTCCGAGTGGCTGATTTCACACGAAGGCTAACAGTGGCAAAGAATCTGGATTTTTTTTTTCTTTTGAGTATTTGCCAGGCTTTTGGTGCAAGTGTAGCAAGAGTTTTCCCAGTGTGCCATCGGAACACTTCGTTCGTTAGGAAGTTTGTAAGTCTGAGATCCGCATTTTGAAGTTACCCTGAGATTCTGTAATGTAACTTAACACTACAGGTATTCTTGCTAAGCCTGGAAATGGTTTTTATTTCCACATTCTCAGCTGTTTGTATCTGCTGATGTTTTTTTTTTTTTTTTTCCCCCAGTAAGGGTTTTTTTCTTTGGGGGCACTTTTCTTTGCCTAGGACTCACATATGCAAACTGTTGCTGTTGGAGAAAGTAGTTAGAAAACAAGGAAACTGAACTGAAAGTTAAAACGTGAACCCGCAGCTGTCTCGGTTTTGGAACTAATTCTGACAAAGAAAGGTGGTAAGAAGCATCATTTGACTTTGGCTGAGCTGTGCAAAGTAGTATTGTGTCAGCCGATGCTGTTCCTCTGCAGCAGTCCCCAGACAGTCTCAGCTTTTCCTTCACAATCTAGCTTAATGGTGCAAACGGCCACAGCTCAGCCAAACTTAGGGACAAGCCTAGAAGTTAAAGTGCTCTTCCCAGACTATCATTTCTTTTTTTATAAATATCATTTAGGTTAAGAGGACAAGACACTTATTTTAAGTATTTAAGCATTGACTTTAATTATTAATCTTAATAAGAATTGTTTAAATTACTTTTAGGTTTGTAGTTGATGTGTTTTATAAAGCCAATGAATGTTTGTAGAGGTGGTATGGTGAGGTGTGCGGGAGGGGAACCTCAGCGAGCCCATGCTAAAGCATCCCTCCTCCCTGAGGTACCAACCATACCTTTTGGGGCATGGGAAGGGGCGGTAATAAGGGAGTGGAGAGAAAGGGACAGGCCAGAAACATGTGGAGAGAGGGAGAAGGGGGAAAGAACTAAGACAGGCCAAACAGACCCTTTTATAGGCCTACCTGGCCGTTGCTAGGTAACTGTTGGGCGGAGCCTAGAAGGAATGCTTACAATAATATGACTGAAAGTTGACTGCAATATCTCTGTATAGCTCAGACTTTAAGGGAGGTGGTGAGTTTTCTTGGGCAGAAAGAAGTTGAGAAGTTATTTATAAAAGGCCCAGTGATGTTTGGAGAGACTATCAGTGGGTGACTCATAAGATCCTGGGTTTTGTTCTAACTGAATAAGTTGGTTGTGTTTTTAAGAGAGATTTTTTTTTTTTTTTTTTTTTTTTTTTTGGTAAGATTAGTTCTTTACAGTTTTAGAACTGGTTCATTATTTTCTCTTTGGGGGTGTTTGGGGTAACTGGATTGTAACTTCCTGTTCTATTTGTCCCAGAATACTTACCTTCAGTATACTGACAGAAAGGTGTGGGACAGTGAAATTACTGAAGTCTGTCCCACAGATACTGAAGAATTGGAAGTGATTTTGGGGAGATGATATACAGGGTTTGTATGATGCTGTTCTGTAGAAAAACAAGTGTGCAAGCTTGGTGGTAATACTGAGGTGTCTTGGATATGTTGTTTGGGTTCCTGTAGGACATAGTGGAACTGTCAAGGTTACAGTGGGGTGTGTATTAATTTGAAAGTACTGTTCCAGGGTTAGACTTTTGAGAACTTTTCGTTTGTAGATCCTGGTCCAAAGCAAGTGAACAACTTATTACTGAGAGGAAGCCGGGAAACTACAGGAGCTGTTTGATTCAGTGCTGTCTTTCTCCATTTATTCATTGCAGCTCTTTATAGCCCCCAAGCCTGACCTGTCGTGGAAAGCCTACACTAATGCTTTGATTCCTTTTTCTTATTTTTCACCATATTCATTCTGGGGCTTTGACCCCTGGGTATTATTAGACTTGGATCGCCAGACTTGGCAGCAAGCACCTTTACGTGCACAGCAGTCTGGCCAGCCAGGCTCACACATTTTATATTTGGTACCCTTTTCTCTTTTCAAAATGGAGTATTGAGTCTAGGGGCTTGGAATTTTAGACATTTTCTCATTGAGCTTTACCCATAACCCTTATTTGTGTCTTTCTTAAAGATATTTATCATCTTTTATATGAAGTATAGTTTTTATTTTCCTAGTTGAAATTTCCAAAAAAAAAAAATGTTTAACCTCATTCTTTTGAGTATCTGGTACAATTTGGACACAGTAGACAGTGATTTGAATTAATGAGAGGACCTTCACAAAATATAGTTTTTTATTTAACTAGATTTTAATCAGTAAATGGTTTTTAATGAATATAACTTAATGTTTTAAGCTTTATATACCACATATTTCCTGGGATTTTTCTCAGAAGTCTGGACTAAAGGGTACCTTCTCAGACTGACTTACAGACAGTGTGAGTATTGTTATAAAACTACAAAGTAATTTTCAGCCAACTATCTTAAAACAGGTAACAAAATACAGTTAGAGGAGAAACATGTTCTAGTGTTTTTAGCACAGTAGGATGACTACTTAGTTTAAATAATTATTACATGTTTGTATGAAAATTTAGAAGAGTTCAAATACCTATGACAATAAAATGATTGAAATACTAATCTCATTACATTGAATATACATATAGATGCATTTACTTGTATATGAAAAATAAGATAAATGAGAAACTAGATGGTTGTTTGACAAGTCAAATGACTAGATTTTAATAGTGATAATTGTAGTTGGATGGAAGTTTCTGTTATTTTAGACCAGATGTTTGACAAACAAGTAAAATGTTACTCTTTAGAAAAAAAAAGCTTCCATACTCATTTACCTCTCAAAACTAGCTCAGGAGGAAAGTAAGGTGCTGAGTTCAAGAGCTCTTCCTGACCTGTTTGTAAAGTTGACATAATTTTAGCTTTTTGATATGTAAGAATTATTAATTTCTAGAAAAGAGTCTTATCGTGGAAGGCAAGAGAGAGAAGAAGAAAGTAGAGAGATTGACGATGCAAGTTTCTTCCTTACAAAGAGAGCCATTTACGATTGCACAAGGTGAGTTTATATTGCTTTAATGGAAAAAGGTGCTCAGTTAGGCAACAAACACTTGCTACTAGCAGCATACTTAGTGTTTAGGAAGTGGGATATACTTTTTGACATCATTTTAACTTTCCCTATTAGCACAAAGTAATACAAATCATGCAGTGTGTATAATTTTCATTAAACTAACTTTTTGTAAATGTTATTGAGGCCTTGGTATTTAATTGTGATATTTTGTTTTTCAGGGAAGGGTCAGAAACTTTGTGAAATTGAAAGGATACATTTCTTTCTGAGTAAGAAAAAAACAGATGAACTTAGAAATCTACACAAACTGCTTTACAACAGGCCGGGCACAGTAAGACATTTGAAAAATATCTTTACCATGTTTTTTCATACTTAATATATTAAGATGCTTAACCTTAGAGCTGTAATTTTAATTCTGTAAGACTTTAATGGTCAACTAGTTCAATTTCTACACTATACCAGTGAGTAAATCTAAGATACATTTGTTAAGGCCGTGGCATACCTGTTAAGGACATACCAGTACATAGCTGGTAGTGACTAGGGTTCTTTTGTTTCTCCTTCTAACTGGGGCTGTCGGAATAATTTAGAGATAGATTGCTCCTGCAATGCCCAAGGACCTGAGCTGAGTCCAACAGCACTACCACCAAAACAAAAACAAGGAAATGAAATTTGCTTTAAACTGAAAATCTAAATTATATATACAATCTGTTGTGACTTCTAATGATAATAGAATTAGTTTTTCCATGTTCTGACATGGTTCCTTGTAATTGTATCTTATTTTAGGCAATACCCATAAAAGTAAGCGGCAAATATTTGCCAAATTGTAGCTATTATATCATACTGCTTGTAACTGTGTTTGAAATAAAAGAGATTGTTCCGTTTCTGTAGGTGTTTTGGCTGCATGTATATATTTGTCTGTTCACTGTATGCTTGCTTGATGCCTGAGACTATTGGATCCCTTGGGCTGGAGTTACAGATAGTGCTGAGTCAGCCACCATGTAGGTGTTGGGAAGAATAGCCAGTGGTCTTAACCACTGAGCCATCTCTCCAGGTCATATAATTATATTAGAAGTAAAATTTGCTTTGGGTTGTATATGAAGGTAGAGGATGTCTGAAGTATGGTCTAACTTATTTTAATACACATTAACTTCACTCAGCACAACAATCTAATTTACACTTGTTTCTTAACTAGTAAATGGCATTAACTTTTAGTATACTTATAGTTCTTTACTTTAAAAAAGTAGTCATTGACTAGTAACTTTCTACATCTGCAGATTTATGGTGAATATTTCTAGGTGAAAATATGTTTGCATTCAGACTGTTGAAAAAAATTTAGCTTGTAGGATTTGTGTAATGTTATAACATGTTAGTAGCAAATACACTTTTGTTGAATAAATCAATGTTTTGATTTGGAAGATGAATCTGAAAATGAAGACATTGTCTTTTATTGGTTTTGTCTTGTACGTTTCTGGATAGTAGCATTAATAATAAACATTTTTAGGTGTCCTCGTTGAAGAAGAATGTGGGTCAGTTCAGTGGCTTTCCATTTGAAAAGGGCAGTACCCAGTATAAAAAGAAGGAAGAAATGTTGAAAAGGTAAGTTATTTTTACAAATAACTTTGATTAATGTGCTATAAGCTTACATTTAGTATTTTTAAATGAGTACCTGCTCATTTTCTAGTAGATTGCTAACTAATTGAGGTGTCAGGATTTGACAAGTTTTTCTGAGCATTCACTTGGGTTGTCTTTTCTGTTCTAGTAAATACTGACTGCCATAGTAATCATTAAGAACCTGTAAATTTTCATTTCCTCAGAGTTGACTTGATAAGATCTGAAGGAACTATAGTGAAATATATTTTCCTCCAATTACTGTTTCTTAATGTTTTAAACTTGCCTTGAAAGTAATCTCATGAGAAATTTTCTTAAGTGCTAGCAAGGTGACAAACTCTTAGAATTTTTTATTAAATGCCATAGATAAGAATTTAAATAAAAATGATTGAGACATCATAGTGCTAAATAACTAACCCAAACCATTTTTAAGTTCATGAATTTTGTAGTATTGGAAACTTATGTAATTTTCTAGTGCATTTATTTAAACTGTTGGTAAATATTTTTTATTTTCTATTGGTTGTACACTGTGGTCAGATCCATTAAAGCCACAGAAAAATTTTTGTAACGGCTATGTGAGCAAATCAAATCAATTTTGTTTGTTCTTGTCTCTCTATCATGAAGAATATTTATAATTCATCTGTAATCACCTTGTTTTCTCCTGCTTTCTGTTTCAGGTTTAGAAATGCCATGTTAAAGAGCATCTGTGAGGTTCTTGACTTAGAGAGGTCAGGTGTGAACAGTGAACTAGTGAAGAGAATCTTGAATTTCTTAATGCACCCAAAGCCTTCTGGCAAGGTAAGGATCACTTTTTACCATTTGGTTATTAACAAATTATTCCTTTTTGCTCATCAGTGATGTCATCTAGATTTAAAATATATACCTTCTATTTGACAGAACTATAACATTTTCATAATATAAACTAAATAGCATATTTGCTTTCTCAAATCAAATGTGAATAGTATAGGGTTAAGAAAAGTACCTAAATGTAAGATAAGCTACAAACCAGGGCTCTAGGTTTTTCTGTCTGGAAAGGAATTGGAATAAGGGAAATAGGTTGAAGAAATAGTTAATGTAGGGCTGTTACCTAGTTTTTTAAATTTAAAATTCAGCATATATTCCTAAGGAAGCACTTAAATTCATTGGCTAAATCACTTTTCTCATGCAGTTAGAAATTTATGTAGTTTAACTGAGGGCAAAATATAGCAAGTTACCTATTTCATGCCTGTAATTTTATATTAACATACTCAAAATTTATTACTTATCGAATGATGTCTCTGAGAAATTGGCATTACAGAGAGAGGTGGTACAGTTATTTATAAAGTTAGGAAAAACAATTTCAGGTTAAGCTTTATTTTCTTAGTGTGGTTCCTCCCGCTCCTTTGATTCATGGGATCTTTAAAACAAGGAGCTCCTTGTAATGGCATCTATAGTTCTTAAAAAGTGAGATAAATTGAGTGTAATTTTAAATATTGTCTTGGTCAAATGTAAACAGTACCTGACCTCATTGCAGTGAGTCTAGTCCTGCTTCAGATGGTCTTGCCAGGCCTTTATGATACAAATGTGAACGCTGGCAGTGCAGCCTGACACACTTAAATATGACTTCTTTCCATAAGCCTGAAATACTTTTCCGACATTTTAAGTTGAACAGTAGTTATCAAAAGGAATTGATTTGATTGACTTAGAAATACCCTTATTGATGTTACTGTCAATGAATTTTTATATGCAGCCATTGCCAAAATCCAAAAAATCTTCCAGCAAAGGTAGTAAGAAGGAACGGAACAGTTCTGGAACGACAAGGAAGTCAAAGCAAACTAAATGTCCTGAAATTCTGTCAGATGAGTCTAGTAGTGATGAAGATGAGAAGAAAAACAAGGAAGAGTCTTCAGAAGATGAAGAGAAAGAAAGTGAAGAGGAGGTAAAATGTTTTAAGCTAATGTTTTCTATCAGAAAGATATTTTGCTATATAAACAAGCAATTTTTTAAATTGTAAAGATACATAAATAATTGAGTAGGCTTATTTCTCTCCATTAAACATTTAACAGTTTAAGAACAGTTGAGTTTGTGATCTGATTTTGAAATGGGCCTTGAACTGGTTCTCATATGGGTGGGGGAATGGGAAAGGAAGCAGCAGAGGATTATATTCTGCAAATATGTCTGCACCACATGCATTTCTGGCGCCCACAGAGACCAGAAGTGGGTGTCAAGGTCCCCTAAAACTGGAGGTATGTATGACTGAGCCCCACCATATGGGTGCTAGGAATTGAATTTGGATCCATTGGACTAGCAGCCAGTACTCGTAAACACTGAACTCTCTCCAGCCCATTGAAGCACATTTTTATTTGTTGTGGTTGTTGTAGTTTTTTCATAACATATTAATATTTTATAATTGACTTGAATTTAATTTAACTTGATAGAAAAAATAAAATGTTAAAGGTTGTCATTTTCTCCCCAGCCTTTTGGCGATTATTTAATGAGTGTAATAGCATTTGGAGTTTATATCACTTAGAAATGGAACAATTTTTATTTACAAAATACTAGGTAGGAGGATAACTGTTATTTAAGAAATTTAGCTTTTGTTATATCTTCAGTCAAGGTCTGGGAAGGTAGGTACAGAAGGTGAGTTCCTATTAGTGGTGTTTAGTATGGTTTTTTGTTTTTTGTCTTCAGAGATTAGAACTTACTTTATTCTTTAATTAATTTATTTATTTTATGTATGTGAGTAACACAGTCACTGTCTTCAGACACACCAGAAAGGGCGTCAAATCTCATTACAGATGGTTGTGAGCCAACATGTGGTTGCTGGGATTTGAACTCAGGACCCCTGGAAGAGCAGTCTATGCTCTCAACCACTGAGCCTTCTCTCCAGCCCTAGAACTTATTTTATAAATGTGTATAGAAGTACATAGGTTCGATTAATCCTGGATTGACATCGTCTTATTTCCTTGTTGTGGGAAGCACCACACAATTGTGATAGCCAAAAATGTCTCTAAGCACTAATAGATATACCTTGTGTGCTTAGGGGGGATGCTTTGCATCTCCTGAACGCCATAGAATTGAAAGAATATGGCAAACTATGAAACTGGGAGGGTGGTTCAGTGGTTTAAGAGCTTATACAGCTCTTTCAAAAGATCAAAATTCCTTGTACCCAAGTTGAATGTCTGTAATTCCATCTCTAGAGGTTATAATGCCCACTTCTGGTTTCTGCAGGGAACTACACATTTTTACACAGAAAAGCATGCATACTTATAATTAAAAATAAATTCTTTTTAAAAGACATAATAAACATATCTTATGAATATGTTAGTGTATATATTTGACCTGAGATTGTTTTAATGTCTGTTGCCTGCAGAGGCTATTAGAAGAAGAGGGCATTGATCCTCTGTGAGTTGAGTTCTATATGGTTACCATGTGGGTGCTTTTAATTAGTCCCAGATCCCTCAGAAGAACAGCTCAGCCATTAGCTCCTAATGTCAGATTATTAAAGTTGTCTATGAAACTAAGTATGAACTTTGATAATGTGAAAACTTTTTAACATATCTTGCAGGTGCTTCATCCATTTTTTAAAATTCATATGCATGTGTGTGTCGGTATATATGAGTGCAGTGCCTTCTAAGACCAGAAGAGACTATTATCCTCTGAAGCTAGAGTTACAGGTGGTTTTAAGTTATCTGGCATGAGTTCCGGCAATTAAACTGGGTCTTCTGAAAGGATAGCAAGTGCTCTTAACCACCAAGGCGTTCCTACAACCAGTACTTTACAAATGTTTTTAATGTATTTTGGTGTGGAAGGAGAATGAGTAATCAGAACACCTGAGAGTAAAATATTTGTTTATATTTACATAAGAAATTGTAACAGATTGTGTCAAAGAGCAACCCTTGAGCAACTGCTCTCACTCTCCCACCCCCTTTCACTGACTAGCCTGGATCTTACTATAAACCACACTAGCCTTATTTACAGAGATATACCTGCTATCATCACCATACCCTGCCTCCATCCACCTGATTGCATCACTGTGCCTGGTTTTTTATGTGGGTTAAATTCAAGTCAATGCTTATGTGGCCTGAGCTGTCTCATTAGCCCCTGTGATTTTAAACTATTTTCCTCGTTCAGTTTTTTGCTCATTTACTATGTACCCTTCATTGTTTATTAAACTTTAAAGGCAAATAATGAAAAATTAAATTATAAAAGTTATTATAAAGGTTTGGAAACTGGGCTCAAGTGCCAGGTCACCCATAGTTTTTTTTATTTATATATATGTGTGTGTGTGTGTGTGTGTGTGTGTGTGTGTGTGTGTGTGTGTGTGTGTGTGTATATATGACTTTGTTATATATGATTAAATTACTTAATCTCTGTACTCAATCTCCCATTAGAAAATGGAACCAAACTCATGGAATCATTAAATGAATTCAGAGTCCCTGACAACATATATTATGCATTACTTGATATTGTTACTGTTAGAGTCCTTAGCTAGGTATTGTGGCACTGTGCCTATATGAGACAGAGGCCATCCTGGTCTACAGAATGAGTTGCAAAACAGCCAGAACTACACAGAAACACCATCTGAAGCCTCACATACAACAAAAGAATCCTTAAGAAAGTATTTATTCCAAGTATTTCAAAATTCAGTCTTATTGCCAATACAAAGTCTAGGAAGATACTTTATGGGCATATATAAACCGTCCATTTACAAAGAGTTTTACTTCCTCTAGTGACATAAACAAACCTAGGCCAAATGGGAATCCATGGAGGACAAAAGAAGACAATGCTCTGTAGATACATCAAATCACCCCCTTGTAAAAAGCTCTTAGGGTGATCTTTCCCAACATAGTTTGTTCTGACAGGCTTTATGAGATAAAATTCCAGTAGTCTATAGATACGTTTTTCCCCCTTCTCATCTAGTTTATTATTACATCTCCTCCACCAGCAACCATTAATAGTCCTTACTCCTGGGCCGGAGAGATGGCTCAGTGGTTAAGAACAGTGTCTGCTCTTCCAGAGGTCCTGAGTTCAAATCCCAGCAACCACGTGGTGGCTCACAACCATCTGTAATGGGATCTGATGTCCTCTTCATGTGTGTCTGAAGAATAAATCAATCTTTTAAGTAAATAAGCAAATAAACCTTAAAAAAATAGCTTTTACTCCTGAGGAAGGCATGGGTGAGCTTTACTGTTGCCTCTGTCCATGATGAAAAAGTTGGAGAGCCAGTCGGGTGAAGGTATTGTAGCTGGTGTGTGTTCATGGTTGAGGGGCAGAGTCTTATCTGGATGGCTGTGTTTCATGACAGTTGCTCCCATCTTTCAGCTCTTGAATTTATTCTGTTCTCTTCTATAATCCCTGGGCCTTGGGTGGGAGTTGATACAGATGTCCCATTTAAGGATGAGAGTGCTTACCACTCTTTGACTTTGGCCAGATAAGACTCAGTTCATTAATTGCTACCCTCTTGAGAGAGAGGGAGAGGGAGGCTGTTAGTTCCACATCCTATGGATCAGACACCTGTGGTTACAAAGTTTGTTAACTGTCTTGTTGAATGAGTTGTTTGATAGTAGGAATGTGGACATACATAGTCAGGTGGTAGTAGCGCATGCCTTTAATCCCAGCACTCAGGAGGCGGAGGCAGACAGATTTCTGAGTTCCAGGACAGCCATGACTACACAGAGAAACCCTGTCTTGAAATAATAAAATTATAATACTTTTAGAAACTAAGAACTTCATTACACAGCAGAAAATATACAAAACTGAATAATCTATTTAAATCTTGTCTGAAATCAAAGTTGATAGGTCACCGTGATAAGAATCCATTTACATTTCATTCTTTTTATGAATTATACCTGGAATTGCACATTTTTCTTTTGGCATTTTGGTTTTTCTCTGCCAACTTGTTAGAAAAATCCTGCATTTAAGCTAATTTTTTTTTTTATTATTCATCTGTTTGTTCATTCAGTACAACCTTTCTGCTGTGAGGACAGAATTCTGGCTCTGTGACAGGCATCTTTTTTGGTGACCCTCCTTCAAGAGCCCCGCTGCCTATAACAGATAGGTAAGCCTGTTCTCGCAAGATTTTTGGGTTTTTGGCCAAAAGTGTTTGTGCCATTTCTTGATTCTACATGGAAAAGCCTCTCCAATTTTTTGAAAATTTATGTTAATTAATCTTACATCTTTGGGTTGGAGAGATGGTTGAGCCATTAAGAACATTTGCTGCTCCTGTTCAAATCTCAATATATGACTCCAACTCCAGGGACTTTGATGCCCTCTCTGGTCTTAATAGTACACACACACACACACACACACACGTGCACAAATCTTTCAAAATAAGTTATAGTTTGGAATCTAGCTTCCCCCCCTCTGGAACTTCCTAGTTTTTAAAGATTCCTTTTGTAAATGGAAAAACAGTCTCGGGGTCTGTTTGGTTAAATAACAGAGGTATGTACTGAGACTCTTTCAGATCGTAAATTTCACTAACTCTTAAGAGTTAAGAGGTACACCTTTGTTTATATAGTTTAGGAATTCTTGTAATCTTTTTAAAAGTACTTGTATTTCTTGCTGGCCTTGAGCTTACAGCCAACTAACTGCCTTAGCCTCCCTAGTGGTGGTGGTGGTTTTTGTTTGGTTGGGTTTTTGTTGTTTCTCGTTTTGTTTTTGTTTTTTTGAGACATGGTTTCTCTGTGAAATAGTCTTGCCTGCCCTGGAACTCGATTTGTAGACCAGGAGGGCCTTGAACTTGCAGAGATCTGTCTGCCTCTGCCTTCTTGTGTTGGGATTAAAGGTGCGCACCACCACGAACTAGCAAACAGGGCTGTTCTTTTCTTGCTTTTTTACTGACTAGGAAAAAGGACTGGAAATGTGAGAATGGGTTGAGAATGCAAAATTAGCAGCAAAGTTGATATTTAAAACAAAGTTTGATTATAAGCTCATGTTCTTATTCACTGCTGTACTGTATTTTCTAAGAGGTTGTTAGGATTAATGACCTATAGGCCAGGTGTTAGAATGTGAAGTAATCAAATGTTACCAATCAAATTGGTAACACTGTGAGATGTTTAAGGGGAGATGGTTAAGTTGGCTTTAGAATCTTAAGGATTCTAAAGGATTCCTTAAGGATTCATAATATTTAGATTTATAAGGATTGAGTTAGTAGAAAATTAAAATTAACTTGCCTTCTCAGATGTCCGGTTGGTTGGTTGGTTGGTTGGTTGGTTGTTGATTGATTGTTGGTTAGTTGGTGGTTTTCACCACCAAATACCAATGACCTATATTTTCCTTAACTTTTGAAGCTGTCCCATTTTTTTTTTTTCTCAACACTGAGATGTTTGAAATGCTCATCTTTTCCAGAGTTACCTGTACCTAGTAACTGCATCTTTAGGGTAGGTGAAGTAATAGATAAGTTCCTTGTCTATTTTTTCTATGCCCATGGTTGTACCACTAAAGTATGAGCTTGTTGGTTTACTGTTCAGTTTTCAGTGTTTCTCAAATCATCAGGTCTAAATCAGTGTGTCACAAAAAAAATTACAGCTGATTTCTAAAAATAAGTGAAACCCAAAAACTTATAGAAATGAAGATGTTTGTTAGCCAAGTTATATCTACCAACATAAAGTTATGAAGTGTGATTGTGTCATGGTCAGCAAAATGCTACTTTAATAATTTCCATTCTCTAGTAGCTACTTTGCTATTAAAGACTGCAGCATCAAATTTTAGGAAAAATTAATATGCATAATGAAGGAGTTTCTTAATCACAAAAGGAGGCATTTGGTAGCAGTGGAGGGTAATATCGTTTCCTATATGGCAAGAGGCATCATTAAAAGTATTTTCATGAGCTGGAGAGATGGCTCAGTGGTTAAGAGCATCACCGATTGCTCTTCCAGAGGTCCTGAGTTCAATTCCTAGCAACCACAGGGTGGCCCACAACCATCTGTAATGGGATCTGATGCCCTCTTCTGTTGTGTCTGAAGACAGCTACAGTGTACTCATATACATAAAATAATTTTTTAAAAAGTATTTTCACACAGTTGTACATTTATCTCATAAAGACATAGATCAGTTCCTTTAGATAAGTGGGGGACAGTAGGACCTGGAGGTAAACTGAGGCTGGGATTTCACAGTCATCAGGTTACCTCAAGACCCTATGGTGTGAACTATGATTTTTCTTAATTCATACTGCTTGTGTGGTATGATTGCACTCTTAGGAAATGTGTTAAGCAACAAAAGTCAGGTGAGGTATAACATACCTGCAGTTGAGGGCTGGCTCTAGTACCCATGGCAAAGAATATTGTTCAGGGCTGTTCTAGGTATGTATTATAGCACTATCTCACAAATAACAAAACTCTGATTTTATGATGTAACTCCAAAATTGAGACTGTAAAACATTTTTCCGTCAAGCTATTTGTGGTAGTTTTGATGCATAAAGATGAGAATTTGTTTTGTTTGAAGACAAGGATATTCTCTGTAGCTCCAGCTGTCCTGAGCTCATTCTCTAGACTAGGTTGGCCTCAGACGTAGAGATCCTCTGCTTCCGAGTGCTCAGCCTTTGGGATTTTTGCTTTGGGAATGTTAATTAAGTGAAGAATTAATACTTAGTCTCTTCAGAGTATTTATACATTCTAATTTGGATACTGTAATTTGTGCAGATGTCCAGCACTTAGCTTTTATTGAATCATCTGTGGATTGGAATTTAAGAGCATATGTTCTAGAGTCAGATCTGTATTTAAATCTTGTATTAATGTGATCGTGAACAAGATGATGTCACTGTATACGTTTCCTCACATACTCACAAATGTTTACTACACAACTGCTGTATACTAGTCACTCTTAGAAGTTAGGGTTTATCAGTGATCACAAGGGATAAAAGTTCATCTTCCTGCAGCTTGGGTTCTCGTTCAGGGAGACAGTAGGAGATAATAAGTAGTATTTATTTAGTTATCTTTCACCCTCGATTAAATGGAATAATATAGGTGACATATGCTTAGACTTACATTGAAATAGCATTAGGGTACAATTCCTCTCAACAATTGATAATTAGTAATGGTTAAGCTGAGATAGCTAGGTTTTCTGTGAGAAAAGAGGGAAGGAATAATAGTGACTCATGCTTTCCTTTCCTTTCTAGCAACCACCAAAAAAGACATCTAAAAAAGAAAAGACAAAACAGAAAGCTACCGCTAAAAGTAAAAAATCTGTAAAGAGTGCTAATGTTAAGAAGGCAGACAGCAGTACCACCAAGAAGAACCAAAACAGTTCCAAAAAAGGTACACTAGAAGTAATGACAGCAACCCTCCGCATACAGCATATGCATATACATTCTATAAATGTATGTATAAGACAATAAACTTCAAAGAACATTGGGGGAAAGTAGCATGTCAGTTTTCAAAGCTAAAAAAATTTCAGTGCATGCTTTGGATGCAGTCTTAAATGTAAAAAAATAAAATTAAGCAGGGAGTTATAATTGGGCTAATGCTCTCTTGAAAACTTAAAAATGCTTTCATCTTATACCTTACTGTTCAAGCAAAATATTTCACACTTAGTATCCTAATTTTTAGAGTCTGAATCTGAAGATAGTTCTGATGATGAACCCTTAATTAAAAAATTGAAAAAACCACCTACAGATGAAGAGCTAAAGGAAACAGTGAAAAAATTATTGGCTGATGCTAACTTGGAAGAAGTCACAATGAAGCAGATTTGCAAAGAGGTAACGGGGGCAAGTGCATGTTGTGGTTATTCCCCTTTGGCTTCAGTTTTTTGTTAGTTTTAACCTATTCAGTTTGAAACTATTAATACATCTTTTTGTGCATTCAGAGGCTATTGATTGAACTGTTTCAGGCTCTTTTGTAAATACTGGTGCTATGGCGATCATAAATCAATTAAACATCTCTGTCCTAAACAATTTTTTGAATAGAGTGAATAAAATTACAATGTTACACTTAAAACAGTTTCCTGGTAGTGAATTGTTAGCTTGTATTGGCTTAAGCAGAATCTTATGCTATGTTTTTATTTTTAATTGATTAGACATCCATTGAGTCTTTATATACCTACCAAGCTGAGAGTAGGTAATTGTTAACTGATAAAGCAGAGAAGTCATTAAATATGCCTGCCATTCAGTGTGGTAGAGAGGTAAATACTCCAGCAGAGCTGTGGGAACTATTAGGACCTTTTGGAAGGAGTGAGTACATCGTCATAGAAAAAGAGGTATTCCTACTTGGAAATGGGGCTAGGCAAGGCTTGAAAGGGTGTGGAAAAGTATCTAGGATTATTAGAGTTCCAGAATAATAGAATATTTTCTACAGCAGTGGTTCTCAACCTTTCTAATGCTAAATAGTTCCTCATGATATGGTGACCCTCAACTGTTTCATGTTATTGTATAAAGATTACCCATGTGTTATTCAAATGCTGATTTCTCTGCCCCCATTTCTGGTTGCAATCTAGACATGGCATTGGAATGAGTATTCTAAGTGTCTCCTGTCTCAGTGCTGTGTGAGCTTTGTTACTCAGTTATTTGTCAGAAGTTGAGCATTTAGTGAAAATAGAGCTAGATTTCTGATCTCAGCAAGGGAGGGGGTAGAGAGAAGGGGAGGACTCAGCAATGAGGCGAGGGGCCAAGAGCTACCATACATGCATGGAGCAGAGAGTGCCAGGTAAATCTGTTAATGCAAGCATTTCAGAATTTTGGCTGGGAATTAGCTAGATTAGAGAATTAGAATGTATTACTACCTGCTCAGTTGATGTGCCATTAGGCTTGTTTAATAAAAAATACAGTCTCAGTTGCTTTAATTGTATTGCTTTGAATACAGTATTAAAGTAAGTCATTTGCAGATACAAGTCTATGGAGAACCAGAGAACACTTAGAATCTACATGTAACTTATGGCAAAGTTTACTTCTAATTCACAGACTTTTAAATATGCTTTTGTGTTTTTAGGTATATGAAAATTATCCTGCTTATGATTTAACTGAGAGGAAAGATTTCATTAAAACAACTGTAAAAGAGGTAAATATTTCTTCCTTTTCCTACTTGATCACTGGCATAAAAACCAAAAATTTATTATCAAGTATCGCATTTTGAGTATTCGTGTCAGTGAAAAATCATTTGACATCCCAGAGTTGTTAATAAACAGGGATGAGGAACTATAGTAAGTTTGGGCCTAGATTAAGATAGGTTCATAGTACACATGGTAGCTTTATATCTGTTTTGTATTGCTACCACCTGATTTCTTGTGGTCACTTTAATGTGTTCTAAATAAGATTTTATGATGTATGCATACTTGGTGTTGTGTGTTGGGTGTGGTAAAGTGGTTTTCTTTTTCATTGCAGCTGATTTCTTGAGATAGAGGACAGATGGCTTGTTCTCAGATTTGAAGATCTGATTTATACCAGCAAAGAGAATGTATTCTTTTTTAAGTCTATTGTTGGTGGAACTTGCTGCTGACTCTTTGTGTGTTAACATATATTTGAGCTTGTTTTAAATTGCATTTTCTTGCAGTTTTCAATTTAAATTTTGCATGGCAGTAATTGTTTCTTGCTTTTTATAGTTGTACATTTTGGGTTTCTTTATTGTAAGGTCATAGATTGCTGAACTATTGTGCATTTTAGTGAACTTAATGTTAGCTTGTTTAAGACATACTTTTAATCAAAGCAAAAACTATTATAACCAGCATTTATACGTGCAGACTATTGCAGTATTTAGCATATGAAATATTTTGAATACACCTTCTGTCAGTGTGAAACATAGCGGCGGTTTGTTCCTCATAGTAGAGCACAGCTGTTCAGATGACCGAGTTGGAACTTTTCTGCATGTGTATATATGTCAAGTTGTTGGCATGACAGAAGTGACAGATGTTATTTTTGTATTTTTAAAAACCAATTTGTTGTATATAATTTTTTTTATTTCTTTTGTGCAAATCAATTTTTTAAACTCTTGTGTCTTTAAACTTGTAACTAAATGTCAGTGTTCATCCAGGTAGCAATGACAGAACAGAGTTCAGTGGTGATGACACCGAAGGACTACTGACT
Organism: Micromys minutus; assembly: GCF_963924665.1. Taxonomy (NCBI): domain Eukaryota; kingdom Metazoa; phylum Chordata; class Mammalia; order Rodentia; family Muridae; genus Micromys; species Micromys minutus. Next base: position 106,479,619 of record NC_137969.1, read on the forward strand.
TCTGCTTTGCCCTGAAAGTGTCATCAGTGTGGTTGTGTTAACTGTGTCATAGAAATTTTATGAGGATAAACACATCACAGCTTCAAAAACTGGGAAAGAGTGAGGACACATGGCTTACACATAGGTGAACTGATAGTAGTAAACTTTACATATAGGAAACCTGGTTACCTTCATAATTATGGTTAAAGTAAGTATCAGGTGTAAGGCCAGAGTTGGTGGACAACATAGGTATCTGAAAGTATTTATCAAAACTCACACATTAATATTAAAGTATTACAGAATCAAGGCTGATAATTTTTAAGTTTTGGTCAATCAAGATTTTAAGGTGATGAAACATGTAGTGCCCCTGAATTTAAATTTTAACTGTCCTGATAACCTCTCTGAATTATAATATGCTGCTTGACAAAGTGACATTTGATGTACCAACTTAGTGTTTAATGTTCACATCATAGATCAGATTTGAGCATTATCAGGTACATACTTGACTTCAATATGCTTAGAGTGAAGAGGAACACGCAACTAAAAAGTTGACCTTTAATTTGTCATAAATCTTTGCAATAAAGAATAAATCAATGTTTTAAGTGTCTTGTATTTAATCTTTGGTTTGTCTGCTTAAATATTATTTCTTCCCTAACCTAGCTTATAATAATAACTGACCATTTTTGACAAGAATTAGTTTGTTGACCACTTACTATTGAGGAAATAGGGTAGTAAATGCTTATGACCAAAAAGTTTAAAGGAGTAGAAATGAGGTTGACGCAGTGATGCTATGACCATTTATTAAGGGTATTTGCAAAAGTCTACTCATTGTGTATAGTTACATCAGAGTATACTTCTGCTCATTAACAAAATCTTAAGAGATTGGAAACATAACTCAGTACCATAGTTCCTCTAGAACAAAATATGAAACTGTCACTCAATGGGAGAAAATTAAATACTCACTTATACTTGAAATAGCACAGTACAAAGCACAAGTGCCTAGAAACTAAATAACGGACTGAACCACTTATCACTTCACACATGCTTAACATTTTAATTACACTTGAAAGCAGAATACTTCCCTTATCAGTACCAATGAGTCTCAACAAATAACCTCTACATACAGTGAATAACAAACTTTTAAATATGTAGTCACTGGCTTTGTATTATATTTTGAAAGGGGAGTCTATCTAGACTGTCTAAAGCACACTTTATTGTATAATCTTTGTATAAGATCTTTGTTTAGCTAATTTTGAATTTCAGAAATACCTAATATTTGAAAAAAAGTGGCTGTGAAGTCCTTATAGCTCCCCTTTAAAAGCAGACCAATTCAAATAAGAATTGTTCAAAGACTTTTTAAAACAAAAGTATATTTCTAGTCTATCAACTGAAGTTTCTTGGCAGAATAGGCAACCAAAGACCCTGAAACCCATGTTTATTAAACAATCTTTTTAGTGGAAGAGTAAGTTTTGCCATGTTCAGACTTTATGGCTTATAAAGTAATGTGCTATGTACCAAAAAATGATTGAGATTTTGTGCAGTTTTCCAGTGGACCTGCCTATGGGAAACTTACAACTATGTAAAATATTAGACACTTTAAAAATAAAGAGGGGCTTTAAATTCTGACAAGATTTTTGCTAAATTTCAAGTGTGCAGCCCACTAAAAATGGTTTTTATCGTGTGAAAACATTGAGAAAGTATGTACACACATGTATTTGCTATTAAGGGATTGAATCTTGTGTTGATGAGTGTACACAGGTCTAAAATATCAAAATATACCTGAATCTAAGTTTTGAATACCCAATGAAAAGAAATTTATGTAGTATAAAATAGCCTAGAAGAATCATGTCAAAATTCAAATTGCTGTATTAAAAAAGAATTGTAAATTTTAAGGAAAGCCCAAAATGGAGCTGTGTAAAAATATTAAGGCTCATTGGTAAAGGTACTGATAAATTGTCACTTAGCTTTCTCTAAGTTTGCTAGTGAGTCCTGCTGGATTACTTGGTTTCACATTATATGAAAAGCAATCTGCCAACCAGAATGTCCAATCTGAGGGGAATCCCAACCAGAACCAAGGTTGCAATGATACGTTGTGCTGCCTCTGAAACCCACAGGACTTAGCACTATTTGGATATGTTGAAAAATATAATTAAACATAAGTGCCTAGAAGGGTTTTGAGGATCAGTGATTTCAGAAGAGTGCAATGGGTTTACATTTTCCTATCACCACAGAAACATTTCAATTTTACTATACAGAATCCCCTCTCTTGCAAAACTTAAGTTTAACTTAATGTTTCAAACTTCCATTTGGGATACAGAACATTAGGCCTGTACAAGTTCTTTTAAAAGGCTGCAATCTTGCTTGCTTCTCGAACACCACTCAAATATGCCCCGGTAACAGTTTGTGGGAAATGCCTGTTTGTTGCCTGTTGGAAGAAAAAAAAAGTCTTTAAAATTATATATAAAGCATTTAGATAACATCAAAAGGTTATCTAAAAGTGGACTTTTTGTTTGTGATAGCCTTTGAGTCTCTTGGTTGTGCTTGCCAAATTTCCTTTTACAACTTGCCCAGAACTGTAGTATTCATGAGTACTGTTTAGATCAGCGAGAAGGTAAGTAATGGGGAGGAAGTGGACCACACAAGCTTCAGAAGTGAGTGTTTAGAAAAGCATGAGAGGGCTGGAGAGATGGCTCAGTGGTTAAAAGCACTGACTGCTCTTCCAGAGGTCCTGAGTTCAAATCCCAGCAACCACATGAAGGCTCACAACCATCTGTAATGGGATCTGATGCCCTCTTCTGGTGTGTCTTAAGACAGCTACAGTGAATGTACTTATAAATACATCTTTTTAAAAAAAGAAGAAAGTATGAGACTAAGCACCCAAAGAAAGCAAGAAAAGGCTCTAAATCCTAGGGTAGCCTAAGCCTGCCATTTCTAAAAGAAAGCCGATTGGCAATACCTGGCATATGGCCACTATGCCCCACTTGCACAGCTGGCTCTTTTAAGAAGTTTTTTTTTTTTTTTTTTTTTTACACAAAACCTAACTTTCTGGTAAAACAACTTGTAATTCCAAATTGCAATGTATGTAGTAGGACTGCAGGTATTAGACTTGTAGAGCAGCTAACAAAAGGCAAACCCATGCTGAGAATCCTCTGGGAATCTCTGCCCTTAAGCCTAGTAGAAGTAGCTACAGAAGAGTTTGGGTCCAGGTAACAAATGCTGCTGCTACTCCTCATTGATAAAGCACTTAAAAAGCACAAAGAACTATACTTGATCTTCTGAACTCATTGCAGCTTGGTATAGTGGCACCCCCAGGTATCCAACTCTAGGAAAATAGGTCCCTGGCACTTCAAGTTGAGCTCTAGCACACACCTCTCAAACGTGCCCATCTCTCAAACAAAAATATTAGATGTCATGTTAGATAAAAAGTATTCATAATTATCAGTGAGCCTTCTCCCATCCAGAATGCTTCAGAAACAAAGCTACTAACTACAACAGTAAAGGTTTCGATGCAGTGCTGTCCTGCTGGAGCTGTTAAAAAAACTTTCAAGAGTGCTTCAACCAGCATAAAAACCAAGATTTTTCAAAAGCCTAAATAACCAATTGGACAGGAGTGAAGTCAGAATAGAATAGGAAAACACTCATTTCAGAATGGAAATGTTACCAAAACATCTCAGAATAGACAAGAAAAAGGTAAAGGAGGACTAAAGAGGATACAGTGATCAGAAGTAAGTTATGGGACTGAAAGGCTAGTTAAGTCAGCATTAGATCCTACAGTAATCTCATGTCAGTGAACAGTGCAAAGACTCCAGGGTTTTAGATTGATAAGCCAGCTAGGAGAAGGAGATCTGAATGAATTGTAAATTGGATACGACTGAGGGGTAGGGGAGACAGACACCAGCTACGAATAAACATTACATTGTACAGTATGGTCCAAAACAGATACCAAGTGTTGATTCACACGTGTAATCTCTTTCCAGAGTCAGGCAGGAGGATTGGTAAAATCCAGCCTGAACTACAGAGAGGGAGCTGGTTTTATAAGAGCATGGATAATAGTTGTGTTAAAAGAATAGTGCAGAGGGGCTGGAGAGATGGCTCAGAGGGTTAAGAGCATTGCCTCTTCCAGAGGTCCTGAGTTCAGGTCTAAGCAATATGATGGCTCACAACCATCTATAGTGGTGCACTCTTCTGGCCTGCAGGTGTGCACACAGGCAGAAAGCTGTAATGACCCTTAATGGTGTAGAGGTCAAGTAGGTCAAGTTTTACAACAAAGCAAGCTGAGTCTAATATTAAATCATACAATGTCAGTATAAATATAGTAATGCAGGAAGATAAATCTACAAGAAATATCTGCACAAGAAACCAATCAGTTAAAAATTGTTGCTAGTAAGAATATAAGTCGGGCTTTTTAGAATGGATAGGGCTTCAGCCCTTTACAATATCTTTAAGGATACCTGATTTGATGTCATTTTAGCTGTAAATAAAAAGTAAAATTGGGCTTGGTGTCAAGATATTTACCTCACCAGCAAAAAAGATAGTTCCTTGAATTTCTTCGGCAATAATGTCATAGGCCTCGCCACTTCCAAAGGTCTTCACAAAACTATACGCCATCTGGATCCATGGCTCTGTGCTCCACCGTGTGACGAAATACTTTGTGGGATCTGGGATCTCCTTCATGTGCAAACAAAGTATTAAAAAGGAACTTGGATAACCCACAACCCAATTAGAAACACGCATCTTGCCCTAGTAGGCCTTTGCTTACTGTGGTAGCTTCCTGAGCAGCAGTACATCCCTCCCACCCATGGACTCTCCCTTCTCCTGCCTCACCTGACCCCTTCCCTTCTGTGTTTCACCTGCCAAAGACACATTCTGTACAATAAATCACTACCAATGTCCTGGCTCATATGAAAAGGTCGAGTGGAATTTTGTCCAGTGCAGCCAGTGGTATATTACAATATTGAAGTTTAGAATTTTCAAAAGTCTTCCACAAGACCACAATAAAAGGATATATGTTAGTCACTAAATTTACTTTTGTCTGTAGGCCTCTGGCAAGTTTTAACATGAGAAATACTTCCCTAAAAACAATAGTTCCAAACAACTAAAAATCTGGGTAAAAACCCAAGCTGATGAGACTGCCTAGTTAGACCCTCTTTTACAAAGAGCTGGCCAATAGCTATGTCTTCCTTGAAATAGATTTAGCTTTCAAGTTATTTTGCTTCTATTTCTACTCTTAGTTAGAAAAAGACAAGGCAAGGCTTCCAGATCTCCAAAGAATGGAAAATAATTTTTTTTGAGCCCCTTGTAGGAGAGACTTGTATATGTGATGCACTAGAAATTTTTAGAAAGCATCCCTCTTGTAAAAGGAATGTTAGTGACTACCCAATGAGAAAGCTCAGCAGAGAAGGGGACTTCGGCCAAAGCTAAGAGTAGAAGGAAGTTGTCCTCTGCCGTGTGTGTGTGTGTGTGTGTGTGTGTGTGTGTGTGTGTGTGTGTGTGTGTTTGTGTGTGTGTTTGTGTGTATGTGTGTGTGTCTGTGTGTGTGTGTCTGTGTGTGTGTGTCTGTGTGTGTATATGTGTGTGTATGTATGTGTGTGTGTGTGTGTGTGTGTGTGTGTGTGTGTGTGAATGCATACATATGCTCATCTATATACATGGATGTTTTTTAAAAGAATGTAGTCAAAGCTGTTAAAACGGCTTGGGAAAACACAGGAATTATAAAAAGCACCTTTTACAGTCTTCGGAAAGTAAGTGCAAATGATTCGAGAAGGAGAGGACAATAGTCATAACCCCGAAAAGACCCGAGTTCAAGTACTAACCCATCAGAATGGGACTTGGAGACTTGAGTCTTTAATGGGTAACAGAATTACAATGGGGATGGTAGAGAAGGCCTAATTCAGTGTGACCAGCATCTGTTTTTAGAATACAGAAAGAAAAAGCAATCAAGGATATCAAGAGCATCTACAACAGGAATCCTACAGAGATCAACTCAGTTAAACACCTTGAGTTGGCAGAAGCAGAACTAAGTCTCAGTACCTGTGCTGTGGTATTTGGCTGTGGCAGTCCTGATACTAAGCTGGGTACTCAGGTAGAAAAAGAGAAACTTTCAAGAAAAACAATGTGGCCTCCTGCCTTGATCCCGATGGCTTCCAGCCCCAACTGCTCAGATCACATTCACAATAAGTACTTTCTTGCTTTCAAGGAGGGTTTTTCTCACCTGCTCCTTAAACAGCTCCCGAAGGATGCCCATGCACTGCTGCAGCACCTGGTTATCATCCATAGTCCTGAGGGATGCCACTGCCTCCCCGGTGATCACCGACATCAGTACACTCTGCTGCTTTCGCCAGCACACAGGGAAAAGCACAGGACACTCGCTGTAAACGCTCAATTCCGCAGACAGGACCTCATTCTCCTAAGCTAATCTCACGACATTCCACTGCCCTTCATCTTCACTTCCGCCCCATTAATTCTCATGTACACTACCCCCAACACACTATACCACTCCCTCTAGAAAGAAGGAAACACTCATGAAATAACATGTCAAGTTCAAGGTTCCCTTAGCTATTTATGAAATTTTGTTTGAGATGCAATAGCAAATTGAGAAAAATCTGCAGGAATAGTTAAACCTTCCCATAGCTTCCACACAAAACCTCCTTAAGACATTTCACCAAAGTGAGGGTAGGAAACAGCAGTCATGTGCCTCTGTGTTGGCAGCACAGCTGCAGGGCACACAACTCTACTCCCAGGGCTGTCCTCGACCTCTCACAGTTGCCCCCATCAGTCCTCACCGGAACCTCCTGTATTCAGCCTTGTAGCTCAGTAGAGACAATAGTTAATAAGTTTGGACCACTCTTGCTGACCTGACCAACATGAAATAAGCTTTCACAGCACTGAGTTGTACCCCAGGGAACAGATCTGGTACTACAGAGAAAGTGAGACAAGGACCAGGCCTCGTCCACAGGAAAAGTCCCAGTCAAGGGAACTTCCCCGAATACCATGAATCTACACAACCTTAACTCATTCCTGAGCATGGCACATACCAGCAACCTAACCTTCAGGAAGGGGATTCAAACCACGCTGCACAATGTTACCTGGGAGCCCATGTCGTAGAATACAGCAAAGAGCCCTCGCTGGCTGGCACTGGGGGGAACGTGGCCAAAAAAGTCAGCCCCTTGAACTTTACTGTCCCAAAATCTGTATGGAAACTGCAAGGCGATCTGAAAAGCAGGCAGAGAAATGGCTGAACACACACTGTTGAGTCTACTCTGAAACCGTTCCTCTAGGTTCTTCCCACCTGGTTCTCTGAGCTTCTTGCTTACCCAGAAGCTACATGCCTCTGGAGGCTTTCCAGTATGTATGGCAATGCTAAGGACGACCATAAAGGATGAGAAAAACAAAACAAACACAGAAAATAAAAAAACAAAACAAATAAACAAAAAACCCAAACACTGGGCTCCCTGGTACCAAGGGAGAAAGGACAGCCATGGAAGCAGAACAAACCTAGAACTGCTTTGGCAAAGCCAAATTCAAACAGGCAGATTCATTCCCTTGCTGGGGGTGGTAGGCAGGCCCAATAATTTCAGCACTAGATAGGTGGAGGCAGGAAAATGAGGACTTCCCATCTACCCCTAGGCTACATAGTCTGAAAATGTCAAGAGTACGCAGGACCCTATCTGGGGATAGAGAGAACTGATTAGGAGCACCTAAAAGTCAAAATGGAATTTAGCTGGACGTTTTTAATCCAAATTACATCAGAATTTTTAAAAACTAGAGCTAAACTTTTTCTTAATATCGTTCTTCCCATTTTTAATGGACTAAATTGGATATTTGACAACTCATACATGTATATAGTATACTCTGTTTTACTCTTGCTCGCTTTTGTTTGCCTAACTGTACAACAGAGTTCTATCCAAACAAAACTATCAGCTAGCACTGACCTCTGAATTCTGAGACTAAGGGAAATTTTAGGTCACCTTTTCAATAATGCCTGCACCCAAGCTGTTGATGGCCTTCATCTTCTTCTCGGACAATGGTGGATTAAACTGGATGGCACCTCTCTGTAGTATGGCCAGTGGCACAGTGACTAATACCTGTGGGAAACAATGAACAGGTAACAGTAGCAGAAACCACACTTGTCAGTACCCCACTTCATAGTCTGCAATCTCTGTGGGACCACACAGGTTGTTCACTGCACAAGAGTGCCTGCATAAGTGGACAGAGAATCTACACAGGAATGCACATCCAGACCCTTCCTGGTGCCTGTCGAGAATGCTGGGTCAGGAGGGTAGCAGACGTTATCTTTGAAAAGCAGTGCTATATATGGAAATGCCCAGCCAAGTACAGTGGGAAACCTGTGTGATCCCAGCACTGCAGAGATAGAGATAAGATGATCATGTTATGGACTACATAACAAAGGTCCAGTCAATCAGATATACAGTGAGATCTTGCACCAAAAAAGTGAAGACAGATAGGGGAGGGCCTGACATCATCAGAGCTTGTTCCGACATTCTCAATACCATCCCTGCGAAGGAAATGTCTGCCCTCACTAATCTCAGACTCAAGTAATACTTAGAACTAGGAGGCAATGGTAGTAACTGATAAAGCACATCACAAGTTATTAGGGCTGTAACTGCAAAACCACATGGCAACTTTTAAAGCAGAAAGTACTTTTTACAAAACGGGGTTCTGAGTGGTTCTAAAGGTCAAACTGCACTCGGCTGGGGGTGGCAGCACAGGCCTGTGATACTAGCACTTAGATGGGTAAGGCCAACCAACGCTACTAAACAACTACCTATGGGGTGGCAGGGAGGATCCGTAAGGCCTCATAATAAAACCAGGCCATCAAGGGTAACTGCTGTCTCACCTTACTGTTCAGAATCATGGCTCAATCAAGAAGTTATTACTACCCCTATCAGCATCAGAACCACCCCACGTATAGAAAGACTTGCACCAGTGGAACAGGTCACTCCAGCCTTGCCTTTTGGCTCCCCGAGACCGCTGCCCTCCTTGTGCAGCAGAAGCAGTGGTCTTGACCCTGTGTTGTCAGCAGAAGTGAGGCAAAGCCAGGTGGGCCACCCTTCCCAGATGTGTGTACAACTGGTTGGGAAAACCTTAGTGGCACGGGAGCTCTGTGGGGAGAGGGAAGGAGGGAAATCTGCCTTTCAGGATCTCAGGACTGGATGGCACAGAATGCAGGTGGAACGTAACTCAACATCCTACATATCCTCATCTTCAAACACTTCCTATATTTGTTTTAACCACCAACTCCAGAACAAAAGCAAGCCCAGAGCTCTTCTGTGAATTCTGTCACTGTTTTCTGACACCCCAAAGTCTTAAAGTAGAAAGCATGTTCTCTCCTAAAGTTTCCAGTTGTTCACATGGTAGCATCCACATGACCGAGGCAGTCATTAACAACAGGAGTCAAAGCTACAAGTCTTCCTCACAGAGTACACACTCTTGAGTAAGCCACTAGTCCCATGGCATAAACACATCCTGGGGGACAATGAGGCTCATTCTCTGCAGAAGCAGCCTAGAGCAAGTTAGAGTCTGCCACAGGCTTCTATCTCGCCAGCTGGGCTGGCATGCTTCCATTCCCACCTGTGAGAAGCTGCAAACTGATGAGTGCTAGCCACATAATAAAAATATTTGATTAGTTAGCAGCTATGCCCTGACTCACCTGGAAGGCCTAAATACAAAGGCTCAGGAGTGCCATGTGTCTAGCCAACATTAGCCGGGAAATACCAAGTAGCATTTTATCCTAGACACTAAGATGTTGTCAGACAGGCTTCCCTCAGTCGAATGGTCAGCTGAGTTGTAATTTTAACAGGTGGTACTTGACATGCTAACCTTAAAGGAGCTTACAGACAGTGGTACCACTGCCCTGTGCAAGCTGCACAGAGAATCACAAGAGGCTTGAAAAACACACCCAGCCACATTCAGTGAGAGTGCGGGGACCACTGCAAGGTCATCCCGGCTGATGACAACCCCATGCATCTCTAGGCCCTGTCCTCCCATGTGACATGCAGTCCTTTGTTTCTGTATGAATATTCAGGACTAGGGAAAAGGTGTCAGATAGCAAGGGGGAAGAGAGCAAAGCTAGTGTGACAACAGGTGGCAGGGTCCTTCAGAGAGATTTATCCTCACCCACTCCAGAAATGACCGAGCCTGAGTTCAGGGTTGATTAAGTCCCTCTGCCTCAAGTAGCTGCCTTTATTTTCCAGTACTAGGCTTCACACTGTGAGCTAGACTCAGCACCTTGCACCACCAGCTCATAGCTGATTACCAAAAGTCCACGTGACATCAAAGTACTTAAGCTACAGGAGGTAGTTTCAAGACAAAACTTGAAAAGGGTTCCACAGTAAAGAAAACAAAGGTACAGACTTGAAGTTATTGGTCGCTTTGAAGCACAACTTCACCAAGCCCTTTCAGCCCTAAGAGGGCTGTGCTGCAACGCTTTCCAAACTCATTTGACCAAGGCACTTGCGGGAGGAAGAAATGAGGATGGTTCCTAGGTCCTCACACTTGCGCTCCATCTCCAGCCCTGGGAATGTTCTCATTCCGTTATTAGGACAGATGTACCACAAGGAACACAGAATTCCATCCGCCACATGCTTAGATTTCAGATTTACCAGCTACACACAACTACCGGGTAGACCTAGTTCACTAGAAACCAACAAGTCTCTAGGCAGACGGCCCAGGGCAAAGCTTGATAGGAGAGACTGTTTCCTTGCACACAGGCCGGGCAGCACAGTGCTCCACCACAGTAGGATCCCAGCACATACCTTTTGGGCAGAATGCCCCACACCATCTGTTGTGGTAACCTGCACTTCATCTCCGGTATAATCTATACTTTGTACCTGTTCAAGAAAAACATTTTGAAACAACATGAGGGTTTGAACCTTGTCTACACCCATTGCATGTGTACTTCTGAGGCTACGGGGACCAGAGTGCTGGGCATGTGGAACTCTCAAGGGGTTCCGGCTGAACTCACAGCTTATAACTCTGTCGGGATAATAGAATATCCTTTATTATAGCACAGACGAATCATCTGTACGATCTTAAGATGCTGTAAGCCCACTGGGATGAAGAACAAGTATCAGATTAGGATTAGAGAGGTCATAAGCTACTTAACCAGTGTATTATTAGCCAACTGTATCCAGGCTACTCTGGGTATCCAAACCTTAGGCACTATTTAACTGGGTGGATGATGTGTTTCTGAGGCTACAGCTGCACCCTCAAAAGTGTTGGGAGATACTGGCTGACTGTCCAAACAAACACCTATCTCCTAAGTATCACATGCCCAAAACTACAGCCTCCCAAAACCCCCCATCCTCCTCAAACAAACTTGAGTCTACTGCCCACCCCTACTCACTGGAGATTTGAGTCGAATGTCTAGCCCTTCAGCCAGTTTCTCAACGATCGTGGAGTAGCCTGGAGTTAGTAAAGTATGGTCACCAGCAAACTGGGCAAAGAACTCATTGTGATCCCAGGAGCGAGCAGACACCTGGGAAACAACAGTAGGACACTGGATGAGGCTTCAAGTGGGAGAAGCCACCCAAGGCATCAATCACGAAGGAAGCCCAGTGGACACCACTGTCTGGGGAAGACAGACTATGGGACACGCAGAGGGTCTAGACAGACATGGTGGCTCATGGCCTCTAGAATTCAACACCTGGAAAACTGAGGCACTGCCCTAAATTCCAGGCAAGTGTAGGCTACAGAATAAGATTACTTCAAAATATACAAAAGTGGATGGCACCTGAGGAACAGTATCTGAGACTGTCTTCTGTCCTATGCATGCACATGTACACCTACATACATGACAAGTGAGGGAGGAACAGTCAGCATAGGTACCACGCCTTGATTTTTTTTTTTTTTTTAAAGTTCATTTCATTCATCAGCGACTCTGAGAAAGGCAGATTTTATAGAGATCAAACTGCATTTGAGCAGTTCCATAAGAAAAACATACCACTTTTTCTCTTCAATAAGGTCCTGAAAGAAAGACCCAGCACCATTTGGGGAAAACAGTTCAATTCAAATTCTAGTGCAGACTGGCAATAAGGCCGGACTGCCCTCAAGACACCCACACAACTTCTAGGCAGAGTAGTAGGTGCTGGACTCACAGCTGCTTACATGAGTCAGAGAAGCTTGACTTAATCCTACAAAATGGGACTGCAAGGCTACATCATCTTGGTTCTCGAAGCAGTGTTTTTAGCAACATGGCTCCACTACAATGACTCCCAGGGTCACTGTGCAGGATAAGGACAGAACTGAGGGACCAGCAAGAGGCTATTGGCTCCTTTCTCTGATCCAGCCTAGTAGCTCTCCCTTCTTGATCTTACGGACTGAGCGTCTTCACAGGGAATGTGGTCGTGCGTGTCTGTAATCCCGTCACCTGGGAGGCTGAGAACGAGGAGCTTGAGTTCTGGACCAGCTTGGGCTACAGAGCGAGTGCTTAGCTTTAAAAACAAATTAAAAGCCACCATCCAGGTGTGGTGTGTGCCCGGGACCTCAGCAACATGGGAGGTGGTGGAGTTGAAGCAAGTTCAAGGTCAGCCTGGGCTCCAAGAACAGGGCCCAGGAAGATGGCTCTATGAGTGGAAGCCCTAGCTGCAGAAGACATGACCTGAAGTTGACCAAAAGAGCTTCTGGTGAAAGCAGAGAATCAGCTCTGGAAGTTGTCTGCTAACCAATACATGTGTGTGGTGGCACACAAGCAGCTATGTGTACACACACACACACACACAGACTCAGAATAAAAAAAAAAACCCTAGGGAATTAATAATACTGTGAAAAGATGGTTATTAAGTTCTGAGCAACAGCCTTTCTTCCCAAACAGCCTAAGTTCCATATTTATACATACAATATGCACATAGTTAGAAACGTTCTTTTATGTGTGCACAGATGTAGAGTATGTGTGTAGATGTAGTGGACACTGGGTGCCTCCATTTGCCTCCCTGCCTTAGTTTTGAGACAAGGCCTCACTCTGAACCTAGAGCTCACCAGCTGGCTAGGCAGACTCATCAGCAGCCCTCACAGACCCTGTCCCTGCCTCCTCAGCGCTGAGATCACAAGCACAAGCCACCATGTCTCACTTTCTCATGGGTGCCGGGGATCCCGAACTGGGACCCTCACGCTTGTGCATCAGGACTTTCCGGAATGAGCCGGCTCACCTGGTGCAGGTTGCTGCCACAAGCGTACTCCAGGTTGCTCAGGTGGAACTGCAGTACCTGTCCCTCCAGCTCGCTGAACTGGATGCCAGACTCCTTCACAAAAGCTCGGTAGATCTCTTCTATCTTCTCTGTGGTAGGAACGGATCAGAGCAGAAACATCAGTGGAGAAGAAAACGCCCGTCCAAGTCTTGATCTTGCTTTCTTTCCCCAACAGAGCCCAAAACTTCGTCTTCTCAACCCAACTCAGAAATAAGTAATACATAGTAAACTCCCGATAGGGCCCTGAGCACACGATCGCCTAGCTCAATGGGAAAAGCTAGAGGAAGCTATACCTTAAGACTTGTTGAGTTCCTGGTTAGTTACTTTTCCCCTCTGCTCATGAAGTGGAAATGTGTCTTTACTTAAGCATATACAGAGTTGCTACTCCTTTGCTGCTGATTGCTATGGCCTGAAGTTCCTATAACATCTCCCTGCAGCTACAGAAGTCTGTTAGGTTGCATTCTCTTCTGTGGACTTCCACCTGGGTCAGCCGTCTTCCTCAATACCAATAATAAATTCCTGTTGCAACAGACAATTAAGTTCTAAAAGCTGAGCAGGGTAGGCACCTGGTGGCCTCACCCAAATAGCAAGTACAACCTGCCCACTTCAAGGCCTGGCCACACAGCTTGTGATCCTTTCAGGGTAAATTCTAGCCCTACTGCACTCGCTTCTCAAGCTGTGGAGTTTAAGTACACCCTCTGTGCCTCGCCCTCCAGTGCCTGGCCCTCCTCGTGCCTTACAATCTAGCGTTAGTCGGCTGCTGCCTCAGCCTCCCAAGTCCTGGCTTACAGGTGCGTGGCTCCATTCTGGTTCAGCTTTCATCTTTATGTTGTTTTGCAGACCATGTGATCTTTCCCACTGTCAACTTCCGCACTCGTTTATCCCATTACTATGGAAAATTCCTGTGACATTGTTCTGATTGTCTTGACTAGCTAGTAATGGTGGGGGTGTGCACATTAGGTGTCTGAGGACTTTGGCTTATGCCTAATTGCAAGCATCTTGGTACAGGCAGCTCCTGTTTAGTGACAACAATAACCCACATATGTCACAGATTCCAGGAGTGCTGTGCATCTATCTGACTTAGACACACTACTGAGCATCTGTTCTGTTGGTTTGTTTTCAGAGCTGAACACTTGACTCCGCCTTGAAGCAGGGTAGACAAGTTATCTCCTAAGCTCCTGCCGGAGCCCTGGGTTTCTGAGACAAGGTACGTATTTATTAATACTACATAGCTTGGGGGGAGGGTGTCAAAAGGGGCAGGGACTGGAACTCCACATCTCAACCCAGACTCAACACCTTTAAGACCAGCTCAACTTTTGTTTCTTTGCTAAGTCCAAATTCTCACTAAGATGTTCTAATTCTTACACTAACTTGTAGTACCGAGATACCGAGGAACCATGTTTCTGCCCTGGAGTCTTGAGCTCTCTGCAGCAGCCCTCTCCTGCTGACAGCGGCTCTACAATCCTTCACGTTACAGCCCAGCATGAAATGAAGCATAAGCAGACCAAGAGGAGCGTGAACCTACTTTCTGTGTAAGTGATGTCTTAAAACTTTAGTGTGTATCACTTCTGAAATGACCTGTAGCCCCAAAGCATTTTCACACTTGGACACACACACTCCAGCCATGTACTGAGATTGCACACAACCCACATGCTGATGTGTAGAATACAACCATAACTTGATATAGATATATGCATATATTAGCAAAAAAACTTTTAAAATAAAATAGGCTTAAACAATTACTTAGAAATTATTCTTGGGCCTCCTTTAACTTTTTAAAAGCAAGGCCAAGAGAAAAAGCTGCATCAGCAAGTGAGGAGCTAAGAAAAAAACAGAGCCCGGCCAGTGTCTGCCACATAGGTATAAACACTGACAAGAGAGCTGGGGGTGATGACACTCACCTCAAATCCCAGCACTCTAGAGGCTGAGGCAGGAGGATTCCAAGTTGAAGGCTAGCCCAGACTACATAGCTTGTCTCGGTCTCAAAAGAAAAAAGTAAAATTTGGAGAATTCTCAAGTCAGCCTAACAATTTCAACTCCAAGAGGTTGATCAATTGGTCTGGACACTACACATTTCAGTGGACCTGCTGCCTGGAGGGTACTTGTGGGAAGTCTGTCATGGTCATGTCTGCCAATACTTCCAATGATGATCTGACTGTGGGTTGGGTCTCTCAGAGGTATCAGAGAAGCAAGGAACGTGCCTGTGTGCACATTAATTTTAATTGTCAACTTGACACAAAGTAGCATTTCCTGGGACTGGATGTGACTCAGTGAGATTACATCCGTCAGGATGCTCTGTGAGGGATTGTCTCAGTGGCCTTGATGTGGGAAAATAAAGCCTGAAAGTGGGCAACACCATGGGTTTTGGTCCCTGGAGTGTTACTGAAGTAGGAAAGGCAGGTGAGCAGGTAGCATGCGTTCATTTTTTCTCCACATATCTGACTGTGACTGTGATGTAACTTTCCTGCTGTGATGGTCCGAAACCTAAGCTAAGTCCTTTCTGTCCTAAGCTGTTTTTCTCAATGTATATCATAGCAACAGCCATAAAACTTCAAACGCCCACTACTGAAATGAAGTACATTATCAACTGAAGAACCGAGAACATGTTCGTCAAAATATATGGGTAAAGAAATTAACATATTAGAATTCAAACAGTCACACGTCAAAAAATACCATGCCTCCAAGAACTACATATAAAAAAAATGCAGAACACAAAATTGCAGGTCACATAAACGAAAATGTCAGAGGCACTGCACAGAGCCCCAGCTGGTACCTTCCTGGAAACAGGCCACCATAAGGAGTGAAGTACTTGAGGGTTGTGAGCACTAGTGCCCATTCAAGTACCACAGTCCGAGTTCTGATTTTATACGCTTATTTTAATATACATTAAGCAAAATACAGTAAAAAAAAAAAAAAAACCAACAAAAACAAAACTTAACCTATTACAACTGAAGCCAAAGAAAGGAAAGAGATCCTGATATCCAGAGACCTTCAGAAAGATTATATGGGCTAACCACCATATGCAAGGAGGGCTTACCAGAGGTTTCCATAAAAGTAAGTCTCTCTGGGAGACTGAAAAGTAAATGTTTAGATAATTTAAACAATGTACCACTCAAAGTAAGGTGCGTGTGTGCATGTGTGTGTGTGTGCTCGCCCCAGCCAGTGCACAATCAAGCATGCACATGCCAGCAGTGACAGACCCCAGGAAGGACTGCCCACCTCTGAGACAATCTGCAGAGTCCAGCCAGAGGGCTGCATGTAAGGAGCGGCCCTCCTGCAGACACTACGAGGAAACCAGCACACCACCGTACTCCCCATACCTCCTAAAGGGACATCTTGGAGCAGAGTCTTATCCTTCCTCCACTCAGAGACAACATCCAAGAGAGCATTAAAATGAAAATCCATGCGCTTGTCAATAGTGGGGTCAGTTATCCGTCCACCTTCCTGAATTAAGTCACATCTCTCTCCCAACTTACGCATGCTGATGCCAAGCTTCAAAATAACAAGAAGAACAGGGTCAAGGTCTTTCCTGGAAAAAAGTACCCACAACTTCTAAGCTCAAGTTAGACAGCGCTCTCATGACAACTCTAATAACTCAGAACCAAGGCTTGGTGTGCCTGCTGGGGGTGACAGCCAAGCAAAGCAGTAGGAAATAGGTAAGGTGACAACAGCTTCCAGCCAATACACTCCAAGTTTTCAGCTCATGCTTCTGGTTACTCTGGGCTGCCTGTCCTATGGAACGTTCTGTCTCTACCTCAGATCTTCATGCAAATGAGCATACACACTCAGAGAAGCCGAAACCTTCCAGGGAAAAATATAATCACCTGTGACCTATCAGGTTGGCAAGGTAAGAAGTCAGGATGCCAGGTGACTGACTGTCAGAGAAATACCATACTTCTAAAGCATTACTTATGCCCCAAATGTCACATGTACATTATCTTGTGTAATATTTGGGGAATACCTACACTAAGGAAATTACTAGTTTAAAAGACAAACTTACCTACGAATCCTACATCTTCAACCTGCTACATCTAGCCACCTAGGCTTCACTATGAACCAACTAAGTAGCCTGCAAATGACCCACAAATAAAAAAGACCTTGGGGAGGTCTTTTAAATGCCTAATGGGAAAGGCACGCTTGTAACCATTCTTATTTACTTTGCAAGAGGGTATGAAGGAAGACAAGTCTACTGCCCACCCCATCCCTAAAAACTCAAGGCCTCACACATGTTAGGCAGGTGCTTTACCACAGGGTCACACACCAGCTCCATATTAATACTCTATGCAAACAGAGGTAAGTTTTATTTTACTTGTCTACAATATAAGTTTTCAAGACACTCACTTGCTCACACATTAGTGCTACTGGGTTATTAATACAGCCATTGACAATCTGTGGTCCTCTTCCTACTACCACGCCTTTAAAGGACTTGTCATCCCATACACGGCCTCCAATTCGGTCTTTGGCTTCCAGGACAGTCACCTAAAAAGGTAATTGGGGAATGTAAACAGAACATCATACCAGATGCAGAATTACAAAAATGTAGAACGGCAGTGTTAATCAGCTCCTTGCTTAGACACTTTAACATACTTCTGCAGAACCAACTCTAAGAAAAGAACGGAGGAGCCCAGGTATAGTCAAGCCAGCCTAGGTTCTAGCAACAAGAAGGTGGGAAGTCTGCAGGATGGTTACTGTCCACCACTTCTCTCACATCAGATAAGATTCGGTGAATGAGCCAGATTGGCAGCTTCATGCCTGAAATATCCCAGCACTCCATGGGTTGAGGCAGGAGGACTGCCATGAGTTTGAAGCTACCATGGGCTACATAGAGAGTTCTAGGCCAGCTTAGGCTACAGAGTGAGACCCAGATCCTATCTCAAATAGACAAAAAAAATATTTGATGAGTAAGTGCATTTATCATCAAAAACATTAACTAAACACTATGTGACCACTGGGAATCAAACCCAGGTCCTCTAGAGGAGAATGCTATGCTCCTAGGCCGTAGGCCAACTCCCCACTCCCAGTACAAGTTGTTTTTATAATTTGTTTGTCTAAAAATGTGTGTGTGTGTGTGTGTGTGTGTGTGTGTGTATGTGTGAACAGGTGTACTTGACCTTCTGAGGAAGGCTCTCTCTCACTGAACCTGGAGCTCTCCCTTTCACCGGAACTGGCTGGCCTGCAATCTCCAAGATCTACTTGTTTCCAGTCTCCCAGTATGCTGGGACTACAGACACATGCTGCCACATCTAGCTTTTGCATGAGTGCAGGATGTCTGAACTCAAGTCTTCATGGTTGCACATTAAACAATTTATACATGAAGCTATCTCCCAAGTCCCTGGAAATCACATCAAAATCCAGTATAACTTATGAATAGTGGCATATGCTTGTAAACCTAGCACTCAGGAGATTGAGGCAGAAAGATCAAATGTGAGGCCATTTTGGATTACATGGGAAATCCATTTCAAACAAATGAAGTTATGTTTCAAACAAGAACTATGTTCCAGAGCTGAATTTTTCATGAAATATCTGTTGCTAAGACCTTTTCAAGTACGTACGTGTGTCCCTAACAAAGTGGGCCTGTGAGTCCAGTGAGTGCCACACCCATTTCCAAGTCACTAAAGTCAGTGAGACGCAGACTGCTGTAGGGTGGCAGGACCTTGGAATCTGCGTGACCCCAGGATTCCAAGTGCCCCGGGTTTTAGTAGGTGCAACTTGAGAGCTTCTTGCTGCAGTATCAGCCACTGGCTCTGGATTCTCACATGCACACCCTGAATGTGCTGCCATTTACCACTGCTTACTCAGTAAGCTCTGCTGTGTAACATTAAACCAGGATGGACGGTCTCCTAGGCTAGCTTGCTCCTGGGAGAGTGTAACGAGTCCTTTGGGCATCCTCCAGACAAGACTAGGGAGGTATAGCTTATGGCTCCACCCCTCCACCCTCATTCTCTGAATTTAACAGTGAGCCACTTGTTTCTATGGGCTGAACATTAAAGGCAGCCTCCCCAGACTTTGAATATTAATAGCCTTCCCTGTAATATAATCTTTAAGTTTCCCAAGTAAAAAGCAAACTAGAGACACTGACCCTAACATCTAATGCTGAAATAACACTTTCTATAGCTCACAGAAGGGACTCCCTACCACAAACACTGCCACTAACAAAGTCTGCTTTGCCAGGAGTATTATGTGACCCACAACTAGAACCATCTATCTACCCAGAAGAAAAAATCTTATAGGCATAGCTGTCAAACACTTCTAACAACCTGACATGGAAAAAGGGACTGAACCTTAAGTTATATTTAACCTGCCTTCGCCAGCATTCTGGAGGCAGAGGCAGAGGCAGGTGGATCTCTGAGTTTGATGCCAGCCTGGTCTATAAAAAGAGTTCTAGGACAGCCAAGGTTCAGAGAGACACCCTGACTTATGAAACAAAAAACAAAAACCCAAACAAAAAAACAAAACTATATTTAACTTTGCCTTCAATGAAAAGCAAAGTCCTTACAAAGTTTTAAACAGAAGAAATAGATCTAACTTAGCAAATCAGGGAAAGCTAGGGGGAAGATTCCTGATTTGATAAAAATTAGATACCAAATTCTGAGACAGTGCCTCACTCACTATATGGTGGTGACCGGCTGGCCTACATCTGAAGATCTGCCTGCCTCTGTCTCTTCAGTGCTGGGATTACAGGTGTGTATCACCACAACCAGTTGAACCATCTCCCCCTACTAAGACAGCAGTCTATCGTTGCTGCGAGTCAGACATTTTTTAGCAATGGGCATATCGCTCTGTCTTCCTTAGGAGAAGCCAGATGCCTTACACATCTACAGTGCTAAGGAAGCCAGAATTCTAGCTCAGCAGTAAGAGTGTTCAATCTATCCTGCTTTCAAAAGCCGTGGCATTTGTTTTGTGGAATAAGATTCCAAGGATGACTGGTTTGCGTAAGGAAATCTGAGGGCTGGTGCAGAGTGCTGGCCTAGCATTAACAGAAGCCCAGGGTTCCAATCCTCAGTACTAGGAGTTTAAAAAAGGACAAGAAAGGACATGGCTATTTCAAAAACTTCCCCAAGAGACAGTGAATCTCTGTGCTTTCATTTGTTGCTGTAAACTATCCCATCCCCTCCACTGGTTAGCGATAACCTGCCGAGAACTTCTGTGGATCCAGGTTAGATGATCAGAGTTCCTTCCTATAGGAAGTCTACTGCCCAAAGCTCTACCTGTTCTGACTCAATACCAACGTCAAAGCTTCTCTAAAACCTACTGTACAAAGGTGTGGGCTGCTGAGTGTCCCAAGTCTTTTCATTGTCAGCACTACAAAGGCAGAGCTATGTGACTTCAGTGAGTGCTTGACCAGCCTGGGCTATATACTGAGATGCTGTTTCAAAAGAAAGCCAGTGTATGTATTATTCTTAAATTTAGGAACTAAGTCTCAGAAATTTTGGAACAAAGGAGCAGTGAACCATCTGTCCCCACCCCCACATCCCCAGAGTCTCACCTTCATCCCAAAGTTATGTAGTTGCCTAGCAGCTGCTAAGCCTGCTGGACCAGCCCCAACAACCAGAACAGATTTCTTCAAAAAGAAACAAAACACCAGTTAGGACAGTAGTGATGACATGCTGTCACAGCTGCTCTGGAAGGCTCTACCTGCCAAGCACTGTCACTCTAACTGTATTTCTCTGGCGTCACTGGGATTTGCTTTCCTACAGTACATGATGGTACTCGTCTCAAGTAACTCCATTTTTCTTTCGGCCTGAAGAAACTGTGTTCCTGAGTCTCCTCCTGAAGAAAGTCTTCACAAGTCTTGCTTATGCCTAACAGTTTATGTGGTTTCTGGTATCATCAGAGCAACAACCCACAAGCCTCTCACCACAACCAAAGGCAGAGCTGCCACACAGCTAGTTGCTTACATTATGGTAGTGTTTAGGGAGAAGATGCTGGCCAGCTCCCACGGTGAGAACTCCCGTGTTGATGAGGCCTTTCCTTGTCATGAAGTAAAGAATCCTCTCCACTTCCTGAACACATCGGATTCGTACAAGGCCCCGGACGATGACATGGGGAATGCACTTCTGCGGGGTGAGTGCTTCCTGTGTTTACAACAAAACCAAAACCAACAGCAACAAGGTTAAGTAACTCAATTTCAAAAAGAAAAAAAAAAAAACCCCAAACAAAAAACTAGGGCTGAAAGTTTATTTTTATATCCTATTGTTAATACAGGGTCTCACTTTGTAGCTCTAGTCAGCCTGAACTCATTATACAGACCAAGCTGGCCTTGAACTCACACAGATCCACTGTCCTCTAGCCTCAGCCTCATGATTGCTAGGATTAAAGGTGCGCATCACCATGGCTGACTATGTGCTAGTCAGTCACACTCTGCTGCATGTGTCACGCTCTTACTTACTTTGCAGTTTGTGTACCACAGAGCGAGGATGAGGTTTCTCAAAGCCAGGTACATGGTAGGGTCTCGAGAATACTCTGGGAACTCATAGAGCTCGTCCAGCTCCATCACATCTGGCCTCACACACAGAGCTTTGCCACACTCGTTGGGTTGGTAGAATGGCTGGAAGTACCGGTTCATGCCTAGAACTGACAGGCAAAGCTGGAACTTTCAGATACACAAGAAGTGCACACATGCATGCACGCACACACAAACAGACAGACACATAGATGTAATTTTAACAATTAAAAAGAAAAATCTTTAGCACTTTCTGATTACAAAGTGAAACAGCCCCAAAGCCCTATGTCCCATGTTGTGCTACATTCTAGACACTGGTACCCCGTTCAGGACTCATCCTATCAGCAACATTCTGGACACGAGTGCTCCATTCCAGAACTCATCCTATCTCATCCTATCAGCAACATTCTGGACACGAGTGCTCCATTCCAGAACTCATCCTATCTCATCCTATCAGCAACATTCTGGACACGAGTGCTCCATTCCAGAACTCATCCTATCTCATCCTATCAGCAACATTCTGGACACGAGTGCTCCATTCCAGAACTCATCCTATCTCATCCTATCAGCAACATTCTGGACACGAGTGCTCCATTCCAGAACTCATCCTATCTCATCCTATCAGCAACATTCTGGACACGAGTGCTCCATTCCAGAACTCATCCTATCTCATCCTATCAGCAACATTCTGGACACGAGTGCTCCATTCCAGAACTCATCCTATCTCATCCTATCAGCAACATTCTGGACACGAGTGCTCCATTCCAGAACTCATCCTATCTCATCCTATCAGCAACATTCTGGACACGAGTGCTCCATTCCAGAACTCATCCTATCTCATCCTATCAGCAACATTCTGGACACGAGTGCTCCATTCCAGAACTCATCCTATCTCATCCTATCAGCAACATTCTGGACACGAGTGCTCCATTCCAGAACTCATCCTATCTCATCCTATCAGCAACATTCTGGACACGAGTGCTCCATTCCAGAACTCATCCTATCTCATCCTATCAGCAACATTCTGGACACGAGTGCTCCATTCCAGAACTCATCCTATCTCATCCTATCAGCAACATTCTAGACACTGGCGCTCCATTCGAGACTCACGCTATTAGTAAAGTAACATTCTAGACACTAGTTTTCTCAAAGCTGGACAAATGCTATAAAGGTGTTGTCTTCAAACTTGCTTCTTAAGTAAAAAAAAAAAAAAAAAATTTAACAGTATTATGTTTTTCCACGTATTAAATATAATGGCTTTATATTTATATTTTGCTTTATATTAAATAATTATATATGTAGTTTATACATATATATTAAATATAATGGTGTTATATTAAATTCAGTGGCTCTGTGTCTTACCATTCAACCATTCCCCTCTTGTAGGCACTTAGATCACACCCTACAATCACACCATAAGCAACACCAAAGCAAGTATCTTTGCACATGCAATTTTGAACTGATTTGCTTTAGTACAGCATTTTAGAAATGTTTGCTAGTTCAAAAGTCCAATCATAAGGTCTTGACACACTGCCAAACTGTTCACAAACATGCACTCCTTCAGCACTGAGTGCCCAGCTCATACACATTTAAGACACTTCCCCACTAGCACTAGCCCAGATCTCCCCACAACTACTCTGTCAAGTACCATCCAGTATTATCAGCTAAATCCTTAATATCGGGGCTTAATAGAGAAAACTAGTTTCAGGCTGGACAGATGGCTCAGTGGTTAAGAACACTGACTGCTCGAGGTCCTGAGTTCAAAACCCAGCAACCACATGGTGACTCACAAAACTTCTGTAATGAGATCTGATGCCCTCTTCTGGTGTGTCTGGACAGTGACAGTGTACTTATATAGAACAAGAAGAAAAACCTAGTTTTACCATCAAAAATGTGATTTGTTCATGTACAGATGGAAGATGAGGGGTTGTGAGAATTCCTTTGAGACCAATGACATATTCTGCCCTGACATGGGATTCTGAATCTTTTAGAGTGATCTCCACTTGGTGCCATCACAGACAGAAGAAGAATAAAAACAGTGATCACACAGCCCAAATTTCTAGAAAGTCACAGTGTGTGAAATCAGTTCAAGGCACAGCTGTCTTTGAAATAACACTCATTAAATCCTATATGTAACTCACAGTTGGGAACTATGGGCTTTCCAAGGCAATTGTGCTCCTAATGGTGTAATAGATGTGCAGGGATTCCCTCCCTCAGCATCCTCAGAAAACCGGTTCTATGACTCCCTACCCACACAAGTCTTTCAGCCACACATCCCTAAGTCCCTTACTGCAAAGGTGCAGTGTTTGCCCAGGTCCATCTCTAGACTATTCAACACCTAATACAATGCAAATACTATGGAAGAGCCTCTCTTCTGACAGACATGGTCGCACACAACAGAGTCTATAATGAGGAATCTGAAAATCTGCATGTTATCAATATAGGTGGGGCGTCTTCCCACGTAGCTTCCCACCCAGGTTGGCTACATCTGTACATGCAGAGCAGGTATGTAAGAAGGCCAACTGCATAACCAAATGCTTTATACCATGTCACATACACTAAGACGGTCTTCTGCAGTATGCTTACCCTTAAATTCAAGAAGGGGCAAGGGATGGAAGGAAAAGGGTACCAGAGTATCTCTCACCAAGTGAAGAGGCCTTGGAGGGCTCCATCTCCCCCGGGCTGGCACTGCTGGTGGTGGTGTTAGTGGCTGTCACAGCAGTACGATGTGTGCTGGTGCAGGAGGGACTCATGCCAACACAGTCAGGGTAGTAGGCAGAGAGCAGTGGTGCTGCCACGCTGTCTTTCAGCAGTGGAGGTTGGATGAGCATGGAGTACCACCAGTGGTTGGAAACTTCCAGCACTCTCTGTGATGGATGAGGAGAAGAGGGGAAAAGTACATGCTGTGGGTACTTACTCATCTGCATCCACACTCAACAATTTTCAGTTCCATACAAAGAATCAAACAAAAACAGATGAGGATACCCAGAGACAAGCCTCCTTAGGTAAAATTCTCCCCCACATGTAGAAAGCGTCCCTCCTGAGTCTGAAAACCCCAACTCACACCTGGTAAACATGCTGCTTCCCCAATACCCCAGGTCTGCCTCCACCAACCTCTCTGTGATAATTATACTTTAAATGTCAACCTTCAGCAACCTAGAAAGACTTAAGGGAAGTTTCAAATGAGGAACTGTCAAGATCAGGTCAAAGTCAGTGGTCAATTAGTCTTGACTGCTATTAACCCAGCCCACCATGAGTGGCACATTCCCTAGGCTAATCCCTGAACTGTGTAAGTGTGAAGAAAATGATCTGGCAAACAAAAGCAGGAAGCAAGCCGGTATGCATATTCTCTTTGGTCTTGACTACAGTTATGATGTAACAAGCTGCTTAAGTTCCTGCTTTGACTCCCCTCGGTGATGGACTCTGAGCCTGGGACCATGAACCAAATACATTTTCCCTACACTTTCTGTCTGGATATTTCATCATAGCAGCAGAAATAAAACTAGAACACTTGCTGAGCTCCAAACAATTCAGCTATTGGCATCCAGAGTCTGGCATCTTAAAAATAATGAATCCATTCTATTTCCTGGGTCATTCAGCTCAGAAGGAAACTGAGCAAACTCTGACATTTGCTATGAGTTTCTAGCTCTCTCTCTGCTAGAAGCATCCTTAAAGGGGGATGCTCCAAACTAGTCTCCACATGCTGTAAGCGAAACAAACAGCGACCAGTAAGCCCTTGCTGGTTGCCAGTCATGGCGGTCTGTCTAGGACTAAGTAAAGAGCCTCCCTGGTTGGGAGACAGCTCAATGGTAGAGTGCTTGCTTAGCACGCCCAAGGCCAGGGCTCCTTCCCCAGCAGCATGAAAGCAAAGCAACTCAAGTCCTTTGACCTCATGGATACAGCCTCTGTCTTAAAGTCAAGTATCTTCCGAGTATAAAATGGCCTTAGTATCAGACCTAATGCAGAGGGATTCTAACTGCACTTAAGTTATCTTTCCTTCTCTGTATGAATGCATCCTGTTTATCCCAAATCCAGAATCTACCTGGTTCCTATGGGAACAAAACTTAGTAAAAACAGAGCCACTCCTTCCAAGAGGAGAATGGATTCAAAGTGGATTTAATACATACCCCTTCTCCCTTTATCTGAAAACCTGCCATGGTCCTTGAACTTGAGACACTGAAAACAAGCTCAAAGTACCAATTCTGTATCACTGAAAATTAGAAGAACTTGGGAATTTAGGGAACTTAGAATATTCAAAATCAGTTTAAACCAGATCTGGTTACATGGCAAGTGGAGCCAGCAAATGTTGGATTGTGCCATGGCATGGCCAGCTGGACCCACTTCTGTATCTGAGCAGGGGCAGGGCAGAGTGGCTACCTTTTGGTCAGAAAGCACCAGAACTCTCTCCTGGTGCTGAGTCCAGGCCAAGATAGTCGAACCATGGCCACCCTGTTCTTTGTCCAGTAAGGACTCAGTGGAGGCAAGGTCACAACCATCCCCAGTAAACAAGTATGTAAGGTCTGATCCCCGGAGCAAGGTAGGAGCAGTGCCTTCCTTCTTGTGCCCTTTAATGTAAAGCAACGTCACCTCGTAGTCTTCAAACTGTGAGGGGTAGTGCATCTACGGCACCACCACCGTCACCGTCTATGGGCATTTTCACAATGCAGTCAGCATGTTGGAGTCAGAAGACTTTGATGTACATTCAAATAAATGGTAGTCATTTTCTTAGTGAACTTATCTTCAAAGGCCCAGTTAAACCCTGATTCCGAACACAAATACTCACTAGATCCTCGGGGAAAGAACAATGATCGGGGGTGTCAGGCTGCAAAAGAAAACCAAGTCTGAATTAAGTGTTTTCATAGCACACGGTCTTAAGTGTCCATTTTCTTTCAGTATGTTACCACCCTGCTGCCCCTTTTAACCTATTTAACTGGCAGGAAAAATCCCAGACATGTCACCAGAACAAGGGTGCAGGAAGATTGGCACTTTAAGATGTTCCCCCATGAAAACAGGGCTGCACAAGTGGCCTTGAGGGCTATGACAAGACACACAGAGGCCTGGCACTGTCAGAACTAAAGATGTGTAAACATACAGATACACATACCCAGTAGAGTACTTCCTAGAACACCTTGGAGCATGTGTGCCAAGCAGTGAACTACAAGAAAGTGCAAAGGCTGGGGACACAGTTCATGATAGAGGCTGCCTACTGTGCAAGAGGCCGTGGGCTCAATCTCTAGCACGGCACCAAAGAGGAACCGTGTTCAAGCCAAGGACAGCAGCATGGCCTGGGGTGAGGTGTGAGGCAGAGGATGAACAAGCACCCTGTGCAAGCCCACTCCACACAGTGAGTTCACAGCTATCCCGGATGATTCAGACTCCAAAGGCAGACTGAGCTACACAGCAAAACCCAGTCTCAAAGGAAAGAAAGAGCAGACGGAACAACAACACTCAGCGCACATATTTCTGACGTTCGAGGTTTCGTTTGTGACAGACAGAACAAGGCTAAATACAAGCCAACAGAAGAGGTGAGCCGATGTGTACCACGGCCAACAGTGCCATGTCACCCAGCAGTGAGAGGACACATGACAATTGCATGCCACAGCACAGGTGGAACTTTCCAGCAGCTCTGAAATATCACACTACATGATTCCATGTATGCAAGGTCAAAAATAAAGCAAAGCAGGAAATTTACCCTGGGGAGCAAGGTTGTAATTGACAGGAGTCACCAGGGCATCTGCCAAGTATTCCGTTTCTATATTGGGAGCCAAAAAAACAAAAAGAAACCCAGGTACTTGTGAAGGTTCATTGGCCTGGGGATTTTGATTTGTGCAATTTCTGGTTCAATACAGAAATACTGCCTAACTGAAGGTCGGGAGAACGCACGCCCGGCGGCTCTGACGAAAAAGAGTTTCCAGAGTAACTTTGACGGGTGTATAAGAGACTTGAGCACGCTGGGGCAAAAACACCCAAGGAAACACAACAGCAACAGCCACGGTTTAGAAATGAACTTCCTCTCTCCGGGAACAGGGAAGCGGGCACAGTGCAGACCCACACTTTCAAACACTACTCAGCAAGAATGAGTCAGGGCTTTGGGCATCAAAGCTTTGGCCTTGACTGAGAAAAGTCAGATGAAGTAGAATAAGCCCATACCATAAACAGGTTGTTCTCACTGGCTGAAACATACCCTAGGTGCCTTCGAAGCCCCGTTCCCACAAGTGCAACCACTCGGTTTGAAGGGGCCTTGCCCACACACTTTCCTAGGCCCTCATACTTCCTCCTTTTCTACCATTCAGAGACCTTCTCCCTGGAAGGAGACACTAAGAATCAATCATGGTTTTCAAAATCACTAAGCCAGTTGTAAGTGTTCTCATAAAATGTAAGTGTTCTCATAAAATGTAAGTGTGTATATACAGACACACATGTATAGTAATGTAAATTAACCTAAATTAGCCATTCTAAAATGTATACGTATTCTAGAATCTACTTGTCAATTAAAATTAATCAGTCTGAGCTACATAGTGAAACCCTGTTCAGAACAATAACACACTTGAGAATTCTTAGCAGGTGTCAAGGATTCCCATAGTCTCAGGACTCAGAAGAGTAAGGCAGCAGATCATCCTGAGCTCAAAGCCAACCTATTTCAAAAGTGCTCTTATTCTTCCTTGTACAAGACTTGCTAAGAAAATGCAAAGGCTAAAGACAGGCTTGGAAAATATAAAAAACATATGCATATTTAGATGTAAAGAATGCCTACATATCAGGAAGACAGACTCAACACCCAAAACTACTGAACTAACACAAGCACAGCAGAGAAACACCAGAAGACACCACCACTAGACTCATGTCACAAGGCCACCCCTCCCCACTCACCCGCACGGGCAAGCAGACACTTGCAGATTCACCACTCCCTCCACTCACACAGGTGGCACTTTACACAGAACTGCGGGGACAAGCCGAAGCTCGCACACAGGCTTAGGGGTTGGGGCTGAGCTCCACAGTTCAGTGATTACCTAGACTACAAAGCGAGAGGTTCAGTCCCCAGCACCTACCAGTGTTGGCACAGTTCTCATAGGATCCCTGAGTCTCCAGACATATTTTTTAAAGACATAGATAGCCTAAGGTATTCATGTAGACCAGGCTGGCCCCTAACTTACTACATAGGGAAGACTGGCCTTCCAGTCCTAATTGGAAGAAGTCCTAATCCTCCTGCCTCTACCTCCCAAGTGCTGGGGTTAGATATTAACCCCCAAGCCCAATTGAGCCATTTTTTTTAACTGAGAGAAGCAGTTTGTAGACTCTTATGAAAGCCTTTAAATGAGCCTAACATATCAAATCTATCTTTAAAGGTGTATTGGCAAGATGAATGAACCATTCAGACTGTACTCCCTGCCTCACCCCAAGCCCTGCCCTCGAGATGCTAACGTTCATACCCGGGGCTCCGTGCACACTGGGCAAGCACTACCACTGGGCCCTATTCTCCAGCCCCAAGAGTTTACTTCTGAAGACAGGGAGGGAAAAAAATGGCTCAGAATTTTTTAGATGTGTGTACACTTATAATCTGTTCTTAAGTCCTAAGGTTATAGTCATGTAACACTTCTATACAATATACTTATGTATATTTAAAATCTGACTTGTAAATATTTCTATCTTTTGTCCTTTCACCTTGCAAAAGAATGCTAGGCAAATACTCTATCACGGAATTCTACCCAACACTGTTTTCGTACAGTAAGTATGCTCAGTTTGATTTTACACACACACACTGGAGGGAAGGGGGTATTTTTCCCTTTATAAAAGATCAAACCCAGGGCCCTCGAATGCTAAGCAAATGCTGTCACTGAGCTATATCCCCAGCCCAATAATATATGCACTTGGAGCCCTACGTTTTAAAAAGAAATCTGATCATTAACCTCACACTGTTTAGAATGGATGTGTTTAAAGCAACAGAACCTTTGCTGGCAACAACTTTGTGTCTAACAAAACCACAAACCTCTGAAAGCACTGAAAATGGTGTATTTTACAACCCGCCTTCAGCCCTCGATTAGAAAAAAAAAAAAGACTATTTTGAGTCTAGGAGCTTATACCTAATATTAACATTCAGAGTTTGTGACATTTGGGTAGTATGTTTAACACATTTTCAAACACTAACTGCCACATTTCAGGACAGGCACGTGATCTATCAGCTCCGGCTGATTCCTAACTGCCAATCAGAGCCATGCACCCTGAACCTTCTTGCTGCACAGTTCTGCTTTGTCTGGCGCTGTGACACACAGGGTACCACCGCGTAATGAAGCAGACCCTTTCTTTGTCCTCGTGCAGTCTAGCATAGTTGTACGACTCTGTTCTAGCCAATGACACAAGCAAAACTCCAGCAGGCAGGCTGTCACCCAGTGAGAGGGATGGACGGACTCAGCCACTGCTCTCTCCTCTCCTTCACACTCAGATGAGGTCATACAGCATCCACTATATCCCCGAGGACAGAAGATAATGATGGGCTGGGCAAGAGACTGTTCTTGGAAAACTAAACCAACCCGGAACAGCCCATGGCCAACCTGCCTAGAGTAAAAGTAGCCCTCACTTGGTTAACCCATTGTTGCTGTTTACAACACAACCCTACACAATTACACACAAATCAACAAAGACAAACAGAGTGACGGATAGAGTAACTCAGAAGGCCACCACAGAAACATGCCTTGGTAACAGCATTTGGCTTCATGCTGCAGCAGTAAGTCCTCGCCATGTGTGGAGTAAGCTGGATCTCCTTGGTGAGCTGCCTCCACTTTCCACACTCGGGTTTTGTGCACTGAACCTACACCGGAAACAAAGGCAAGATCAATATAAACAGGCTAACCTTGAGCTTCCATATCTCCGCTCCGTCTGTCTCCACATGATCTGACCCAGGGGCTTTTGACCTTAGGAATTGAACCCAGGGCGTTGTGCATGGTAGAAAATTGCATTCAGTTCCATCTCCAATCCCCTTGGCTACCCCCCTAACAAGTCGAGCCTTTCTCTTCTCTCCCTTGCTTGTCATCCCCATTCTGATGGCATAGGGGTAACTCTGATTCAGTGCTGGCTCAGGCAAGAGGATAATAAAAGAAAGTTTGAAAACTTGTCAGGAAGATTTCCCAGCTCAAGCCAGAGGTGATAATGAGTTTAACTGTAGATACTGTTACTCAGGAAGTCTGGATGTGACATGTAACTTGCGGTGCCTAGGTCACTGGAAGGACAGGAATACTGATGACATTCAAATCCAATCTGGTCACGGAGCCCTCCAGACTGTACCCCTGCTAAGTTTTCAGTCTGACAAATATGGCAGGGTGTGCCTGGGGGCACCCGGCTTTTTATCACTCTCTCTGCGAGCTGCTTACATTACTCCAAAACAGAAAAGTCTACATATCTGCATGGAGACAAATGAAGTCAGATCTGGCTTCGCACATAACCCAAAAATTAAAAATGAGAAATCTAAAACAGTGAAAACCTCTATGACATCACCCGTTACTACTTAGCAAGTTTGAGACCAGTCAGCTCTACACCAGACCCAAAAAAGGCAAAAATAACGGGATGTGGTGGTACTCACCCTTGATCCCAGCGCTGGGGGAGGCAAAGAGAAACAATCGGACCTCTTGAGTTTGAGGCCAGCCCTGGTCTATTCATACTGAGTAATTTCTAGACTAGTCAAGGCTACAGAGTGAGACTTCTGTCTCAAACAACAAAAATAAGAAACAAAAAAGAAAAAAAAATCCGTGATGGTGCATAGAAACCTGACCCTCCCACAAGAGTGAAATATAGTGAAACAGCTCTGGAAAGAGTTTGGAGGCTGCAGGAGTTAAACCCCAGCCTTTCGGGAACACAGCACCTTTCAGGTACAAGGGCTCTTGGGCAACTTCAAAAGCTGACTCAAAATAAAAAGTAGGAGTGGGGCTGGGAATGTGCCATCATTAGTACATACAGCGCATGGCCTAGCAAGCTCAAGGCCCTGGGTTCAAGGACCAGGAACCACCAAAACCCAATCAACCATAGAAGTGCCATACAGCTCATCCCTATGTACATACCCCTGAAGAACTGTAAACTGGTTTCTACTGTGCCCCTGCTCCTACTGAAAGGTGAGACAACCGAAGTGTCCTTCAAAAAAGGTGGGTAAGCGTGAGGCCAGATGGCGGTGCGTGACACTCCTTTCTTCCTTAGGCTATACCAAGCAAAGATTTTTGGCAAATTTTAGAAGTATTTGCTCTAATAAGCCTAGAAATAACCCAAGAAAAGATTTCCTACGATGTAGCACTGTTCCCACCACCCCCACTTTCAGTGCTCTGGGCAATAGTGGGCCTCCTTACCCAGTAGGGCAACTGCTGGTCTGCCATGAACGCCTTGGGGCTTGGCTCTGTCTTGCCATTGCTGGTCCACACTCTTTTCCATGCGCTGTATTTGTCATATCCATCTTTGTGGCTGAGGAAAAAAAACAAAAAAACAAAAAATGTTGAGCCATAGTTATTCAGGTTTTCACACTCCAATTGATCAAGTTACAAAAAAAGACTTTTCTTAGGCTCATGGAGGGATGTTAAGATGCCACGCCCACAACAGGCTAGCAGGAGGAGCAGGCACCAGACAATGTCAGCTCTACAACAAATAAGGGCAGGGCCCTAGATGGTGAAAACTTTCAAATGTCCGTGGCAAATCCTACAGCAGCTGTTAACATCTTATCAGGGGATAAAATAATAAACACAAAGAAGAAAGCCGAGGGGACAGTACAGAAAGTAAAAGGCAGAGCAAGGCTTGGTGGCACAAGCTGACGTTCCCAGCTGCTCAGGGTAGAGGCACAAGCTCAAGGCCTGTCTAGGCTATAGAAAAAGCTGAAGAGGATGGCGGCCCAGTGCTTGGCCGGTTCCTACCAAGTGTCTGCACCCTATCGTGTATGCAGTGACCGAACAGCAGAGCAGCCAAGCTCTCTGGAGCTTACACATACCGGCCACGTGTCATGGCAGTCACACGAGCCTGCACACATACCACCTCACGACACACTGTACCTACATCCCTCTTTCTCGTGCCTCCCCACTCTGTCAGCCCCTCTAGACAGGTTTGCTTCTACATTTCTCTCACACACACCTATGTGATTATCTAAAATCCAGGAGCCACAACTGAGAAGATGAAGATTTGACAATGTTTCAAAGTTTGTCTTAACTTGCTCAATATGAGGACCTCCAGCTGCATCCACTTTCTTATAAATAACATGATTTTACTCTTTATGTCTTCCACCCAGCCCTGTGTATGAAGACCCAGCTTCAGCCACTGTGAATGCCGGTCACACTTGTAGATACCACTGGCATCAGATGGCCCAGGAAGCCCAGGAGGTCTCAGCTTTGTGACCACATCCCTCCCCAGACCTTGTCACATCACCAGTTCTCAGTCAGGAAACAAACCTTCTGTAGTAGTGGTCAAAGCATTCGTTGCAGAAGTGTTCCCCACAGGACAGGTGATACCACCGGGAGGTGTAGCCATTTTTGGCACATCTGAAAAGAGCAGAACCGGGCAGAGTTGGCAATAAAGACTTCTCTCTCCTCATTTAACTAGCTTGTCACTTGTGCCTGTTTGGAGCACCTCCCTTTCAAATAGCCAGGGGCTAGGATGAGCTGAAAGGCCATACAGGTTGAGAGTCGTTTATCTGAAATGTTTGGAATCACAAATATTTTAGACTTCCGCTGTCTTACAGGTTTCAGAACGCTTGCACCATGCATAGTGAGACATCGGGCAATAGGACTTACGTACAAACATAAAGGGAGCTGGCACTCACAAGTTTCGGAACTGAAGCGTTTGGATTTCAAGTTACAGATATACTCACTACCTCAGGAACAACACAACACACAGAGGACTGAGGTCAGCCAGGTGTAACTCAATGGCTGCCTGAGGCACTGGGCTGCAACAGAGACTCAGGAGCACCGGAGGTGACTTATGAAGCAATGGCCCCGTCCTTGCTATGACCTGAGTGTGAGAAAACTCTGAGATAACATCTGATCAGCTGCAACCTCAAGAGCAGACGCACAGTCTGGGGAATAGCACTGGTCAAGCAGCTAGTGACACAGCAAGAAGGAGATGTCACAACACCATGGCCATCTTGTCTTCAGACCCAAATGGGTTTTGTTGAAATTTAATTGAGTCATAGCCTTTACTGAAGATTTTCTTTCTTTTTTTTAAAAGATTGATTTATTTATTGTTATTTATGAGTACACTGTAGCTGTTTTCAGAAACACCAGTAGAGGGCATCGGATCCCATTACAGATGGTTGTGAGCCACCATATGGTTGCTGGGAATTGAACTCAGGACCTCTGGAAGAGCAGTCAGCGCTCTTAACCACTGAGCCATCTCACCAGCCCCCACTGAAGATTTTCTATGGAATGAGAAAACTCCTAACTGTGCCACAGTGATCACAAATGGTGCAACTATGGTTGGCGCTGTAGGTTTTGGGTTTAGTTTTGAGGCAGGGTCTCTTGCACCCTGGGCAGGCTTTCCAGTTTGCTGTGTAGCTGAGGAAGACCTTGAACTAAATACCAGTGATCCTTCCTCCATTTCCTAAATTTTGGGATGCAGGTGTATGCCAGCATGTCCATTGGCAGAGTAATGGGATGGAACCCAGCTCCTAGGTCACGTGAGTCTGTGATCTCCCACACCCCGAACACTGAGCCCCAGGACCGCCACACAGATGGCTGGGTGTGTCTGAGGACACTGTACGACACAGCTGATCTGGATGAGATCTCTCCCTCTAGGCTAGAAACAGCCACAGAGTACCAAGGACGCTGTGGCGGGTAGTGACTAAGCAGTCAGGTTGCAGTTCCTGCATTTGTCTTTAGAAGAGCAGCAAAAAGCACAGGCTCACGGGCAGACACAAGGCCAAGACAGCCCCTCCACAGACCTTTCGGAAGCACTGGCAAAGCACACGGGGTACGCGGCTGTACAGCCTGCCTTTTCACACTTCCTGTACTTCTTCTCTGACGAACCATCTTCATCCTCATCTGTGACCTCTACTGCTTTCTTCTTTGCCTAAGGAAGAACCCGCTGATGTCAAAATTTTACTTGGGAGAGGAGGGGGGCTTGCCAACAGGTTTGCTGCTGAGGTCACACGGGAGCTGAAGCTCTAAATGTCATCATGTTGGTAGCATTTGGGATCAAAATATGCATGGCAGGCAAACACTCTACCAACTGAGCTCCATCCACAGCTCCAGAAGTTGCATAGGCTAGGGTTAGCCAGTACAACCACTTGTATAAACAACAGTCTTACTACAGGATCTAGAAACAGCACCTTAGTGATGCGTAGGTTCAGAACTAACATCCACACGAGCTTCTCTTAAAGGAAAATGTGACAGTCACGGCAAGTCATTCCCGGGGGCTGAAAGTATGGCTCAGCGATTAAGAGCACTCGCTGCTCTCATAGAAGACCCATATGGTGACTTACAACTGTAATTTCAATATTAGGAAATAAAATGCCCTCTTCTGACATGTGTAAACACTAGGCATGTATGTGGTACACATACATACATACATTCAGGCAAAACATTCATATACATAAGATAAAAATAAACCTTTAAGTCATTTACAAACTAAGATTTTGTTCTCTTTTAAAATAATTGTCTTTCAGTATGGAAAATTTAAAAGCTAGAGAAAAAACATCTAAAGTATTAGAACACTCAACTTTTATTACATACTCTTCTACAAACAAACCATCCAAAATCACTCAAGTAACAAACAGCAAGCTCATGTCCAAATTCCCGTGAATGACATACAAGCCAGGCATGACCTGGCCTCAGCGTCCCATTCTGGAAGCAGCCACCCCAGCTGTGATTCTCCCGGTCTCTTGGCCCTCCCAGCTCCGGCTGCACAAGCTACACCCTGCCCCATGAGCTCCTCTACAAACAGTAACACAAGGACTAGGCTTCCTCTGTGCAGCTCTAACTCTCCACTCCCCATCTTAACCATGAGTGAGCACTGAATACCTGCCTCCCGGAGCTCCTCAAAGGCAGGGTATCAGGAGAAAGCTCGAAATTGCTTCTCTTCTTTGACCTTCCACGAGATGCCGCCATTGTTTCAGAAAACCTGCAGGGGGGGGAGAGGAGGGGCTGGGGGAAAGTTATACCATTAAGTTATTAGCATCTGTTGGTATTTCAAGCCATTACCATGGGGACAGGGTGCTGCTTGAATATAAACCCTACTCCAAGTTACATAATCTGATACATGTGTTGTCATGTACAAAATGCGGGCAAACCAAGCATACCTGTAAACCTTGAACTTGGGAGGAAGAGGCAGGAGGACCAGAAGTTCCAAGGTCCCCCTCAGCTGCACAAATCCAAGCCAGCCGGGTTACAGGATGACACCTTGTCATCAAGTTCTTGCTCTGGCCCCCCACCTACTACTGCCTCTCTTGTTTCCTGAATCGTGAAGTCTTAGCTTGTACTAGGAAGAAATAAGTTTCAAACTAACGAATGAATACCAGGCACACTGTATACAGAATACAGGAATCTGGATTCAATAAAATCACTATCTTCTCCTGGACAAATCTTGGGAGTTCTCAAAGTAGTCTGTTACCAGCACGGTTAGATCAGCATTAAGAATAAACATCTAGTTAGGCGTGGTCACTCATGCCTACAGTTCCAGCAGGGATGGTAACGCAGCCAAGGGTTGGACACTGATAGCCAGCTTCGGCTGCATACAGTTCCAGGCCAGTTTGGACATGAGACACTGTCTCAAAACCAACCAAACAGTCTATAGACTGGGTATTGAAATCAGGAAAAATCAGGAGCTATTAGAAAATAATAAGAAAAATACTTAAAAGTAGCATATGAATCTGCAATTACTCACCTTTTCTATCATGATCCTGTCCTGCTACCACACACCAAATGAAGGAATGAAAAATAAGCAGGCATCTGTATGGATAAGTGATGTGGAAGGACGGGAACCTTAACAGTTACACCATGTCAACCTTGAAATACTCAGTTCCCATTCATAAGTTACATTCATGTCCAGAAGACCGGTTCTCACAAGTTATTAACACCAGTGGGAACTCTTGCATCCATAGAGTAAGAAATCACGTCAATGTTGTGATGAGTTTTTCATTACTTTCTTAAAGGCAGGATAAAGCTAACTACAAATATGTAAGCCCAACATAATCCAAGATGCAGAATACTTCATTGTAAAGAGATGTTTTTCTTTATGTTTATATAAAGAAATATATATTTCTGGGGTGGGGGCACATACCATAGCACAAGTATGGAGGTCAGAGGTCAACCTCTGGGAAGAACTAGTTCTCTCCTTCTCCCATGTGGGTTCCAGGGATCAAACTTGGGTTATTAGGCTTGGCAGCCAAAGCCATTTTCCTGCTGATCCATCTCAATGTCTCACTGGCCCACAAAGGGGGTGGGGGCACCGCTAGGAGTTTAGTTCAAAGATAACAGACAAGCCTAGTATTCATGGGCCCCTAGATTAAATCCTCAACACAGAAATTAAGATCAGTCCTACAGTGTTCACTATACTGACACTATACTAATAACATTTTTAGAAATACCATCTACCTTCAATCATTGCTACACAAAGGCTTTCCAGATCCCATCCACACTTTGACACTAGACTGAAAATATAAAACACTAGGCGAGCACTCTACCACCGAACTCCACCCAATGCCTCATTTGCAGTTTTAAAAGGGTGTCCAACTTAACCATTCTCATGAAATTTTCACGTACATAAAAAATACACAGATTTCTTTACATGTAAAACATAATATTCTGCAGTCACACAATGAGCCACAAGTACAATATGTGTAAGTACATACAAGCTCTGTAGCAAAAATGAAACTCAGGAACGTAAGAGATCAGCGATGAACAAAACCCAGAAACACATGGCTCCTAAAACCAAGCGTGACTTCCAGAAGTCTGCAAACTTTACACCTGAACAGCAGAAAACAGTCACAAATAGGCATCAAGAAATGTCTAATGAAAGGAGACCATAGGAGCTATTCAATCTGACTGAAAGTTATTCAACTGAGAGAGCATAGTGTACTTCCACTCTGCTAAGTACTGGCTATAACCCGCATTTCCACCAAATGCTTATTCCTTGGGGTCTTCAATAAAGTGAAGGGAAAATAAAGTGAGTTGTTGCAAGTTTGCAAACTACTGTGTTTTAAAATATGCTCTTAGAAATAAAGTATTATTGTAACAAGCAAAATGAACACTTCCCGGCCTACCTGGTTTTCTTGTTAGCACAGGGTTTTAAGTGGAGCCCTGGCCACTCCAGATGTTGGCAGTCTTCCTGCCTGTCTCAAGGATGCTGGGATTGCAGGTGGGAAGCCCCCGAATAGCTGCTCCCTCCCACCTGGTTCTTCAGTGAGGACACCCAACTGACTAAAGTTTTGTGGTCAATGTTTTATAAGCCCATTTCTTCCTGATTTTAAATGCAGAGTTTTAGTTTTCTTTTCGTTAAAAAAAAAAACATGTTAAAAATAAATATTCAAATTAATATGTCAATATTTAGAATTATGTTTAAATAACTCCCAGGTGTTCTGAATGTAGTTTATTGACGAGTTTAAACACCAACACATAAAATTCATAAAAACAAGAGTTCAAAAGAATCAAAATAGAGTAAAAATGTACAGTAGAGGCACCATCACTTGTAAGAACAGGACAAACTACTAGAAACTTCTCTGTTAATGAAAGAAACTGAAGTCTCCTTGGGTCATTTAAAATAGGCTTCATATTCCCATAATATTCATAATCTGAGTTATGGAAATACAGACCCAGTGCTATAATTTAATATTGAATACCCAGCCCAATAATTCAGTTCTAAAGTCCCCATTGCCCTGTGTCTTTTCTCAACTGTTCCCTGTCTGGAAGACAATTATTGATGAGAATTTTCTCACGTTCCCTCTGAAGAAAACCTCGGAGAGGATTTCACAATATATTTTGTAAGCATTCAAAGCAGATGTGGTGGCTTTGTATTTGCAGCAGAAAGGCTGGGGCAGAAGGACTGTTTTGAGTTGGGAGGGCTGCAGACTAACCAATGCTTTGAGTTGTGCCTGTGGTAAGAAAGGGATTCCCCACACCTGGCATGGTCTGTTGCTTGCACTTGGGCCTCTGTTGCTGGGTTCCAGATCATTCAACCCCAACTTTCTGCAGCTGGGCCTGCTTCTGCCTTCTTCGCTTACGTGCCAGCTGCGCACACTATCAGCCATATGGACCCGAACCCGGCAGTGTGCAATCCCAAGGGAGGCTTCCCGGGAGCCCTCCTCAGTAGCCCTCGCGGCAGATGCCCAGGGTATCCGCTACACCAGCGAACCTGACTGCACCTCACTGCCCCAGGTGGGGATAGCAACCTGGGATCCCACCTCCTGGCCGTGGGGCTCCACACTGCCCCACAGGGTTTCTCCCCAACACACATAGTGGGAAGGGAAGCCGGGGTCCCTCCTACCAGTTGCGGGGACTCCCCCACCACCCTGAATGGGGAAGGCAGTCTGGAGTCCCCCCTCCTGGCTGCGGGGTTCCCACGTCCCTGATGGGAGCACAGTCTAGGATCCCTCCCGCACACTGCAAGTGTCCCTCTTTGTGGCTACGGGGTTCCCCAGGTCCGCAAGTGGGAGCGCAGCCTAGGGTCTCTCTTCACGGCTGGCGGGGGGGCTGTTCCCACGGCTATTAGCCCAGAGTGGGGTCCCTCCCTCCTTTGAGCTAAGAAATTCCCACAGTAGGGTACCACCTCTACACTAAAGGGGTCCTACTGCTGCGGTGGGAGCAGAGAATGGGGTCCTGTCCCCTAGTAAATGGGTTCCTACGGCGCTGGGTGGGATCCCAGAGTGAGGCCCCTCCTCCAGGCTGACTGGGATCCTACACCCCAAGGTGGAAATCCAGACTGGGATCCTCTCTACCGGGTCCGAAGCTGGTGCCGGCGCCAGAGTGCCAGGTGCAGCCGCCGCCCCAACTCACCTCTGCCCGGCCGAGGCGCCAGCAGCTCCCTGCAGGGTTCGGAGAGAGCGGCGAGTGGGAAAGCCCGCGGCCCCGCAGCCCAGAGCGGGAAGCCCCAGCTCGCACAGGGTCCCCCGTGCCACCCTTTCCAGACGCGGGACGCCGGGAAGCCCCGGGGGACGCGCGCGCCTCCTACCCGGGCTCAACACACAGCCGGCCGCTTTGTGCGGAGCTGTCACCCGAAACCCGCCGCCACCCCCAGACGCGCCCACGGAGCCGCGAGTCTCTACCTCAGAGCGCTGGCCAGGCGGTGAGTGCTGCCCCGGGCTGCACCGGACGGCCGGATCTGCACTGCCAGCTGCAGCAGCTCGGCCGCCGCCGCTTCCGCCCCTATCACGCCGTGACCCGAAGTGGGAGGAGCCCACAGGCCCAGGGAGCGGGAGGGTCCCGGCGCTCGCCCCGCCTCGATTATGTCCGCCACTGCGCAAACTCGGCAGCCGCAAGGGGCAGGGCCTATAAGTCCTGGGAGGAGCCTTTGTTCCGGGGCGGGGCTTAGGTTCGAAGGTGGGGCCTAAGCGGCCGGGACGGGGGCGTGGGGGTCACAGAGTCCTGGGAGGGGCCTGCGCGCACTGGGCGTGGTCTGCACGCTGGGTGGAGTCTGCGTGTTCTGGGCAGGGTTCTCACGCCTCTATAGGACGGGAGCCTGGATAAGCTTTTCCGGGGCGGGACCTGTCCACATTGGGCGGGGTCTTCGCCTCTGGGGCGGGGCCTGTGCGTCCTTGCACAGGTCCCGGCTTTCAAAGTCTGAGGCAGGCATCTGGATGCAGCTAAGGTAAGCTCCCAGCCAGTGATAAAGGTGGTGATTTGTTAAGACTGTGTGAGCCTCTTACAGTGTTTTTAGAATGGGGCACCCGAAAAACACAGATGACCCAGCTACTTGAGTCCCAAAAAGGGGTTCCAGTAACGGCAGCAAAAACTGGGAATAAATGATCAGACTAGAAATGCTTTGAGTCCAATGTATTTAGTAGCCCCATGTTTAGTGGTGTGTTTCAGATAACACATGTCCAAGTGTAAAATACCGAGCCAACCTGAAAATTTGTGGACTTTTGTGAAGTCAGTTTTCAGTTTAGCGAAATTCAAAAATAAAACTAAAGCAGAAGATAAGCGTTGTGCAACGCCTACAGCTCAGCTGAAGCTGAAGCAGGAGGATCACAGGGAGTTAGAAGTCCACCCGTAGTGAATTAATTTTAGATAGATCCTAAGCAGAAAAAGATAGTTCTTAGGTGTGGAGAGCTTAGAACAATGAGCACATTGGAAGTAAACGTTTATTAGTGGGAATTATTGTGGATTTGCTTTTTCTCACCCTTGTACTTTGCACTTTGTGTTTAGAATTTTTTTTCTCTAGAAATGAACAGTAAACACCATGTTGAAGCGCTGTTACAGCAGCTAAGTGGTTGTATTTGTGACACTTTCAACCCCCAGCTTCAGTGAGATAGAGATGGGCGTGCTAAAGATCTTTATCCCGTGTTCAGAAGAGCACTTCTTTCTGAGGGCTCCGTTTCATATCAGTTTCTGAGAGACAGCGGAGATGGGAGAAGAACAGTTCTCTTGCTTTTCTGTATCCATATTTCCCCCGGAACCCTCAGAATTCTTCACTCTGCCCCCTGACATGAGCACCTGGGAAAGCCTTTTGTTAGTAAGTACTTGCTGTGAAGTGCATTTCTGTTCCCAGAATTTATGGGGGGTGTCCTTCTTTAATCCTAAAGACAGAAGCTAAACCATGCCTTTGTGACATGTCTGCTGTTTCACAGATTTAAGTCATATGATCACCAGTGATTTAAAAGGCAGGTCGGGATTGTGGAGAGTTTTTTGTTTGTTTTATTTTAGATTTTTTTTTTAAAATGTATTTGACTTTATGTGAACTAATGTCTTGACTGTATTGGATCCACTGCAGCTGGGGTTACAGCCACGAGACACCTGTAGTTTCTGGGAATTGCACTGGATTCTTTGCAAGAACAACAAGTGCTCTTAATCAATGAACCATCTCTCCAGCCCCCAGAATCATAGTATTATATTGTCCTTAATATGGGAAGGGCAGGCATCTGCCTACATATTCAATCAGCAATTGTATGAAGTTTCTTCCCCCTGAATTCCCTTCTTGTACATGTTCTCAAGCTCAGTGGCATAGTGTTTGTCTGGAATGTTATGAACCCATAGGTTCAATCTTTAGTGCCCTTCCAAAAGCCAGGAGAAAGTTATCTGAAAATCCAAACATATGGTGTAGCAATAAGATATTGAACTGATGTGTCTTATTTTTTTCTCTCTCCTGAAACCCTAATCAAATTTCAGGATTTAAAAAAAAATGCATCAACATTAATAAAGAAGGACAGGTTAAGACAGAAAGGAAAGGGATTCAGGAGTTCAACAAGCTGAATTCTGATCATGGGATCATGATCAGTGGATGTCATGGGGTCAACCAATGGGTGACTATTGCCAGTGCAGAGCACCAGACCCTCCGTCTTAACAGAACTACTCCAGGAACCGTAGTAGGAGAAAAACTAGGGGATTCGTTGTTAGGTTTCTGCTTCAGAAAAGGCTAAGTCACAGGCTTCTTTTGTTGACTTCTTACAAGAGGGTTTCTACTTGTCACCCCCACAGGCTGCCAGGGTGGATGGAATACAGGTTATTCTCTGAAGACAGCACTCCTGATGTATAAAAATAAGGCATTCTTAGTACTAGACTCACTGACATGAAATTTTCCCTTTGTTGTTGATTAGTTAGTTTTGGTTTGTTGTTGTTTTGTTTTGGTTTTTTTGATACAAGGTCTCACTGTAGCCCTGAGAGGTCTGAAACTCACTATGTAGATTAGGCTGGCTTTGAACAGAGAGCCTCTTGTCTGTACCTTCCTAGTGCTGAGATTAAAGGCATAACGTGATGCCCGTCTTGTTTGTTTTTGAGACAGGTTCTGCTATATAGCCTTGACTGACCTAGAATCCACTATATAGACCACGTCAACCTGGAATTTGCAATAACCCTTTGCCTCTGTCTCTCAAGTATTGGGGGCACTACACCACTCCTGTCTTTGAAGTTGGCACATATTTTTGAAGCTGTTGCTGAAGGTAGAAGGGTTTTATGTAGTTCCTCAATAGAACCACAATGTTCCTGAATGACATCATTGCAGGTATCTTTCTACTTAGGCACTGGAGACACCAACCTCGGTGACAAAAATCATCTACAAACCATGGATGGTACCATGTCACTTAATATGAAAGAGCAACCTGATGCTGAGGTGCAAAAGAACCGAGTACTAACCTTGGAATACTGGCAAGACAAGTGGGTGACCCGTCATATCCAGTTCCATCAGGAGCAAGGGCATCAGTAAGACATGTTTGTTCTCTGGCAGAGAAATGCTTTATTAGAAACTGACTCTGGCAGGTGTATCCCTCAGTTGGTAGAGAGAGCTTAGCATTCAGAAAGCTCTTGGTTTGGTCTGTAGCACTGAACAAAACTGGGCACAGTGGCATAGGCATGTAGTATCAGTGTTTGAGGGATGGAAGCAAAAGCGTCCAAAGTTGGAGCTCCGTAAGTAAGTTTGAAGCCAGTACTTGGCTACAAAGAGAGAAAGAGAGGAGGGAGGGAGAGAAAGAGAGGTAAGAAGAGAGAGGGAAAAAAAGAAAGAAGAAAAAAAACTTTTATTCTTTGAAATAAAAGTAATGTACAAATACATTATTGGATTTATTTTCAGACATATACTGTCATCTTCTCATATCGTTTTGGAATCAGAAAGCATCTATAGCACATCATACTTGCATTACCAGTGTATTTTTTTCTCTCTGTGTATAATGTGCTATGTCATGGGTACATCATACATGTATGTGTATTATAAGTGTACACACAGACATACACACAACATAAATTAACTTAATTAAAATTAAAGAAAAAGTTAAGCTTTAAGAGAATATTCTGTGATATATTGAAAATATATACATTTAGAGACCCTCTTCTTAATATCACTTTCATGTATCAATAAAAATAATAATATTAATACAAATGCAGATCTTTCCAAATACATTTTATTTTCCAGTCTTGAAAATTCAGGTTGTTAGTCATATGTAATACTAAGTAGCTATGTGATGAACCAGCTAGCCTGTTTCTTTGAGTGTAACCCAGAAGTTGTAATAATTAACATTACCCTGTTGTTACAATGTTGGGAGTACTGAGATAATGCATGAGAAGTTCTCAGTATCATAAATTCTACTCTCCTCTCTCCTGTGCATCTGGACTAGTTAAAGCATTGTAGTGACTTTGTTTTCTTCCCCAGGCTATTAAAGAAGCATTTGGATACATTTCTTAAAGGCCAGAGCGGATTGAGAGTGTTTTTACCCCTCTGTGGAAAAGCTGTTGAGATGAAATGGTATGCACAAGTGAGCGCCAACTAGTCTTTGCAGACTGACTCTCAGGGTGAATATTTAACAGGATATATGTAGGTTTAAAAAAAATCTGTTAAGTATGACAGGACACACCATAATAGTAATGCTTGGGAGATACAAGAGAATCAGGAGTTCAAGACCAGCCTTGGCTAAATGTAAGTTCAAGGGCTGCTGGACTAGGGGAGACCCTGTCTCAAAAAAGCCAGGTAGCCTAACATATAAAAACAAGATCCCATTTTTAGTATAAGAGTGTTTTTATTTTTAGGAGACTTGGTGATAGTTATAAAATTAGAAATACTATTTCTAAACAACAAGAATACAAACTGAATCAGAAATGACCTTGTTTCTATATTTTGTTACAAAGGCAAGAAAGAGAGAGAACTGTTGGTCTGGAGGCAGAGGGAAAGAGCATTTAGCACAGTTGGTATAGCACTTGCCTAGCATGCACATAGCCCTGGGTTCAGTCTCCAGCATTACTTAAACCAAGGGTGGTGTATACACCTGTGATCTTGTAAATTAGGAGGTAAGTTATTTTGGAATCAAAATATGGAACACCACTTCCTTTTTCATGTCTCTTGGATCTTTGTATGTGATTTAATGTTGATAAATGGCTGAGAAACTTCAGTAACTATGGCTGCTTGAAAGGAAGGCAGCATAAAAACATAAGCTGCCATGCACCCTTTTATCAGGACAGTGCTTATAGTTCAGAGTTCAGCTCAGCTCTCCCTTCCTCCCATGAACAAATAGGAGGTTTTGTTATTGTGAAACAGTTATAAAATCAGTGGTAAGTATTGTGTTTATAAAAAGATAAAGGGGGCAGGAGAAATGGCTCAGTGATTAAGAGCACTGACTGCTCTTTTAAA
Source organism: Micromys minutus (assembly GCF_963924665.1). Classification (NCBI taxonomy): domain Eukaryota; kingdom Metazoa; phylum Chordata; class Mammalia; order Rodentia; family Muridae; genus Micromys; species Micromys minutus. The sequence goes on from NC_137969.1 coordinate 106,524,463, forward strand.
GGTCCCGAGTTCAATTCCCAGCAACCACATCTGTAATGGGATCCAATGCCCTCTTCTGGTGTGTCTGAAGACAGCTACAGTGTACTCATGCACAAAATAAATAAATCTTAAAAAAATAAAAATTAAAAAGATAAAAAGATAAAGAAATGTCCCAGGTTTTGGCACCAATGTTAGGAAAAAGATAAGGGGGGAGGGGATAAGTTCTATAGAGGTGTGGTGAGGTATGGGGGGAGGGGATGCCTCTGGCAGGCCCATGTTGGGCATCCCTCCCTGCTGAGGGACCAGCCACATGACGGTATAGTATAAAATAGTTTATTCCCCTCATAGGGAGGGGAATTAAGAGGGTAGTAGGGGCAGAGAAAGAAGAGGAGTAGAGTAGAGGTCGGCCATGAGCACATGGAGGGGGGAAGGGAATAGGAAGAGGAGGAGGTAGGACAAAGGGGTAAAAGCAAGTGCAAGAAGGCAAGAAAGTGAGGGGGTCAAGCAGCCACTTTTATAATGCCAGGCAACTGTGGGGCGGAGCTTACCTGGCTATTGGCAGGTAACCGTGGGGGTGGGGTGGAGTTTGGAAGAATCCTAACAGTAAGGAGGGTGATTTTTATGAGCAGTTCTCTGTAAACAGAACTCACTTTAATTAACAAGGCACTGTTCCTACAAGATTTCCCTGAGTCATGATTCTAGAGATTATTTTTACACAAAATGCTGCTGCCAATGATAATGTACAGCCACAGACATGCCCTCCAAGATGTATGGTTATTTAAAAAATGAAAAGTTAAACACATAAATGTTTACTAAGTGGAAAGAACAAAAGGTAGAAAATGTTAGGGAATGCAGACTAGACTTACCTTAAAGTGTTCTGCCCACAGTGATCTATGCACAAGGCACACATGCATCTGGATTTTATTCTCTAATAGAGTAAAATTTTGTAGCCCACACTGTCTCAGTTTGTAGCTAAGAGCATGTATTAAGTGGCTGTTGTGGGGCTAAACAGACTGGCTCTGTCATTAATGCACTTGATATTCATTCAGAGGACCCACAGTTAATTCCCAGCACCCATATCAGATGGTTCACAAACACCCGTGGCACCCTCTTCTGCCCTCTGAGGACACAACATACACAGAGACATACACATAAAAAAATTTTAAATAAGCAAATAACATTTTAAAGTGGCTGTTATAACCTGAAATTTAAGTGTGGCCATGAAATTAAGAATTATATCTCTAGCCAGGCATGGTAGCATGCCTTTAATTCCAACACTAGGGAGGTAGAGGCAGGCATATCTCTGTGAGTTCAAGGCCAACCTGGTCTACCAAGTGAGTTCCAGGACAGCCAGGGCAGTTATACAGAGAAACTCTGTCTCAAAATAACAGAACTATATTTCTTACTAGACATGTTTTAATGGGCTCCCACCAAACCAGAAGAGTGACTCTGCAGACTGTCTATGAGTAGACAGCTCTATAAACAGAAATGGTAACTGGGGTTGGAGCGCAGAGTTTAGGCAACATTAATGAAACCATATAGCTATGTATGGCTACTGAAATTTTTTAGGTCTCAGTCAAACTAAATCAAGGATTTGGGGATGTAGTTCAATGGGAGGGTACTTGCCTAGTATCCGCAGGTTCAGACGTCATTCCCCTAAACTGCAAAATAATAATAAAAACTGAAATAAAAGTCCAGACTCAGACTACCATAATTGCATGTAAGTTGTCAGAGTAAATTTCACTTATGTAACTGACCTGTGTATGTACAGGCATAGGGTATGAGTGCATAACCTAACCAGGGGAAGAGGTCAGAAAGCATTAAAAGAAAATACGAAGGCTATTTCAGGGCTTCACTTTTGCCTTATTTGTGTTCCCGGCTACCATGCGTGTGTTGACTGGGCAGTGCAAACACATGCAGTCATCTTGGATATCTTATGTTTTTGTAACTCCAGGGACATGTATGGAGAATGAAAGAAATAGTCTCTGTATGCCAGGGTACAAATCCCCTGGGCAGTCTGAAAGACAAGGGATTAGAATGTTTCCTTTGAGAACAATAGGTAGCCCATGTTCTGCCCACAGTGGCAGTGTGCACTCTTGCGTAGATAGATAATAGGCGCAGTCTGTCTCCCTCCCAGTTAATAGATGAGAGAAACGTGATGGTCACCTTTGCTCACCTAGGGTTTCATCTGAAGAAGAAGACGCCAGATAAAAGGCAGACTCTGTCAAGATGAGTTAAGCTGTATATTGACAGACTACACATGTGTGCTCTTCAAACAGTGCCTTGCTACCCCAGTGCACCCCAAGCCCGGCCGTGCCCCTCCACATATGGTGTTAGAAACTTCCTATTCGGTTTTCCTCATCACAGTACTCCACAGCAATTCCAACAGAACATTCTCCAACACCCACCTTCTGAAGCTCTGTGTGTGTGTGTGTGTGTGTGTGTGTGTGTGTGAACCTGGAATCTCCTGACATGCCAGGATCCTCAGTCTCTCCCTTTCAGCACTGGCTTTGCAGGCATGGTTACCATGTCTGGCTTTCTCTGGATGCTGGAGATCTGAACTCAGGTCTTCACCGGAGCAATGAGCATTTTTGCCCATCAGGCCCTGGCCTCGTTCCTAGCTTTTGGTCTTGATATGCTTTTTAAAGATTTGTTTTAAGTACATGTTAACCGGTGTATCACGTGACTGCAGGTCAGAAGAGGCATCTGATCCTCTGGAGCTGGAGCTACCAGCCATTGGGAGCCTCGGGTGCTGAGATTACCAGGGCAGCTCCTGCTCTTACCCACTGTGGTATTTCCCCGGCCCCTTCTGTGAGTCTTTGAAACAGTCTCATGCAGCATGAGCTAGTCTCAGACCTGTTGCTGACCTTGACCTTGACCCCCTAGCCTCTACTTCCCAAGTGCCAGGATTATAAGCCTGTGCCCCCATGCCCAGCTCCCAATTGTTTCCATATTGATTCCTAACCATCAATTTCCCATCAGCCTGGTGAATTCTGTGCAGTTTTGTGTAGTCTGGTACCATTTAGCTGGCTCACACTGCATTACAGCCAAGCTAACTAGTTTCTGTGTGATTTGATATAAACTCGTTTCTGTGTCTCAATATCTGCGCTTGCTACTGTTTTCTTTCGACCATAAGAGTCTCAAAATGTGAACTCTAAAACTACTGTGCTTATTGGTAAAGTGTTAGCTATTTGCATATGGTAAGAAGATTCATTTTTCCAATCATGTTTATTGTTAATAAGTGGAAATTGTAAGACTACTGCCAAAAAAAGCACACAATGCCTCAAGCTTTCAAGTGTGGCAACCAGCAGCCACGTGTAGCAGTGCTTAAGAATTTATTTAATTATATTTTTTTTCAAGTTTGAAACAGTCTTGCTATATAGCCCAGCATGGCCTCAAGGGCAAAGTCTTCAGCCCACTCAGTATTACAACTGGTGGCATGACTTCGTGCCTGACTTGGCTATTTAAGTATAAGCCAGATAAAAATTTAAATTATCTCTACGGGACTGGCCACATCCACATGTTTAGTAGCCAGTGTGGCCAGTGGCTCTGTCTTGTTGAGGACAGTAGTAGGGATTATCCATCATCACAGAAAATCATCCAATAGCCAGTGTTGATTTGGAGGGATTGAAAAGCATCCCTCTAATCAAACACATTTCTATGAATGCCTGTGAAAACATGGATCCCTTAAAATTAAGGTAAACAAATAAATTTATTTTGTTGTTTCCTCTTTCTTCTGTGTTGATAAATTCCCAGCATGGGGCCTTAGGAATGGCAGGGACTCTGATACTGAGTTTTATTTTCAGCCAGGAAGAACATGTCTGTTGATCATGGTTCTTATTTTGTGGTATATATGAAGTAAAATTAAAGTGTAAAAATGGTTTCTCTGTAGGTTCGCAGACCGAGGCCACACTGTAGTTGGCGTAGAAATCAGTGAAATTGGGATTCGGGAATTTTTCGCAGAACAGAATCTTCAATACACAGAAGAACCGCTCATCGAAATTGCTGGTGCCAAAGTATTTAAGGTTTGCATTGATTATGGTGGTTACTTCCAGGCCTCACCAAAAACTGATTTCTTTTTTTCTTTTTACTGTGGGTAGATGAGGCTGTTAAACAGTGTCAGATGGGCACTCTCTACCACAGATTACCTGTGAGTCACACATCACCCTCTCTACCACAGATTAGCTCCAACTCACATAGTGCCGCTCACTACTGTGCACTGTGGTGAGCTAGGCCCTAAGCGTACAAATGGCAGCTCAGCACGCAGAAGTTGGTGGGAGGAGGAGCATGAACTCAAACTAGTCTAGGCTGTATAGTGAGATTTGTCTCAAAACAAATGATATATACATACATAGATTAGATAGATAGATACATATATACATATATACATACATACATAGATTAGATACATACATACATGCATGCATACATGCATAGATTAGATAGATAGATACATATATATACATACATAGATTAGATAGATAGATACATATATACATATATACATACATACATAGATTAGATAGATAGATATATACATACATAGATTAGATAGATACATACATACATGCATGCATACATACATGGATTAGATAGATACATACATACATACATGCATGCATACATACATAGATTAGATAGATAGATACATATATATACATACATAGATTAGATAGATACATACATACATAGACTAGATAGATACATATATAGATTAGATAGATAGATATATACACACATACATACATGCATACATACATATATACATAGATTAGATAGATAGATAGGATAGATATTAAAGATAAATGATAGAATTCAAACTAAGTATATAGATGATTAGATTAATACATAGATAATAATAATAGCTAAATTGATATAAGAAATAGATTTATAGAGCTGGAGAGATGGCTCAGCAGTTAAGAGCACTGACGGCTCTTCCAGAGGTCCTGAGTTCAATTCCCGGCAACCACATGGTGGCTCACAGCCATCTGTAATGGGATCTGATACCTCTTCTGGTGTGTCTAAAGACATCAACGGGTTGCCAACATACATGAAATAAATAAATAAATCTTAAAGAAATAGATGTATAGATGGTAGAATATATACCTGTGTGCATATACTGTGGTGCACATGTGGAGCTCAGAGGACAGCTTGGGGAGTCTGTTCTCTCCTTCCACCATGTAGGCCCAGGTATTAAACCCAGCTTGCCTGGCTTGGCTACAAGCGTCTTATCCCCTGAGCCATTAGACTGGCCCCCATCCAGGTTTTAAAAGGAAACATAAGGTCCAGTTAAAGCCTAATAAAGTTACTGTGTTTAATACATGTTTCCTGTATCTCCTTCCCTTGACGGTTTAAAGATTTCCTAGCCAAGTATGAGAAATGTTCTGCATTGTTTCATTACAGAGCTCGTCAGGGAACATTCTCTTATACTGCTGCAGCGTTTTTGATCTTCCCAGGTAGGACTGAGTGCTCTGTCTGCGTGTGCTCTGTCACATGAGTGTTCGGGTGAGTGTTTGTGTAAATGTTGAGTGTGACTGGTTGACACCTTTGCACCAGCCAAGTGTGAGTACGTGAGCGTGTGAGGGTGAATGGGTGTGTATCTGTAAATATCAGCATGTGAGTGTGTCAGAGTGAACTGTGTGTGCATGAATGCTAGCGTGCGGGTGTCTGTGTGCATGTGAGTGTATGTGACTGAGTATGCATCAGAGTATATGTTTGAGTGTGTGCGTGCTATGGCACATGAGTGGCGGTTAGAGGGCAAGCTTAGAAGCCAGTTCTCGCCTTCCACCCCGTTTGAGACAGTTTCATTGCCATTTTGTACTTAGACTGGGCTTCAAACCTTGAGAGACTCTCCTGTCTCCACCTCTCATCTCACTACAGGAGCACCAGGGTCTTGCTTTTACATGGGTTCTGGCTCTCTGGACTCATATGCTAGAGTAATTTTAAAAGTGATGGTTTTTTTCTTTATTCTGCTTAGCTCCCAAATAAATGAGACAGAAAAACTATACGATTTGTTTAATCAAACTTGATGGCACAATATCTGAACATTAACTAATCTATGTTAATCCTCTAAACTAATCTGGCTACCTCCCAGCCAAAATTCCCTGAGATACATGCATTTTAAATCTGGCTCTCTCTCTGCTCCAGGTGTGTTCCCATGGTGGCTTCTGGACCCTCTCTTCATGGTGAATTCTCACTCTGTTCCTCCCCCTCCCCAGCTCTTCGCTCCTCTGCTCAGCTATTGGCTAGTCAGCTTTTATTGACAAATCAGAGAACAAATAGGGAGAAAAGTCTACACAACATTCCAGCAGGAGATACTCAAAATAAGCATTACAATGCCATGTCTAGATTGCAACCAGACATGAGGGTAGAGAGATTGAATAATATAAGGTTAATCTATACACAGTGCATAATAACATTATGCCTACACTCACGGCCTTGTGCTTAGTGTTAGTACTTTATCCACTGAACCATCCATTTGTTCATTTAAAAGGGAGTGACGACATATGCCTTTAATGCAGCACGAGACAGACAGATCTCTGCAAGTTGGAGGTCAGACTGGTCTAAAAAAAAAAAAAAAAAAAAGAGTGGACCTTGGTCCAGCAAGATGGCTCAGATGCAGGCCTGATAACCTAAGTTCAGTCTTCAAAACCCACAGTGGAAGGAAAAACTAACTCCTGAAAGGTTCTCTGTCCTCCACATGTACATCTTAATATTCATGTGCTTACACACACACACACACACATACACACACAGTAATTGTAGCTGGACTTTTGGCTCCTTTGTGGGTTCTTTTTTCTTTTACCCTTCTTTACCCCTCCTTTCAACCCCCTAAAACTAGGTAGGAGAGAGAAAGGATAGAGAAGAAAGGGAGTGACTTCATCCTTAGACTATTTTCTGCTAATTAGGGAAACCGAGTTCCTTGGGGCAAGTTTAGTCTTCGAAGTCAGGATATTTAATTTCTTCTCTTCATCTCTTTATGTGCTTCTTAACAAACAGCAATCAACCACAACCTACCAACAACTCACTCTCTTGGGGCCCTGGCATTTATATATCTTCTGACATATTACCAGAATTCCAAGTGTCATATACCCTCGGAAACTATCTTCAGCTGGTAAAGCCATGCCCCTGCTAGAGCATGAGAAAAATCATTGTCGGCTGCTACGGAAAATCTGAAGCAGCCCCACATCTGGGATTAAAACGAAAACATTTATTTCTGTATCTTTAAAGAAACAGAAATTCGACAATGATAAGAGTAACAACAATCCTAGTAATGAAAGAGGGCCCTGCAGGGTGGTGATCAGAGGAGTGTAGATCTGTTCACTACTCCCGTGCACTTCTGCATCTTCCAGAATTGTCCTGCAGCTGTTCTCACCAAAGCCTCATCTTTCTGCTCTGTGGAGACAGGTCCCAGACCTACCGTTATTGTGATGCAGAGCAGGCAGGGTGAAGGCAAGGGGAGGAAGACTCTTTTCTGCCTTGCACCTGAGCCTGTACCAAAGCCAACTACAAGGCACAGGAGGCACTGTGGTACCTGACAGGGAACAGAGCTGTCAGCCACTGCCCTCTATTCCTCCCTCCTCTTTCCAAGTGGAAGCAAAACAGAATGCTGTGGCACTTAGGAGATGGATAGTCCCACAAGTGGGTCAGTACACCCCTCTAACGTCTATAAAGAAAAGCCACGTGAGATACTGAGACTTTGGTAATGGGTGATGTCCCAACATGCTCCTTGGGGTACCCAAGACATCGTGTTTGAGATTTGACCTTTTTTTTTTCAGATAAAATGTAGCAATTTTTCCTCTCTCTTTTGGGCAGAGCAAACCTTGGCAAGTTTGACAGGATTTGGGATAGAGGAGCATTAGTGGCTATCAATCCAGGTGATCGTGATCGGTAAGTTGGTTTCTTCAGTTGACTTGGTTTCAAGTAGTAAGCTAAGGTATGTATGGCGCCAGTGGCTCTGTCACTTTGCAAGCTTTGACCAAAGTACTGTGGTTTTTTTAGGCCTCGGTTTACTTGTCTGCAACCCGAGACTATTTTAGCACCTAACCACTGCTAACACTAGTTGGACTCTGTCCTGGGCCGGGCGTTGTTAGAAATACTGCGCGTGTATTAACTCATATAATTAGCACGACACCTCTATGACATAGATGCTGTCTGTGATTCCAATTTGCACATGAGAAATTTAAAGTCAGAGAGATATGTCCCAGGTTAGGCAGATAGTACCTGACAGTACCTACTGAGTTTGCTCAGAGATTCACATTAAATGACCTCCAAGAGTTGCTGTGGCAAGTCAAAGAAATATGCAAGCCAGGCGTGGCCATGCATGCTGGTGATCCCAGCCCTGGGGAGCCTAAGGCATAGGACTAGGAGTTTGAGGCAAACCTGGGCCTCATAAGAAGCCCATGAAACTATGCTGATGAATGGATGGATGGGTGGGTGGGTGGATGGATGGGTAGATGATGGGTGGGTGGGTGGGTGGGTAGATGGGTGGATGGATGGATGGATGGATGGATAGATGGATGGATACATAGAGCAATGAAATCTGTGAGAAATGTTATCTACAAAGAACTATACACTACTGGCTGTCATTACAAGATTACTTGTTGATACTTGGGGTAATCATAATTATAGCTAGCCTTACTAGGGAGTAAAATTAAGAAAGCCTATGAGGGAAATGCAATTCCCCCTTTCCTGTGTAAATAGTACCACATGTGAGTCTCCTTGGATTTGTCAGGTTGGATACTGAATTACTCATTAGACAGAGGCAGGCTCTTTACACATGCCAATATTTAGGTTCCATCTCAGTGAACCACCCCCCTTTTTAATTTTAAAAAATTGCTTCATAAGTGATATAAGATTCCACACCAGAAATGTCCATCTTTTCTTTCATTCAGTGGTAATTCCTTCTCTCCCCTCCACTCATTTCTCTACCTATGGTGTTCATCCCTCCTCCTTCATCTTCTTCTGGGCTTTTCTCAGTGATACTTCCTCCTGAACCACCACTTTACTCTGTTCCTACGCATTCAGCTTTTCACAGCTGTTTATGAAGTCCTGTCATGCACCAGGAGCCAGGGGGTGCGGCTTTTGCAGTGAAGTTCTATCATGCCGCTCTGCTCCTCCTTCCGGATGCACATGCTGCTTCTCCAGTGCATGCTGTGCATTTCCACATAACGATAGTATGTGTCCTTTATCAGCTCAAAACATCTCTGAAACCCCTTCAGTCTTCCTAACACACCATATTCGTGGACCACAATTGGTTGTGCCGAATGTTTTTAAGTTTGTAGGTATATCCAGAGCCCCCTCCTGTATGTTCCTTTGGGGACAGTCCCTCCAGGGGTTTTGGTTTGCTCAACAAAAAGCTACAGGATGGCGGGAAGAGAGTATGATGTATAACGCAGATCAAAGGGTAGGCAGGTCCATTGGACCTGACACATATTTAGTGCAAGTAAGGTCCCCATAATAACTGTGACTGGAGGAAGAAAACCAAGCTGTATATCAAGCAAGGCAAATGCACTGCTTCCTGCACTTGTTCCTCTATTCTTAGCTGTGAAGGACAGCCTAGTGGACACTGACCCCGCCATTGATGGCTGACAAGGTGGTGACACCCAGTAGAGTTTTACTTGGGGAATCAAGTAAAGATTTGAGGCTTGAGAGAGTCTAGATCCTTCTATTCTCTTGCTCTACCTCTCCTTGCTCACCCCCAACCCCTGAGGGAGGGAGGGGAAGAGCGGAGAGAGAGAGAGAGAGAGAGAGAGAGAGAGAGAGAGAGAGAGAGAGAGAGAGAGAGAGAGAGAGAGAGAGAGCGCGCAGGCGCACATACTCGTGCACATAGTGGATGCCCATGGAGACCAGAGGGCATTGGATACCCTGGATCTAAACATGCAGGGGGTTATGAACCACTCAGTGTACATGCTAGGAGCCAATCCCTGGTTGTCTGTAGGAACCATGTACACTCTCACTGAGCCATCTCTCCAGCCCTGCTTTCTGGATTTTTGGAGATTGATTGAAAGTCCATATTCCAAGAGGACCGATGTCTGTCAGTCCCAGTAGATATGACTGAGCCAATCTGATTATCCTAAGGACATGCTTTTTCTTGCCTCTTCGAAAGAGCAAGAGTCACACTAGCTGTGGTGTCTCACATCTGCCCTCCCAGCACTTGAGACACTCAAGTAGGTAGATTGCTGGGATTGTTGTCCTGTCAATTTGAAGCCAGTCTAGGCTACTTTGTCTTAGTTAGGGTTTTACTGCTGTGAACAGACACCATAACCAAGGCAAGTCTTATAAATAACAACATTTCATTGAGGTTGGCTTACGGGTTCAGAGGTGCAGTCCATTATCATCAAGACAAGAGCATGGCAGCATCCAGGCAGGCAAGGTGCAGGAAGAGCTGAGAGTTCTACATCTTTATCCAAAGAAAGCCAGGAACAGACTGAGCAACCTCAGGCAGCTAGGAGGAGTGTCTCCAAGCCCAGCCCCTGAGTGACACACTTTCTTCAACAAGGCCACACCTTCTAATAGTGCTACTCCCTGGGTCAAGCATACGCAAATCATCACAGTGAGTTCCTGGGCAGCCTGGGATATAGAGTGAGACTACATTGAGAGTGGGGGTGTCAGAAAGTTTAAAAGTGGAGGATTCTGCTCAAAGAAGTACTCTTCTTTCTTCTTCTTCTTCTCCTCCTCCTCCTCCTCCTCCTCCTCTTCCTTCTTCTTCTCCTCCTCCTTCTTCTTCTTCATTTTTGGTCTTAAGATGTAGCCAAGGCTATCCTCAAATTCATTATGTAGCCCAGGCTGACCTGGCTGGAGAGTTAGCTGAGCAACTATGAGCACATACTGCTTTTTCAGGGCACTAAGTTCACTTCCCAGCACCCGTGTCAGGAGGCTTACTCCACCTCCAGGGGGATCAGAGCCTTAGGCCTCCCTGGACACCAGCACTCACCTGCATGCACACCCTTCCCCAAACCTCAGACATACACTCATACATAATTAAAATGGTAAATGTCTAAAACAAGAACTCCTGCATGACTGCATTTATTTGGTGGTACACAGACATCTATGTATGTATAAAACATTGTATTTAATTTTTAATTTCTTTATTTAAAAATAAATACAATCTTAAACAAAAAAAAAAAAAAAAAAAAAAAAAAAAAAAAACACTGATCAGCATGCACAAAGCCCTTGGTTCCAACCACAGCCCACCATAAACTGGATGTGGTGTTCCCTGTCTAATCCCAGCACTTAGGAAGCACTTGGTGGGGGGTTAGGGAGCAGAGGATCAGAAATTCAAGGTCTGTCTTGGCTCCATAGGGAATTTGAGGCTAACATAAGGACAACAAGAACTGGGTCTTAGTTACTGTTCTGTTGCTACAAAGAGGCATCATGATGACATGATGAAGGTGGCTTATAAAGGTGTGACTATCATGACAGGGCATGGCAGCAGGCAGGCAGGCAGGCATAGTGCTGGAGCAGCAGCTGGGAGCTCACATCTCAATCTGCAGGCAGGAGGCAGAGAAGGAGCGAGACTGGGCCTAGCTAGGCCTGGCATTGCCTTTTGAAACCTCAAAGCCCACCCCAGTGACACACCTCCTACAACAAGGACACACCTCCCAGATAATTCCACCAACTGGGGACCACTATTCAAGTGTCTGAGCCTCTGGGGGCCATTCTCACTCAAGTCAGCACATGAGTTTATAGGATTATTGAAGACTTTTATGGAGTGTTGATTATAAAAGCTGGTTTCCTTTATTGACTCTTGTTCCCTCCAGCCTCACCTCTATATACTCTTTTTTTTTTTTTTTTTTTTGTGCTCTTTCTAGCTATGCAGATGTAATACTGTCCCTGCTGAGAAAAGGGTTTCACTACCTCGTGGCTATCCTTTCTTATGATCCAACAAAACATGCAGGTAACGAGTGTTTTTTTGTTTGTTTGCCTAATTGCCCTGATCCAGTTCTATGAACAGGTAAGACTTTATTTTCCCTTATCTCATAGGAAGCACACTGCTTATGTGCATGAAGACGGTCCTGGGCTAATGATGACAGTGTATTCTTCCACGCTGTCCATGTTTTCTTCCACTCCTTTTGTGTTTTGTTCAACAGTCGTTGTTTGAACTATAGAAGGGAGAAATGGATGATCCTAATGTAAAGAGATAGCTCATGAGCCCTACATTAAGAGAAAGAAAAGCGGTTGCCCTGCTATGGGCGTGGAGCTACTTGTGGTGAATGCTGATACACACTCAAATACATCCCCACGGGAATTCAGACAACCAAGCAAGAGGCGGAAAGAACCATGAGGTTGTAGGAAAATCTCTAAAATAATGTGGGCTGGTTTTGGTTTTGAGACAAGATCACACTTTAAAGCTCAGCCTGGTCTGGAATTTACTGTAGCCTAAACTAGCTTCAAACCCAAGATCTTTGTGCTTCGGTTTCCCAAGCGCCTGCCGGGGTATGACATGGGCCACCACAGCTAGCTGACCTTTTTGTCCATTGCTAACATTGTCTCTACTGTGTGCTACTGCTGGACAAGCCCACAGTCACTGAGCTTCACCCCTGGCCTGACTCTTTGTCTTGAATGTCTAGAAAGGATATTTTCATACAACTCATCTTGTTGCTTTGGGAGGAAGCTTTCTTGGCATGCAGGTTAGACCCAGGAGCTTTCCAGGTACTAGGCAAGTGCTCTCTCTCCCACTGAGACGTAACCCAGCCTGCACTCTGAAGCTTAGTGTTTCCCTTGGACAGACTCCTATTTTCATGGAGTTAAAAAAATCAAATAATCAGACTCTTACTTTGTAAGACTCCTTGATTTCTTATTTGGGGGAAAAGGTTGGTTGGTTGGCAGGTTTTTGAACCCCAAACTCAATATCCTTCTCCTCTACCTGGTGAGTTCTGGAACCACGCCTGGTTCCTTGGGCTTTGTTTTCGAAGGAAACTGCCAGTGTAGCCCAGGCTGGTCCCTGATGACTTGACTCCGCCACCTTGATTCCCTACATGTTGGGATTACAGATGTGAGTTAGCACATCTGGCATTGTTTGGCTTTTATTGTATTGTTTTTTAAAGATTTATTGATTTTATGTATGTGAGTACACTGCTGCTCTCTTCAGACACATCAGAAGAGAGCTACAGATCTCATTACAGATGGTTGTGACCACCGTGTGGTTGCTGGGAATTGAACTCAGGACCTCTAGAAGAGCAGTCAGTGTTCTTAGCCACTGAGCCATTTCTCCAGCCCTGTTTAGTTTTTATTTGAGGTTTTTAAAAAATGCCCCCATTTAATGAATATTTATGTATGACAGTCTTTTGCTGTTGTTTTATTTGAAAACCCTGGATCTAAAAAGCTCATGAAAAGATGAGACTTTAGTGTCTCTACCACAGGCACAAGGAAAGAGAAGGTAGTGAAGGCAGATATGAGAGCTGCTTGGCTCACTTATGTTCTGCTGGTGAGCAGGAGGCCCAGGGAAGCAGGCCTCTGGCTTTATGTGTGGTAAGGATGGCCCTACTTAACGGACTACAATGAAGATGCCTCAAGGCATGGAGGACAGAATCAGCACCTCAGAAGGCAAAGGACACTCCAGAGGAAACTGTCAATGGCTCCAGTCTGATCTTTGATAAAAGATATAGAAAAGCCAAATCAGGGGATCAAGGATGTAGCTCAGTTGGTAGAATGTTTGCTTAGCATGCATAACGTCTAAGTTGATCTGCAGTACTACGTAGACCAGATAAAGTGCCTACTTGTAAGTTCAGCACTCAGGAAAAAGGTGGTGGGGTTGGGGGTATCAGACATTCACCGTCATTCTTGGATACAGAGTGAGTTCAAGGCTAGTCTGAGCTACATAAGACCCTATCTTTAAAATACACACACAACCCACAACAAAAATACCAGAAAGGCATGCTTCATCCTCACCTATCTGGATTGCTGAGTAGTTTACAGACTAATATTTCAGTTCATGACATCTCTGAACTAAGCTGAGAGGTGAACCCCAAGAATTTGTTTGTCTTTGGAATTAGTGTTGGAAAAGAAAATTTTTCATCACAATTCTTTTTCCTAGGCCCACCGTTTTATGTACCTGATGCTGAACTTAAAAGGTTATTTGGTAAGTTAATGTTCTTTTTTGTTACATGTGTCCATACATATGTTTCTGTGTATGTATGTGTGTGATTGTGTGTGTATATATGTGCATATGCATGTATGTTTGTTTATGTGTGTATGTGTATATACATGTGTGTGTATATGTGTGTGTGCATATGTGTATATGCATGTGTGTATGTATATATATGTGTGTGTATATATGCATATGTGTGTATGTATGTATATGTATGTGCATGTGTGTGACATGTGTAGGTCACAGGACAGCCTGCAGGAAGCCAGTTCTTTCCTTCAATACTGTGCATCAGCTCAGGTTGTCAGGCAGGCAGCAGGTACCCTTACCATAGGTTAGACATTATACTCCTTATGTTTATTCTATTTTTTTAAAGAATTATTTATTTACTTATTTATGTATATGAGCACACCATAACTGTCCTCCGACACACCAGAAGAAGACATCAGATCCCGTTACAAATGGTTGTGAGCCACCATATGGTTGCTGGGAATTGAACTCAGGACCTCTTGAAGAGCAGCCATCTTAACCACCAAGCCATCTCTCCAGCCCTTTTATGTTTATTTTCAAAGATTTGTTTTTACTATTTTAAACATGTTTATGTGTGTATGTGTCTGTATGTGTATCTGTACATATCTATAGAGGTCAGAGACACCAGAGCCACAGGCACTGGAGTTGTAAGCAAATTTGGATCTTGTGTAAGAGCAGGGAATGTGTTAGCTGCTGAATTATCTCCCGGCCCCACTTACACTCTTTATAAACAAAAAAGTCAACAAACGAAGCATGGTGGGCACAACTGTGATCCCAGCACTCAGGTAGCTAAGTCAGGAGGAAAGAAAATTCAAGGCCAGCCTGAGTCTGGACCAAGGAGAAAGGCCTGTCTAAAAAATAGAATTAAAGAAGAATAAACAAAGAAAAATAAAAGTTCACTGTTGAGTTGCTAGAGAACTACCAGTGGTACATGCAATTAAAGTATGTAAAATGGAAAGAGTAGAGAGCATTTCATAGACGACTGTTTTATCCTAGAGAAGGGACTAGTCTCCCTAGTGTGCCCTTTTATCTGCCACAGCAACTGTAGTCCTAGCATTAGGGAGGCTGAAGGTAGAGGACCAGAAAGTCAAGGTCATACTTTTTACATAGTGAATTCAAGGCCAGCTTAGTTTATATGAGACCCACATCTCAAGCTAGAAGTGGCTGGGAAGGTAGTGTAGTGGGTGAAGTACCTGCTATGCAAGCATGAAGACCCGAGTTTGTATCCCCAGCACCCACATGACTGTAATCCTAGCATCCTTAGCACAAGGAGGTTCCAAAGCTTGCTGGCCAGTTATGAACTCTGGGATCAGTGAGAGATCCTGTCTCAATCAAGCAGAGAGTGAGACAGAAGACACCAAGCATCAGCCCCTGGCTGCTAAACTCACATCCATGCATTCATGTGCACACAGACATAACACAAAAGAGATAAGGATTGTAGCCACAAAATCCTCAGGAGCGTTTCTGGAAACAGCCCCTGATTCCTTAACAATATTTTAACCTGTTACCTTCTTACTTCAGGTACAAAATGCAACCTGCAATGCCTTGAGGAAGTGGATGCTTTTGAAGAAAAACATAAAACCTGGGGAATTGACTACTTCTTTGAAAAACTGTATCTCCTTACAGAGAAGTAAAAAAACAGCCCAGTAATGGAGCACACCTTATATCACAGCAGGCTAGCCTGGTTCCAAGATAGCCAGGGATACACAGAGAAACCCTGTCTAGAAAAACCAAATAGAAAACCAACCAAACAAACACAAACAAAAACCACCCAATCTCTGAGTTTTTGAACGATTAAAAATTATGTTGAGGGCTAGAGAGATGGCTCAGCGGTTAAGAGCACTGACTGCTCTTCCAGAGGTCCTGAGTTCAATTCCAGCAACCACATGATGGCTCATAACCATCTGTAATGGGATCCGATGCCCTCTTCTGGTGTGTGAAGACAGCGACAGTGTACTCACATACATAAAATAAATAAATCTTAAAAAAGAAAGAAATCATGCATACTTCTTAAAAAAACATTATGTTGAGGGTTAATGTCTTAGTCAGGGTTTCTATTCCTGCACAAAACATCATAACTAAGAAGCCAGTTGTTTCACAGTTACGCCGCGGCTTAACACCAGCGGCTTCTAGAATATTCTCTGAAACGTTTAGGCAACTTGGGTTCTGTTTGTTCCTGAGGACTTCAGCCAGGTCCTGGCAGCTTCTCCTGGAGATGAGACAAGATCTCACACTTGGTGACGCCAGTACAGTGTCTGGGAGAGTAAGAGCCCTACAGAGAGCCTTCCTTCCTTTGTCCTTCAGGTCATTAGAGCTGACGTCTAGGTTCCACCTAAAAACTTCCGAAAGATAGTCCCAACATTTCTCACTGAGGGAACATTTGGCTAACACGAAACACTCCAGAACTTGGTCTGGTGGCACAAAGCCTTGCACAGTAAGGATATCCCTTGGCCCAAGTTGTTGGATTCTAAATTAAGACTCAAGATCTTGCTTCTGATCAGGATAGAGCCAAAGATCTTGAATTCATCAGGTGAAAGGTCACAGGCTGCTGCTACCAGAATTTGTATGTTGTACTCTGCCTGGCTCAAGATACCACACATCTCTACATCACTGTGGGAGAGGAATGTGCCACTGAGGTTCAAGAGCTCCAAATTGTAGTTTTGAATCAAGTCAAAGAACAGGCACTTATCACATAAAAGGGACACATTATTTGCCACAAGTTCTTTAAGGATGCAGCTGGAGTTTTTTAGATAATTATATAAGATTCGAAAGACTGGCTAATTGAAATTAGTGCCCGTGCTTTGGAGGATGGCCTCATTCCTTATAAACACAGAGCATATGAAACACCAAAGGGTATTTTTCAATGTAAAAGTAGCTTTTCCCTCTGGTCCCGCTCTTCCGTCGGGACATTTTGGGTTGAAATGGATAAGTCTTTCCGTGCAGAACCCTCTTTTAAGCAATAGGCGCCATAATAAAATCAGAATAATCCTTAGCCACGATGTCAACATGGTCTCTAAGTTTGTTACTGGCTCTGTGACATCTTCCTCTTCTGTTGCAGACAGCAAAAGAACTTTATGCTACTTGTACTATAACACTCAAACAATTCTTGCTTTAATCAGTGAGAAAACTGGTAGCCAAAAAAAAAAAAAAAAAAAGCTTCTACCTTTTTTGTTCCAATTCATGTAAAAGGCCAAAGACGAAACAACCCCCAAAATTCCACCATGTTTTGACCTTCTTTAGAAAAGTAAACAGGAGTTTGTCTGTACAGTGAACATCCTGACTAGGGTGAGAAAAGATGGCAGCGCAGGCCTCCTGGATGGAGGGCTGGAGGAATATGTAATTTTCAGACTCCCTGCTCTGTTCAAGAATTCCAGTGTCCAGCAGTGTGAGGATGTCAGAATCCATGATCCCATTTCTCCTGAGGGCCTCCTCACTAAACAGATGTGTCAGCCCGCATGCCCTCGCCTGCTAGAGAACACAAACCCTGCAGCTGGTCTTGGCTTTTCTTACTTGGTTGGATACGGGGCATTTTGGGGAATGAACACATTGAAGGTGTGAGTGGAATGTAGGGAGGTAGTACGTTGGCAAATGGAGACAGGATCTCTTCCCTTCTTACCTCATTTTTAAGACAAGTAGCCACTATGCAGCAGACCACAGGGACCTGACATCAGTGAACAGCTACTCATTTTCTCTCACCAAACTGAAGGCCTCCTGGGCTCTGATGCTGTCTTAGAACAAGCTGTGGAAACACATCTTGCTATCGCTCTCCTCAAATCCCGTTATTTTTCTCACTTTTTGTGCACTCAATCCTGTCCTCCAATTTCTCAAAGGTCTCAAAAGTAGCTGAGATGAGAGGATTCGGGGAGCATCTTCCTGAGCCAACTGCTCAGCAGTACATTCTCTGGCTGCTGCTCCGTGCTCTTGTCACTGTCACACAGTGCTGACTCCTGTTTGGTGAAATCCCATTCCGTCCTTCCAAGCTGTCAATGAGACACAGGAGCTTCTCAGGTTGGGATAGGCTCTCCTCCATGGGGGCTGAGGGACTGGGCCACTCTCTGGAGACAAGTTCAGCCAGGTTTGCTGTCTTCAGTTGCTTCACATCTTGACAACAGGCATAGAAGATGTAGGAGAATTTGTCCTGAAACACCAGGCCTTCTGTCCAGACAAGCATTAAATTTTTCAACGTAACAGTCTTGCCGATTCCAGCCACACCTTTCAGGGACACCATGTGCACCTTCTTTTCGGTTCCCTTTGGTACAAGAAGGTTCCCAAGAAGATCATGTTCATCCTGGAGTAAGTTCTGAATGCTGATGTTTAACTTTCTAGAACAGACATGGGCCAGCTTCTTCTTTAAATGAGCTCCATTGGTTGGGTGTGCAGCAATCTCTCCTGCTGCCCTCTCAGGGAGACCCTTCCTATTGATCTTCTGGAGGATCTTGAAGGGCATATGCAAGGTTTGCTTCCCCTCACAATGTTTTGAGGTAAAAAAAGTTTTTAGGGGCTCTGAGACTTTTCCAAAACACCCCATTCTTAGAATGTGAGACCCTAAAGACACAGAAATGGTTAAAGTCAGACTCAGAGATTTTCCAGTCATCCCAAGGCTATGAGATCCCGCCTGTGCCTGACAAATAAAAACAATGGCCCAGAGTAATTCTCAGGAAAAAAACAAAAAACAAAAAAACCACACACACACACACACACACACACACACACACACACACACACACGATATACTGACTGATAGCCATCTGGCCCTCTAGAAAGCCCTAGATAGGGTCCTGACGCATGTCATAATTAACTCATGCTCTAATCACCCAATTCTGAGAAAACAAGGACAAAACCCCTCAAAGTTTTAAAATATATAAACAAGGTTCTGAAAATGTAAAGGCAAAGTTTTAGTGGACAGGTCAAGCTATACTGACCAAGCTGAGTTAAGACAAAACAAAAGTGACTGCTTTAGGGAGAGAGAGAGAGAGAGAGAGAGAGAGAGAGAGAGAGAGAGAGAGAGACCCTCTACCCCTCCTGGTGATAAATTCTGAGAAAAACCACCAAGAGTCAGCCTTACCCTGCCTGACCACCCAGTTCCTCCCCGCTTGGAAATTTTTCCAACCCAGCCCCTTCCAAGGACAAACACAAGAACTAGATGAGAAAGTGACTAACTGAGCCAAGAACAGCCCCTTGAGCGGGGCTAGTCAATGCCTGATTTTTGTCCTAAGATCCACCAATGAGAGTAAGCCAAATACTGTTGCTGAAATCTGCCAGCTGTAAAGAATAAAAGATGTGTGCTTTTAAAATTCGGGGATAACTCTCCCTGCGAAGATGAGCAACCCCATAGTATGGAATAAAGTTTAAACCTCTTGTTATTACAGTGATCTATCATCTAAGTGTGTTCTGTGGGTCGCGCTCCTGAGCTACGACTCCTCGGGGTCTTACAACAGTTTCACCTGTAAGATGGCAAGATCTTCCCAAGATGCTTCCTTTACTTCTGTCCAAGACATCTGTTTTAGCCCCATTTGCAGAAGCTCCTGTATGAGGAATTCCTTAAAGTATTCCTTCTTATTTAGCTCTTTCCAGTACCACATAAGGCCAAGACCAGGAAAGAAAGATGCCATTTTGTCTTAAGGAATATAGACTTGTCTTCAGAAAGGATGGATTTCGAGGATGGAAAAAGCCAGGTATAGTCAGCAGACTTGTCAGTGGATCCACACATGATCTTCTGGGCTCCTCCAAAGGGCTTGCTTTACTTCTCCAGCTCTGCCCTCTATAGCACTCTAAGTTAAGGTTGACCCATTCCACTGCTGCTGATGTTCTTGGAGATCATCCCATGGTACTGGCATCTCAAATACACTGGGGTCTTCCACTGCAACGAGGCTTCATCAATAGGCTCTCTTCATAGTGCTAAGCCTCCACTCCTTTGCATAATCCCTTCAGTCCTGGGTCATCAATTGCAACTGAGGCCATACCTTCACCAATGGCCTTCCATAGCCTCTCACAGTGCAGAGCCTCAGCTGCTCTTTATGACCCCTTCATGCCTTCAAAACCAGTACCACCTGGGTGACTTACACATTACCAAGTACAGCTGCAGCATGAGGTACAACCTTGGCTATCTCCGGAACACAGCTTCTTTGTGGTCTCAGAAAACACTTCTCAGAGGGTTTCATCTCAGTGATGCTGGTCTCTTCTTAATCACCACTAATTCCTTAGTTCCAGCTGACCAGCATCAATTGTCCAGTAGTCTCCTTCTGCTCTTGACAACATAGCCAGAGCCAAATGACCTAAGGTTCTGAGTTCTGCTGTTCCTGGGGCTGGAACTTGGCTCCCTTGTTATATTACCTTATCGCCAGCTTTATGTTTTCCAATTCCTTTACTGCCCAAGCTTAGCTGTCCTGGAACTTGCTCTGTTGATTGTCTTTGAACTCATGCCTGTCTCCTAAGAGCTGGGACTAAAGGTGTGTACCACAATGCCTAGATCTAAATTTATCCAGATGAGCTGGGTGGGATCTGGCCCCAAATTTTCTTGATCTGTTATCTCCTAGAACATAGGATTCAGCTCCGTTTCACTTCCTGGTGCCCCTTTAATACTTACACCATATATTTTATATTTTTCTTTTCTAAGTTTGCTATGCTTCCTCAAAATGCTCTTCATGAAGCAACCAGAGAGCAAAGTTTCTGCTGAGCTTTTTTGAGACTTCCTTTGTCAAATGTAATTAATACAAATCTCTTTACATTAGCCTCAGATTGACTCATTAGACAAAGGTAAACAGCAGCCACATTCTTCACCAAAATACCATAATAAATCTCTAGGCCACATACTGAAATTCTCCTCTGAAACCTCTTGGGCCAGGTCTGTACAGTTGAAATTACTCTCAGCAACAAAGTCTTTCATATTCCTACTAGGATGGCCCATTATGCCCCATTTAAAGCATTCCAAAGTCCCAAATCCACATTCTTTCAAACAAAAGCATGGTCAGGCCTATCATAGCAATACCCCACTCGGCTCCTCCACCAGCAAGGAAAGACGACCACCACCAGAGGATTCTTCTCAGATCATGCTTTATTGTGGGAGCCTCTTGGTTGAAGGGGAGAGCAGGAATCGAGGGGGCCCGAACTACCCTAGCTGTCCGCTTATATAGGGAGAAGCGCATACGGGCTTGCCATGATTGGTTGTCACCAGTCTGCTGACACCAGAGGCCTCGGGATTGGCCGGAGATAGGTTATGTACTGTGCATGAGCAGGGTGCAGTGCCTTAGCTGACAAGAGCATTACTATATATGGAGTTGTTTACCTCAAACCGTGAGGGAGCCAGCGCCATCTTGAAATGGCATCCGCATTCGGCTACCCACAGTTCCCCCTTCTGTTTTAACTTGAGCACAAGCAACATCGGACTTACTCCCGTATAAGTCCCCACCTCATGATGTGTGGACTGCTTGAAGGAGGCCGTGTCTAAGGCACACCTTCTCCCGTGCAATGGGAACTAGCCCAGGGAGGTGCAAAGGCTACACCAAAGACCAGGTTTTACACGCGCCTTCCCCAGTGCAATGAGACAACGTGGTCTCATGGGGGTGCAAAGGCCGCATGTGCAACCTAACTTAAGTGCTCTTTAAGGCTGAGAGCCAAATTTGGGGTGAGGCACCATCCTCCAATGCAGCGAATGCCTGGGTAATAGCAACCTTATCTCACTGATTTTGGGCGCACAGCCGGCATACCAACCATAGACAAAGTATGCAACCTCCCAGACAGCAAGCTATAAACAACCCCACCCCCACCCATTTTTTAAAGTAGGACACAGCAGAGGAGAGCCAAGAGGTAAGTCCCTCAGCAAATCTAGGATCTACTCAAGTAGCATTGATGTCAGTCAC
The DNA here is from genome assembly GCF_963924665.1 of Micromys minutus. Classification (NCBI taxonomy): domain Eukaryota; kingdom Metazoa; phylum Chordata; class Mammalia; order Rodentia; family Muridae; genus Micromys; species Micromys minutus. Next base: position 106,546,420 of record NC_137969.1, read on the forward strand.
TGCTCTTCTTAGTTTGTCAAGGTTGGCATTGAAATTTTTGGACCAATATGGGCTTGGGGAACACTGATAATATTCCCCGTCTCAGGTTTGCTGCAGTCTTGGTCGCCATTGCTGTCAGTGACAGGAGCAGCAGGGACATCTTCTACCGAGGTCGACTCATTCTTGACGGGGCGCGTCAGCCAGGCTGGGACCCAATGAGGTGTTTCCTTTCCCTGGGGGAAAACACAAACAGCTCCCCTGGATCTCAACATAACTGGATCCGGTCCATACCATTTATTATCCAGCACATCTTTCCACATAACTAGCCTCTCCTCATCCGGTAGTCCCTCGGAGGCATGCCTGTCTGTGGCTGATTTTTTATCATCATTTAGATGCAAAAAATTAAGGGTAAAGAGTACAAGAGAGACTCTTTCCTGGGGGGGCAGCTCCTTCTGCTATACCCCCTTTTTGTTTTTGTAAACATTCTTTAAGATTTCTATTGGCCCTTTCAACAATGCCTTGGCCTCGAGGATTATAGGGCAATCCTGTCAGGAGTGAAACTCCCATGTGATGGCAAAATTGCTTGAATTTTGCTGAAGTATAAGCAGGACCATTATCTGTTTTTAACACTTTAGGTATGCCCCATGCACTCCACGCTTCAAGACAATGAGTAATAACATGAGAAGCCTTTTCTCCCAATAAAGGAGAAGCAAAAATTACTCTTGAACAGGTATCAATGGACACATGTAAAATATACTGAGATAATTGTTTAAAATAATTTGCAGACTTAGTAAAATTTTTATACTGAATACTGGTCACACATAATCCTGAGAACTTCCATTGGCAGCCCAGCTGGGCAACCTGCCACAATATATCCATCTGTTTTTGAACCAGATCAATTCTCTAAGGCATTATTATAAATAGTTTCTATATTAGGAGAAAAATTAAAGAGGCCCTTAACTGCCCAATGTACTCCCTGAGATTGACAGCCAGTCTAAGGATGCAGGGCTGAATCTCTTCTTCCTGTACAGAAAGGTGACCACTTAGGTTGGGCTGGAATAAACAAATTACTCTTTGGCTGGGAAATAGGCCAGCGACCAGCAATCCAGGTGGCATCAGCCTATCCAGGTTTTTTGTATATAATTAGCAGTGACTCTATAAGTTTGGACTGACTTTGCCAACTCTTTAACTTGCTTATGCTCGAGGCAGTGATCATCCTCGAACACGGGAAACATTTGCCTGAGGGCATGGCGTGTCTCCGGCGTACAAAAGAACTCGCACTTCCTCTCTGAATAGAGTGGAAGAGCAGAGGCGGCTGCTTTAAGAGCTTCCAGTTTTGCTACAGCAGTCTTCCGCCTGGGCTGAAACTGCTCCACCTCACATTCTGCTGCCTCCTCCTCTAAATCTTCTTCTTCTGCCAGCTCTAAAGCTTTTTGCTCTTTTAGTGGATATAAAGTATCCTCTCCGGGAAACTTGTACTTTGTTTCCCGGGGCACAATCGTTGTCTCCTCTCTCAGCGGTCTTTCCTTTCGGTTTTCTTTTTCACCTGCAGGCACTACTTTTAAGCTTTTGTCTTTGTTTTCCTTTTTTCCTTTTTTCTTAGGCCTACCCAAGTTTTCCCCCTTTTAATTCAGCTTCTGAGGTCTCTGACAAACTATTCTGGTACCTGGTTAACGCTCTGCGTCCTTCCCTACACCGCAACCAAAAGCAGCAGGCAAGGACAACAATCACCCAAATCACAAACACAGCACAGAGAACCAGGGGGTCGGGACCCGCAAGCAACATACCTGGGAAAACTTGACTTACCGAGGTCGCCGCTCCCGTGTGTTGAGTTCTGGATCCTCTTCGGCCCCTCGCGAGGTCCCGGGTTCCGGCACCAGTTGTCGCGCGCCCCACTTCCCGCCGGCAGGAATAGGCGTGCAACAACAGGATTCTTCTGCGAACAACCTATATTGTACAACACTCTGAGCAGAGGACCCACGTGGAAGAAAAATGCACTGCTTATATATGCCCAGGAGACTCGTGTTGCTACCTGATTGGTACGCCCTCCAGTAACTCATTAGCATGCCCCGAGAGCGGGCTGTGACGTCTGTGGCACATGCGCGCTATGTCTCCTGGGCTTGGTTTGCTGGTCATCGGTGGGAAGCCGGCGCCATGTTTGGGTGCGGCACAAACGGCTCTCTACACTGGTACCAACTCCTGTTTTAGTTAGGGTTTTATTGCTGTGAACAGATACCATGACCAAGGCAAGTCTTATAAGGACAACATTTAATAGGGCTGGCTTACAGGTTCAGAAGTTCAGCCCAGTGTCATCAAAGTGAGAGCATGGCAGTATCCAGACAGGCATGGTTCAGGTGGAGTTGAGGCTGCTAGCAGAAGACTGACTCCCAGGCAACTAGGAAGAGGGTTAAAGCTTATATCCACAGTGACACACCTACTCCAACAAGGACACACCTTATAATAGTGCCACTCCATCACAGTTAAAAATATAATCACTTTTTTTTCTCATGCAACATACAGATCTTTGCTCACGACTTTTTAAAAATGAAATCATACACTAAAATGTTATGAGTCAATCAATTCTTTAAAGATTGCATGACAGGTAGCAAAACATTAAATACTCATGTGTCTTTTTTTATAGTCAGCATACATTTCTTCTATAACTAAAAAACCAAAATATGACGCTTACAACTTTAAACAACAAAATTCTGTGTGGAAATTTGTCGCTACCGTCTCTGACCAGCAGAAAAGGAGCGACGACACAGCGTTCTTCTCAAAGCGGTTTATTCAGGAACCTTACAGCATGCAAGTGAAAATCTTTTGTCTCCCCTTCTCTTTTTCTCTCTCTGCCCCCAAGCGCAGTCCCTTTTATCCTCTCTCAACTCTACCTCCTCACTCCATGTTGCGTGGCTGCAGTTCATAAGTCCGCGTCATCTGGCCTGAGCTCGAGTCATGGGTGCGCCTGCGCAGCTCGAATGGTGGGAGTGGCTAATCTTGGGGGCAGGAGGAAGTCAGGTGCTAGTCATAAGACTTGGCCAGAGTCCCAAGCGCCATTTTGGGATTGCCGCCACACCCGCTCTCCACAGAAATTAGAATCACAAAGGAAATGTAAGATTTTAATAGGGTTTGGGGGTAGTCCATGTCTTTTTTTTATATTAAAAATTATACTTTGCCTATTTCCATGTTACGTTTTGTTTTACATGTACTTTATGCTTCTGGTAACTAGTAAAATTTCAGTGCATACTATCAAACCTTTAAAAAAAATCAAGTACTGACAAAAATATATTCATATAGTTTTATGTCAAAAAATTATACTTTGCTCTAAATCATAATCTACTTAGGTCCTGGAGCCACATCTTTACATACTTCTCCACTTGTCTAATTCTATATGTAACAGAATCAAGAAAGGTTAAAAAAAAAAAAAAGCAACCTATATGGAAAGGTTTTTTTCCTCAAAACTTTAAGAATAAAACCTTTTAAAAATATTTTTCCTGAGTTTGGTGGGTTTTTTTTTTAATTTGTCTTACTTAATTGAGTGGTCTAAAGCTGTCTATCATGGTGAAAGTTTAGGTTCAGAGTTTGTCAGTTTATATTAACAATCATATTTTGTTAAGTCAGATTTCTCTTTCTCTCTCTCTCTCTACACACACACACACACACACACACACACGCGCGCGCGCGTGCGCGCGCGCCTTCTAACTTCTGAATGTTTTATATTTTTAACTCATGTTAATAGAGTAATGTACATTTTTTAAAAAATCGATTACTGTACATATATGTATTTTTTTATATGTGTGCATATTTGTGTACATACTAAGGTGACGGTTGTTACTCAGAATATCATTTAAAACTGATGAAAGCTGAGCTTTGCATGGTGGAACATGCCTTTAACCCCAGTGCTTGGGAGGCAGAGGCAGCAGATCTCTGAGTTGAAGGCCAGCCTGGTCTACAGACTAAGTTTCAGAACAGCCAAGACGACACAGGGAAACCCTGTCTGTGAAAAAAAATGATTTGATGAAAGCTGCGAATTCTATTCTCCCTAGAGTCTTTTAAACACTAAACGTGGAGCTGGAGAGAAGGCTGAGTGGTTAAGAGCACTTGCCACTCCTCCAGAACACACGGGTTTGGTTTCCAGCATTCACGTGGAATCAGCTGCGGTGGCGCTACCTAGCAGAGACAGCAGGCCTCTCGGCTGTGCCTCCCTCGGGGAAGCGGAGATCGGCAAAGACAAGACCAACAAGCATTCCACGGCTAGCTCCACAAGCAAGCCAAGCTCACCCTCCCTCAATGTTCATGGGGTCAGTTTATACTCACTCTAAACATCACGTTCCTCCATGGGTCCCGCCTCAGCACGTGCATCTGTCTCATCTGACATCACTCCGCAAATCAGCCCAGAGTCCAGGGAAGCAGCAGAAAACTGCAGTACACTACCAGAAGTTTTTTGGGTGCATTTCTCTCTATGGAGCTCAGCTATGCAATGTAAGGCGGGTCAATACGTGCAATACATTGCATGTCTTTTCATATAGCAGAACTTCCTGTCTCTTGTGTCTGCTTCAGCCAAACATTCCTTCACGAGCCTGCCTTAGCCTTTCACCCATGTCCACTTCAGGAAAGCATTCCTTCCTGTGTTTATCCCAGCAAAACACCACTCAACACAAACACAACTGACCTTCCAAAGAGCCCTTAAGTTTCCACTTCATTTATATGTATATATATATATATATATATATATATATATATATATATATATATATATATATATATATATATATATGTAATTTTTTAAATGTTGAACTTTGTATAAACGTCTTTAATGCTGTGCCACCTCACATCCTCTCCAGCAGCAGCATTTAGGGTGCTGCTCTGAGATACCTTCTGCCATGGACCTATCCAAATATCCCGATCAGACTTGCTTCTCTGAAACCTGTCTCAGTCTCAGCGTGGACTTCTAAAGTCATGAGTGTCTGACTTCACCTTTGTAGCCAGTTGCATCGCTGAGCTGGGCCGATCCATTTCTCTTTACAGATTTCATTTTTATTTTGCTCAGAGCTGGAAAGACAAGTTGCCTGCTCAGAAGGCAAGGCTAATGGGTACAGCCAGGATCTCTCTGGTTCCACGGCCTAGCACAGGGCTGAGAAGTGGAGGCAAGAACAGTAGCGGGGCCACCGGCATTCGGTCCCACCCACCCGTTTTACCTTTCCCAAGGTACTGCTGCTCAGCCTAAGGAAGAAAGTCTTATGTGCATCATAGACACCTCTTCATGCAGTAGCTGGAGTTCATTTCCATAACTCAAACCCAGAGAGTCTTAAATGACACAAATGAGTTAGCCTGATAGTCAGTCTTTTGTGTAATTTATGCCCTCATTGGGGGAGTTCTGACTTTAAAAGCTTTGAGATTGAAAACACACCACGAATACATCATGTTACAGGGGTTGAATTCTTCCTAGGATTTTCCAAAAGTGCCTTTTATATAATTGCGTAGTTTAAATACTAGATTGGCCAGGCCTCTGTGCCCTACGTGGTGATTTATTAACTTCCCCCGCTCTGCTTGCTTGAACACACAAACATGACTTAGCAGCTGCAGATGGACGGAAACAAGGAAAGAGTGCCCTAGCCCTGCACTTGAATGAGGAAAGACACACAGGGAATATAGCCAAACTTCCCCTGGCTGGCAGGAGCTTGGTTCTGGAAAGGATTTATGGTCAGGACCACAGAAGGTGGCCTGGAAAACGCTCAAGAGAGCTCTCAAATGCTAGGGGACTCATGGACGAATGGAAATTTGGCCCACAGAGACATTAGCTTGCCTGCTCACTACCATAGTGCATTCTTGGTAGTCGGTTCTTTCATAAAGGAAGCATTTCCCCCCCAATGTTATGATTTGGATGTAAATTCTTTCAGTCTGAACTCTTGGTCTCAGGATGGTGGCAGTTTTGGAAGGTTCTGGAACCTTTAAGAGGTGGGCCTACCTGAATGGAGTAAGTCACTGGGGGCAGGTTTTAATGATTTGTATCTAGGTCTGGTTTAGCTCATTCTGCTTCCTTTTTAGTGGCAGTAAATGATCAGATGCAGGACATGCCAGTTACTTCAGTCCAAGCCCCCCAACATGTCTTCCCTCAAACCATGACCCAAAACAGACCCTCCCTTCTTCCTTAAGTTGTTTGTCTTGTATCTGGTCACATCAATAAGAAAAGTAGCTAGTGTGATTATGGGGGAAGTACGACTCGCGCGTGTGTGTGTGTGTGTGTGTGTGTGTGTGTGTGCATGCATGTGTGTTCGAAAGTTTGAGAGAGAGAGAGGGAGACAGAGACACACAGAAGGATTTTTTAAAAGAAAAATTTCTGGATGCTTTGTTTCTCAAGACAGGGTTTATTTGAATAGCCCCAGCCGTGCTGGCACTCACTGTGTAGACCAGGCTGTCCTCAAACTCACAGAGATCCGCCTGCCCCTTTAATCCCGAGTGCTGGGATTCCAGGCGTTTGCCATCACCACCGGCTCTGGATGCTTTCATTAGAATTGTCTTTAACTCATATGGCTCCTGCTTTCTACCATGTGTCATCGAATGTTTTATTCCTTGCAAACAGATTGCAAACCCACTAGAGTGGCTGAGTTAGTAATTGGCATGGGAGAGGGTTCACGTATGTAAAACTAAAGTGTGGTCACTCTGTTTTCAGTACATGGTCCTTGTTTTGGTTTTTTGGTTTGGTTTGGGTTTTTGAGACAAGGTTTCTCTGTTTAGCCCAGGCTGTCCTGAGTGCTGGGATTAAAGGCAGTGTTTTTAAGTAAGAGGTGAGTATTTATTTATATTTAAACAAAGCAAGCACGTTGAGGGGCCGGCACAGTGGCTTGGTGGTTAAGAGTGCTCACTGCTCTTCCAGAGGACCCATGGGAGGCAGCTCACTACTACCTGTAACCCCAGGTCCAGAGGCTGTGATAACCTTCTTTGTTCTGTCGTGAAGACCCTCAGCTAAGTGGCACACACATAAATAAGTGTTAAAAATAAATGTACTAGGTTTGGGATATAGCTCAGTGAGAGTGTTCAGTATATGTAAGGCCTTGGGTTCAATAGTACCACAAAATAAATCTTCATCTCTGAGAACCTGGAATGCCTATGAAGGACTGCCAAGGGCAAACAAGAGCAACCAAATGCCCTTCACCCAAGACATCACTGCTAAGAGGGAATGTTTTCTTCTCAGCTTTTCTGGTCTGCCGTTACATACTTGTGTTTTTACAAACTTATGCTCTCACTACAGGCCCCATGGTGCATCTTTAACGCCTTCCTCTCAAGTTCTTCTGACCTTTCCCATGTGACTAAATAGCTCTCAAAAGCAAAGTTTTTTTGGTTGGTTGGTTGGTTGGTTGATTCATCAGTGCCGGTGTTGGTTGTAAGCAACGTGCTCTACCATGGAGTTACCTGCCTAACCCAAGGTCTTTATTATTTCCTTATTTGAGACTAGGCTTTGCTATATACCCTTGGTTGGCCTGGAACTTAGGGAGGTATCACTGCCTTTACCTCCCAAGCTCGGGGACTAACAGTGTACCCCACAACATCCAAGGCTAAGTCCTTGTATATTTCCTTCTGTCCTGACGACAGCGTTCAGTCAGCAAATAAAGTTCGAGCCTTGTTGGACCTATGCTTGGTCCAATAGAATTGGATAAAACTAGAGGTGGGACTTAGTGTCTCCTTCAGAGACAAAAGCAATAAAGAGACGAAGACAGAGTGCAAGCTTCAAAACGGACTGTCGATTAGACTCTGTATCTTTGATCACACAGAAGAAGGACCAGGCTGTCAGCTTAGGCTGGTAGAAACTCCACAGTGGGAACTGGCAGATCCCACAGGATGAAGGCAAAGTCCAAAGATTGTGATGGCCAAGAACCCTAAACTGTGAGACTCAGAGCTTTGGTTTTCCACATCTAAAGCTGGAAGCCTTGCACGATTGGGAAAACCTTCACTGGCCATCAAATGCCATCCTTTTAACTTAATATCTGGGCCTGGCCTAGTAGCAAACACCTGTAGTCCTCAGACTAGAATGGTAGAGGATCATGAGCTTAAGGCCAGCCCCAGCCTCACAACCAGTGTGAAGCCAACATGAGCCACATGAGACCCTGGCTCAAAAAAAAAAAAAAAAAAAAAAAAAATCACCCCCCTGGGTAGGTGCATCATAGTAAACTCCAGAGGAGTTTTGTGCTGCAAAGCTGTTCAACCTCACGGGTTAGGCTAATGGTGTAGTGCCGCCTGTAGCCTCTCAGAGGCAGCAAAGGTCTGAGAAGGCAGAGGAGGAGGTTTAGCAGGCAGCAAGTTGTTGGACATCTAGAGGACACAGCTCGGCTCCTGTCAGCAATGAACTGGGGTCTTTGAATCATTTTGAGGTGATACTGAAACAGAGACTAGTTAGACATAGAAAATTAGCTGAGGTCAGTCTGGGGAATACCTTCAAAATATAACATCTCATAGCATGGGTCTGCATTTGTCATGCTCCATGTGGGAGCTGCCAGTCCCATGTGGAAATGAGCTTGTCTGAATCAGATTCGCGCTGAACATAAAACACGCCAGACTTTACTTAGTTCCCAGAATGATTGTTACATTGTCTTGTTCGTGTTTTCAGGAGATTACAATGTCCAAATGATGCACTGCATAAAGTATACGACTAAGTAAATTTCATTTTTCTTTTTAACTTTTAAAAAGGGGGCTACAAGGAAATTATTTTTAAAATGTGGGTTTTGTTACATTTCTGTTGGACCAGACTGGTTCAAAAAATAGTCCAGTTTTGGAATCCTGACTGTATTCCCTGAGTTAACATTTGTTTCTGAGGAGCTGTGGAGAAAGCTTAACAGTGAGGAACACTTGTTGCAGAAGACCTGGGTTTGATTTCCAGTATCCACATAGTGGCTCACAGTCACCCATGCCTCCAGTTTCCAAGAACTGATACCTGCTCTGACCTCCTGTGGCACCAGGCATGCGTGTGCGTGTGGTTCACATGCATAACTCGGAGAAAACACGTATACACATAAAGTAAAATAAATCTATTTTCTTATCACTTCTGAGGGTCTCAGTACTTATACACATTTGCCGCTCAAACTTGAAAGTCCACAGTAGGATCCCACCCACATTCAGTGGCTCACAACTGCCTAGAATTCTGGCTTTCCAGTATCTAACATCCTCTTTTTGGCCTCCAAGGGTCACACACACACACACACACACACACACACACACACACACACATGCACACACACTAATTTTTTAAAAAGTTTTAAAGTTACTAGTAAGAGATCTTTCTATGAGATGTGCTTTTAGTTGGTGTCTTATTTAGAATGAAAATGCATTTTGAAATCATAGCATCGGCTTGGCATGGTCTAACATTCAATCTCTGAGACATGTAATACTTGATTTTTTTAAAAATGTGTTTTCCTTGGCATCCCAAAGAATTTCTCTCCAAGAGTTTTAATTAAAGGCTTGGGTCCTCCAGTTTCTTGGGTAACCAATTATGATCACAGCCTTTAGCTGAATAAGAATGTCTAATACATGCTTTTGCCCAGGACCTTGATCGTGTAAGACAAGTTGACTCCAAAAATGAGAGTTCTGAATACCCCAGTGGACTGCAGAAGATTATACTGATCATTAAGATTGATACTTCTAAGAGGTGATAGATCATCCTTATTGTAAATCATTTTTTTTGAAATAGTCCCTATACTTCTTTCTATGCGGGTGTATATGTCTGTGTGGATGCATGCCACACGCATGCAAATGCATGGAGACCAGAAGAGGACACTGGATTCTCTGGAGCTGGAGTTACAGATGGTTGTGAACCACCCAGTATGAGTGCAGGAACTGAACTCATGTCCTCCAGAAGGGTAGCAAGCGCCTCTTCAGTCCCTCACTTCCAGGAAGACCCTGTGGGAAGGAACCACTGGCTCACACTCACCTGCATGTTATAAGTGCATGTTATAAGTGTAAGGGCACCAATGAAAGGAAAAGTCACTGAAAGGAAGAGTCACAGGACACCAATGTTAGGGGAAGGATGAAGACAGTGGGGAGCAAATGGCCCATGGGGGTGTGGCGAGGCCTGGGGGCAAGGGAGATGCCTCTGGGGGGCCCATGTTGGGAATCCCTTTCCTGAGGGACCAGCCACACAACAGGATAGTACGGAATAGAGTTTATTCAGGTCATGGGAGAGTTAAGAGGGTGGTAGAGGCAGAGAGAGAGAAGTAGAGGAGTAGAGGCCAGCCATGAGCACGTGGGAGAGAGGGGGGAAGGGAAATGGGAGAGCAAGGCTGCAAGAGCACAAGGGCAGGAGAGGCCAAGAGAGAGAGGAGGGGTCAAGCAGCTCTTTTATAGTGTCAGGTCACTGGGGCGGAGCATACCTGGCCACTGCTGGGTAATTGAGAGGTGGGGTATACCTGGCTGTTGCTAAGTAACTGAGGGGTGGGGTTTACAGAATCCCAACAATAAGCCCCTTCACAACTCCCTGCACCCAACACACTGGAGCAGTGAAGCCTTTGTCAATGAGACTCAAGTGTTTGTTACACACAACCATTTGCGGTGATTAGTGAGATGGTGAGAGGCCCATGGTCAAACTGCCCGCTTACCGATCTCAGCCTCCATGAGGCTTGAATAAAACCATGAATGAAAACCGCTTAAAAGAAGGCAGGCATGGAGCGAGTTCTATAGTAACTGCTACTAACTAACAAGTTTTGTGGTTGTTTGTTTTTGAGACGGGGTCTCCCATTTGTACCTCTAACTGACTTGGAACTCACTCTGAGGACCACCATGCAAGGGAACTAACAGCTTTTAAAATATTCCTTCCACACAAAGTATTCTTTTGTTTGTTTTGGTTTTGGGGTTTGTTTTTTTTAAGCACTGTAGCCTAGGCTGGCCTCCAACTAACCACCAACCGCTATTGTCCCGTTTCTGCCTCCTGAGCTCTGGTATCGCAACTGCCATACCCAGTTCTTTGAGACATAGCTACCGTCTCACAACTGTGATAAAACACACCAAAGAGGTATTCGCCTTTGGTGTGATTGAGGTGATCCGCCTCACCCTCTGGAAGTTATCTTCTTTCTTGTATCTCTGTCCTGAGACTAGGAGCCTTGTCTTGTTCCTGCCCAGCCCTGGTACCCAGTTCCCAGCGAAGCTGATTGGCAGGCAGCCCTGTTGTGCATCAGCCCTAGGAGACTAGCTGCCACTTACAGGCGAACACGGAGAGACCCACTTGTTCCACCCCGCCCCCCGAGGTGTCTCCATCCCTAACACCGGGATCTCCCACCCGTGACGTGCTCAGTCCAGGTCTGCGCACGGCGCATGCGGACGGCGTCGTGCGTCCACCAGAGGGCGGCAGCGCGCGCGCCCTCGCGTCAGAGCGCATGCCCCGCCCCGTGACCGTGGCCGTGACCGAGGGCTGCGCGGATTCCGGGGCGCGGCGGCAGCGATGGGGGAGGAGGTGGCGGGGGTGCGACCCGAGCTGGTGCGCGAGGCGGAGGTCAGCCTGCTGGAGTGCAAGGTGTGCTTCGAGAGGTTCGGCCACCGGCAGCAGCGGCGCCCGCGCAACCTGCCCTGCGGCCACGTGGTCTGCTTGGCCTGCGTCGCCGCCCTCGCGCACCCGCGGACGCTGGCCCTCGAGTGTCCCTTCTGCCGGCGGGCCTGCCGAGCCTGTGACACCAGCGATTGCCTGCCGGTGCTGCACCTCCTGGAGCTCCTGGGCTCCACCCTCCACGCGTCCCCGGCTGCCCAGAGCGCTGCCCCCTTTGCGCCCGGGGCTCTCACCTGCTACCACGCCTTTGGCGGGTGGGGGACCCTAGTGAACCCCACAGGGCTTGCACTGTGCCCCAAGACCGGACGGGTAGTGGTCGTGCACGACGGTAAGAGACGGGTCAAGATCTTTGACTCCGGAGGAGGAGGTGCACACCAGTTTGGAGAGAAGGGGGACGCGGCGCACGATGTGAAGTACCCACTGGATGTCGCCGTCACCAATGACTGCCATGTGGTTGTCACCGACGCTGGCGACTGCTCCCTCAAAGTGTTTGATTTTTTTGGCCAGATCAAGCTGGTTGTGGGAAAGCAGTTTTCTCTGCCTTGGGGTGTGGAGATCACCCCTCACAACGGGGTCCTGGTGACTGATGCAGAGGCGGGGACTTTGCACATGCTGGAAGCTGATTTCCCCGAAGGGGTCCTTCGGAGAATTGAGAGGTTGCAAGCTCATTTGTGCAATCCTCGTGGTGTGGCTGTGTCTTGGCTCACCGGGGCCATTGCGGTCCTAGAGCATCCTTGTGCCTTTGGGACAGCTGGCTGTAACAACACAAGGGTGAAGGTGTTCAGCTCCACTATGCAGCTGATTGGCCAGGTGGATAGCTTCGGGCTGAACCTCCTCTTCCCCTCCAAAATTACTGCCTCAGCCGTGACCTTCGATCAGCAAGGAAACGTGATTGTTGCTGATACCTCGGGTCCAGCCATCGTATGCTTGGGGAAACCTGAGGAATTCCCAGCCCTGAAGCCTATGGTTACTCATGGCCTTTCCCGTCCCGTGGCACTGGCCTTCACCAAGGAGAATTCTCTTCTTGTGCTGGATACTGCATCCCATTCTATAAAAGTCTTTAAAGTGATGGAGGGCAATGGAGGGTGATGGGGATCCTGAAGCCTGGAGTCAGAAGTCCTGGTGTCGCTGGGAGTGAGCCAGTGTCACTCATCCATCCAGACAGGGATAATGATAACTGCCTGGCAAGAGCACTTATTAAAGACTAATAATTAAGTTTGTCCCTCGGTAAAGGTCTATTTCCCAGTTAAGAAATTTGCACATCTTAGCCTCCTTGCTCCCCAACACGCGGTGATATCATTCCTGTTACCAGTCCATTTCAGAGATGAGAAAACAGACCCAGAGCACTCAATATGATTTCTTTAGAGCTGTATTAACTGGGACAGTTGGATTCAGTTCTGGCTCCAAACCACTTGCTCTTAAATATGGTGCCAGATGTCAAAGGAAAAAAAATGTGAGCTGTGTCTTATGTTCGATAACTGGCTAAATGCACAAAGAAACGAAAGAAAGGGGTCTCCATGGAGTTTTGTAGGAGAAGAGGGAAAGTGTCACCTTCAGCTGTGAGCTCCCCCAAAGGCAGAGGGGATGGTTTATTACCAATTCCAACACTGGAACAAGGTTAAACTCTTTCCTTATAAGGCAAAGGCTACCAGGATGCTAGTGTGTCAGTATTCCAAGGCTATCAGGATGATAGTGAGTGTGTCAGTATTCCGACGCTACCAGGCTGATAGTGTGTGTTGGTATTCTGACGCTTGGGAAGTGGAGGCAGGAAGTTCAGTGCAATCTACCGCTAGCCATCTAGTAAGTTGGAGGCTAGGCTGGGCTACATGAAGTGTGTTCTCTCCCGCTCCCCCCCTCCCCTTCCCTCGATTTCTTCCTTCTCCCTTCACTCTCTTCCTCTCTTTCCCTTGTCTTCTCCCTTCCTCTCCTTCCCCCACATCTCTCTCCTCCCTCTAGGGGGAGTATCCCTCAGTGATAGTTTGAGAAAAATCTGCAGAGCGGAACCTGCTAGAGTCGTGGGCAGATGAGACAAGTGTTTATTAGACGTCACCCCAGCACATTGATGGCAGAAGTAATTTTGTTTGCTGTGTGGTGAATCTCCGCCGCCCGAAGCACTTGGTGATGGGGGTTTTCTCTGTGCAATTTGACATGTGATTCAAACACTGCATACTCAATAAACAGTCCTCGTCTTTTTAGAGCACTGGATACGTTTCTTGAACTGAAGCACGGCTTTGACCAACATAAGGGCTCCTCAATGCTATAATTAAGGAGGGGAGTAGGAGAATATTTGGGGTGAAGTGCTGATTCTGTCTACGTTTTGCAAGTGAAAAGTCTTCGAGTGCAGGGCTGTTGGAATTACACCAAATAACTTGGACCTCTGAGGCAGTACGGAAATGTTTTCTGAGAGGTGTTTTGAAAGTTTGCTTTAGATGAGAACTGATGTTGTGTCAACAAAATGATATTCTTTTACACAAAGGGGCTGTTTGTTTGGGGGACAAGGTCTTGTACCTCTTGGGCTGGCCTTGGACATGCTCTGAAGCCAAGTCTGACCTTCAACTTCTGATCCTCCTGCGCCCATCTCCCAAGTGCTGAATTAAAGGCTTGTGCCACAGTACCCAGGTTCTGAGGTCCTGGAGGCAGATGGAAGCCAGGGCTTCATACATGCTAAGCAAGCATTTTACCCATCGAGTTGTATCTAGCTTTACAAAGATTCTATGTTTTTTTAATTAATTAATTAATTTTTGAGACAGGGCTTCTCTGTGTGGCCCTGGCTGTCCTGGACTCACTTGTAGACCAGGCTGGCTTCGAACTCAGAGATCTGCCTACCTCTGACTCTGGAGCGTTGAGATTAAAGGCCTGCACCACCACACTCAGTCCCTACAAAGAGTTTTAATAGAGACACTGGCTGAAGTATGACCGAGGTGTCTTCCAAAAGATAAGAAAGCTGACATCAGGAGCCCAGATGGACATGTCAGTCCAGAAATGTCCATGCTGTTTCTCTTTAAGTCATTACATTATTTGTTTATTTACTCGTTTATTTAATGTGTGCATGTGCATACATGTACCTGTGTATGGAGGTCAGAGGACAACTTGAGTGAGCCTGTTCTCTCCTGCCACGATTTGGGTCTGTGATATTGAACTTAGATCACCAGGCTTGGTGGCAAGCATCTTTACCCACAAATCATCTTCCTCCCCTGCCCCATTGTTGCTTTCACTGATTCCATCCCATAATATCAATAGTAACATGTCGGGCACCCCTCAGCACCACTGGTCCCTAATGGGTTCCCTAACAGGAAGCCCGGTGGTTGTTTCCTTCTCCTTCATCCCGGTCCCCTCAGCTGGGCATTGTGGCACACACTTGAAAAATGTGTCTGTTGACCCACTTCAAAAGACATTTTAAAAAAATTATCAATCACATATTTTTAATTTTTTAGGTAAAAAATTATTTTTAATTCATATGCAGTGGTGTTTTGGCTACATGTATGTCTGTGTGCGGGTGTCAGATCCTCTGGATCAGGAGTTACAGACAGTTGGGAGCTGTCATATGGGTGTTGAGAATTGAACCCAGGTCCTCTAAGAAGAGCAGTTCATGCTTTTAACCACCGAGCCATCTCCCAGCTCATGAATTTCCTCTTTTACTCTACACCCTCTGTGTTTGTTTTGTTTAGTAAGAGGGCATACACAGCACTCAGCGACGTCTTCGATGAGCTGTTTCCGTGGAGGTGTAGGTTTGTGGTGCAGATGATGTGGTACTTTGTGGCCTCTTGTGTTTCTTGGGAGTAGGGTGGGGGGTCAGGGTACGGAGCAGGAAATGTCCGCGAGCCGGTTATATGGAAAACTTGGGCTGCTCTTCATCCCGAGCATCCTCAGGCCGAGGGACTCAAGTCAGCAACCTGTGATGTAGATGTAAACTCTGTCCTCTGTGCTGTGTTCTTAAAGCAAACGTACCTCGGGGTGATTAAAATGAATGCTCAAATAGTCAAAAAGAAATGGTTTCAGTGGGTCATTCCGGGTGCCGAACGTGATGGGGCGGGGGTGGGGGGAGATGAAACGAGAGGGGATCCGACCTGCAGTAAGGAATGAAGGAGGAGTTCTCCCAGGACACCAGCCATGCTCGATCTACTGAGACCAAAGGAGGCACAGCACTGGCTCCAAAGTCTCCTCTCACCCTCTGCCTCTGCCACTGTGAGCTGACTTTGACCTCACTCTGGCCTGTAGATCTGGCTTTTCTCATCGTTTGCCTTTGGCATTTTCTAAGGATGGTTTAGATTTTATTTGAAAGACATTTGTCACTTTCTTTTTTTTTAAGTATTTATTTTATATTAAGTGAGTACACTGTAGCTATCTTAAACTCTTGAACTCCTCCTGGTCCTTCTGCCTCCATCTCCTGAGTGCTGGGTTGACAAGTCTTCTCCGCCTTATCCAGTTGCTATGATGCTGGGAAATTCACACATGCTAGGCAAAGTGCTCTACCACACGAACTACGTCTTCAGCCCCTACCAAGGGTTTTGATTAGACTAAGAACCTGGGCTGCAGAGATGGCTGGGCTATTAAAGGCTACGAATGTGGCTACAGATTAGCCACATTTTTCTTTAAAAATAAGCAACATAAAGCAGAACACGGGAACCCACTTCAGCTCTTGTCATTGAAATTTGGATTTGAGAAAGACAGAGGGTGATGGAAACACTCTGAGGCTGGAGTGAGCGCCTGAGAGCAAGCCAATCAGGGAGAAGCCAGAGGCAGAGGAAAAGAAACCCCATGGAGGAATCAGTGAAGATGCATTGGAAAGCCAGGAAGATGGATGGCTCAGCCAGTGAAGGAACTTGTCATCAAGCCTAACTGCCTGAGTCAGATCCCCAGGCCCCACACGATAGAAGGAGAGATCCAACTTCTGCAAGTTTACTCTGACCTCTACAGCTGTAATGTGGGATTTGTACACACACACACACACACACACACACACACAGTGACAGCAAAAAAAAAAAACAAAAAAACAAAAAAAAAAAAACCCACACTGCAGTGGCTTCCAATCACCCCAAACCTTTAGTATATTAAACCCCAGAGCTGCCGAGTCTTCGCCGTGCCTCTCTACAAGATCCACTGGTACTGTGATTTCTGTTTTTAGAATCCTGAGAACTTTTGCTTACATTGTATGACACCTTATATAGGTGTTCCTCACCTTTTAGTAGGGCTACATCCTGAAAACCCACCAGTAGTTGAAACCATGCTAATTCAAGAGAATAGCCAATGCACCCAAACCTACCCCTTCCACTTCAGCTACCCTTTCACCCCAGCTACCCTTTCACCCAGCTACTCCTTCCACCCCAGCTACCCCTTCCACCCCAGCTACCCCTTCCACCCCAGCTACTCCTTCCACCCCAGCTACTCCTTCTACTCCAGCTACCCCTTCAACCCTAGCTATCCCTTCCACCCCAGCATAGCATCACAGCCCACTGTGACATGTAGACCATTGCCTCTCATGGCGCAGCTGGTTGGAAGCTTTGGCTCTTTGCCCCCATTTGACATCACAAGAGAATACCACACTGCATCTATTTTTTTTTTCATCTCTCTATCTTAAGGTCAAACTTCAAAACTGGACTCATACCTTTTCCTGAACACACAACAAAATCATGAAGTAGAGAAGTCATCAACAAAATCCCTGTGAGTCAAGGCAAAATGCCCCCCTGGTTACTCTAACCTGCCTGAAACTTTTCTGCTTTTTGCAAAGAAGGGAAATATCTAGCAAAAGTTAGACTTTTCTCTTGTTTTGAGGCATAGTGTAACTTTAATGTTTCCAGATCCTATTTTTAATGATGGTTCTTAAGGGCTTTAACCTTCCTTGTAGCTCACCACCTACCAGAGGTAGTGGAAAAGAAAGGATATGGGGGTTGGGAGGGGAGGGAGTGGACCTGTTAAGAAATGGTTCTTTGGAGCAATTCCCATCCATGTTGCCTGGAAATCAGCAGTTCAGTTCACAGGTCAGCAGCAGCAGCAGTTTGATCCACTCGCAAACATTTCACACATACACCAGCAGTCCAGTTCAGTAGAGTTGGGTTAGCAGCAGCAGTGACATGACCTAGCAGAGACAGTCAGGCCTCAGCCTCTGCTTGAGTCAGCAGGAAGGACCAGGAGGGACACCAGAAGTTCTTGGCTGTGCCTCTCTAAGGGAAGTGAAGATCAGTGAAGACATGAGACCCACAAGCCTTGCACAGCTAGCTGTACCAGCAAGCCAAGTTCTGTCTCCATTACTCTGTGGGTCCTATTTATACCCTTCAAACATCACATGTCCTCTATGTGTCTTGCCTCAACACAGGTCTTGCCTCAGCATGTGCATTCAATTCAGCTCAAGTCCTTAGAAGCAGCAACACACTGCAGCACACCACCAGAAGTTTTTTTGGTGCCTTTCTCTCTATGGAGTCCCAACAAATGAAGCTCAACTATGAAATGTAAGGCCAACCAATACATGTGTGTGTCATTAGCAAAGAATCCTTCATCACGTGTCCTCTCACGTGCCTGCTTTAGCAGAGCATCCTCTCTCCTGTGTCTGCTTCAGTGAAATGTTCCTTCATATGTCTGCCTTAGCCTTTCACACCTGTGTCCACTTTAACAAAGTGTTCCTTCACGTGTCTGCCCCAGCAACACACCATCCAACACAACCGACTTTCCAAAGAACCCTTAAGTTTCCACTTTACATAATCTTATTGTCTCAGCTTAGGTGGTCCTCAAACTTATAATCGTCCTCTCTCCAGTGCTCCCAAGTATGGGAATTTCCATACCCAGCTCAAAACTTATATTATTTGGCTGATCTGTTTGCAGAAAATTCAACTTAAATCTACAAGTTTTGGTGTCGAGAGTAAAGAAAGAAACATGCAGGGAATGGAATCTTCCAATGAGCACATCAACAACCGTGATGTACTTGAGACCAGGGCACAGTGGAAACTCATATGAAATGGGTCTGAGTAGTTAGGTTATAGAATAACACACACTGATCCTCTGACTTTGGCAAAGGTAAATATTAACGCTATAAATATACTCTCATTGGCATCTGGAAAGCCAGCTTATGGTTTTGAATGTTTGGAGGTTTTCCTCAACTTGGCAATGCTGCATTTTAAGAAAATTGTGGTGATACACACCTATAATCCTAGCACTTGGGAGACTGAGGCAGGGGAATCTCAAATTCCAAGACAGCCCGGACTCCAGAGCAAGCCCCAGTCTCAAACAAACTGAAACATAAAAAGACTTAGGCTAAGTTGAAACGTATTTAAATTAACAAATGAAGAGAGTCTATTTTCTATCAGCTTTTAATTAGAATGTAATTAATCCCCCTCATTAAAGACATTTGTGTTGTTCAAAGCTGCGTCTCTTGAGCCTGTCAGTGTAAGCATTCAGATCTCTTTCTTGAATTAGTTTGTCTTTCCCAAAGAGATTTTCTAGGCTCTGCTTTCCACTCACTGATAAAAAGTTAAGAGGTGCAGTCAACTAGGGACCTTGGAGAAATAGTCTAAGGAGACCTGTGATGGGTCTGCTGAGTGACTAAGAGATATAAAGCCATTATGGTGGCTTTGTGGTAGCCTGGGTTGGTTTCGTATGAAGAACATTGTATTCAGTCACTGTCTCCTACATATTTACTCAAGAACTAAGGTGTTGAAGTCCCAGAGCTGCCTGAATCTCAGATCTTGGGTCAATCCTCAGACAACCAGAGGCAGTTAACTCTCCAGTATCAGAAAGTGATTTCAAACAGCTCTGGAGACAGAAGGAACTCAGTGCTCATGGGTCATGTGTCTGGTCATACTTGAAGTGCTGCTGAAGTCACCTCCAAGTTAATGTTAGCTAATAATGGGTGCATAATGTGGCTTCTGCCTTCCCCAGAAATGAACCACATAGGAAGCCTAGCCACAGGCATCTGCTGACTCCAAGCTGCAAATAAAATATGCCTCCATTACCTTGGCTGACAAACAGTCACTATTTTACCAAAACGTGGTGACATTATAGATGTTAATCTCATGGCAAGAGATCCTGGCCAAATCATTGCTTTAACAAATAATGACATAAGAGCATGCGTAGGGAAGAATCTAAAATTGTTTACAAAATGACTTTAAATGATCAGGTGAACTTGTGCTTTTAATCCACCAGTCAATTCATTTTAGGAATGGAAAGAAATTTCAACATGTCCTGTTGGAGTCCAAGCTCCAGCTGCGGCTTAGAGACATAGAGAACTAGCTAAGCTCACACAGCTAAGGGAAGGATTAACCAGGAATAGGCTCCAGTTTGACCCCTTTAGTGGGAGAGGATTTGAAAGTCAATGGCAAAGGTACACACACACACACACACACACACACACACACACACAGAGGCATGAACACACATGCACACACACACATGTGCACATGCACACACATGCACATACTTCTTGATCTTTGCCGTTTCCCTAAGTAAACTTTCATCATATCATAGTTTCTATTAGGATAAATATTTTACAGTGTGTCAAACAACACCCAAGCTTGTACACACAGTAGTTACTTTTAAAGGAAATCTCAACTTTCAATTTTACCAATGAAAACCCAGGAGCCAGATGCTGGGTGAAAGCCGGCTAACTCAGGTAGGCAGAGAAAGCACCCAGCTGACCTTCCTCCTCAACCTATGTCCAAGAAGCAATGCTCCTTCTCACACCAGCTCCCTCCCTTCGACTTCCTGTCCGTCTCTCTGTCTGTCCTCTGGACTTCCACTTATCCTCTATAGTTCTTTTATTCCTTAATAATCCTATGTTCACTTCCTGTCAACTGGTTGCTTGCTCTGTCTCATGACCAATGGCTGACTTTATTTATTCCTGCTTAAAATATACAAGCAGAAAGCTCTTGGATTAAAGCCATGTTCTAAGGCTGAGCCACACCACAACTAGAAACAGCCCCCCCCCACACCACCACCCCCCTCCACCATTACAGTAAATAACACAATCTCAGGGTTCACAGTGGGATCAAACACCCTGTAACACACAGTGGTTGGAGACAACACTGGTGTTTCCCAGAGTGATTGGCTTGGCCATAACCCTGAAGTCCTTCTCTTTAATTGTTGCCTATCTGAGCCTTTATGGGTCCAGAATCATAGGGCTCAGGTCTCACAGCTAATCTATCCAGGGTCATCAGATGTGTTCTGTGCTCATTTTGTCACCGAAAGGAGCCTGTGGCAGCAAGACGCCCATTAAAGAACGCATGTGATGTGCATGTCGCAGTATTTGTCTGACTTTAGAAAGAAATGCATTTATTTGACCTTTACAGCATCTCTTGAAGCAGTCAGGTGTCTTAGAGTATCCACTGCTGTGAAGAAACGACACAATGGCCTAGATAACTCTTATAAAAGAAAATGTAATTGGAGCTGGCTCACAGTCCACTATCTTCATGGCAGGAAGCATGGCAGCAGGCAGGCAGAAGTGGTGCTGGAGGAGAAGCCGAGAGTTCTACATCTTGATCCGGAGGCAGCCAGGAGAAGCCTCTTTTCCACTGCAGTTGGGAGGAGGCTCTGTCTTGCAAAATTATGAGAATCTTGAGCTCTAGTAGCCCTCAAAGCTCAACCTTTGACACACTTCCTCCAGCAAGGCCACACCCATTCTAACAAAGCCACACCTCTGAATAGAGCCACTTACCATGGGCCAAACATAATCAAACCACCACATAAGGTTTTCTCAAGTTGACTTTTTAGGTGTAAAAATATGGGGCTCACAGAAATTGAGTGACCTGTTCAAGATGAGAGAGCTGATCCCTGGTAATTTTTTGATCTGGGAGAATGAGTAGTTTATTTAAAATTTATTTAAATTTATTTTGTATGTAGGGATGTCTTATCTTTATCTGAACATGTGTCTGTACACCTGTGTGTGCATTGCCCACAGAGCTCAGAAGAGGCCACTAGGTCACTGGGATTTAAGGTGAGCTCCATGGTTCTGAGTTGCCATATGAACTCTGGAAATTGAACCCAGAACCTCTGGAAAGGTAGCTAGTACTCTTACCCACCGATCCATCCCTTGAACACAGAGAATGGCTGTTTTTAATACACCTTGCCTACCGAGGTGATTTTTTTGTTCACCTAAGGTTGGGTTTCATGTAGAACCTAAATGTCCCTTCCTGGTGTCATCCCTACTCTGTTCACTATTCACATCCACTGGTGGCAACTCTGGTGATGTTTAGGGAGGAAAGGAATGCCATCCTTTGCAAGATTCAGAGTCTAAGCTCACAATGAAGTTGAAGTCTGTCCACTTCTGGGTGCTGCATGATCTACACAATGATCCCTTCTCTGACAAGCTAGAGAGAGGCCACCAAATACGAAGGGACCTTTTTATGAGCTGGAAGATCATCAGTAGGGTTTCAGAGAGACGGTTGCATGATGGAAACCAAGTCCGGATGAATTCCTTTGAGTCAACTACTCTCACTTTAAAAATCGAAATGAGCTTGCTTTCAGAATTGCCAGAGGTCCGTAGCTCTCTGACCGGACTATTATGTGAGGTTGAGTCTATGCTAGGAATGACTTCAACAAAGAATTACCAAATGGTCGGTGTACTGGTTTTCTGTCAACTTGACACAAGCTGGAGTTATCACAGAGAAAGGAGCCTCAGTTGAAGAAATGCCTCCATGACATCCAGCTGTAAGGCGTTTTCTCAACTAGTGATCAAGGGGGGAGGGCCCAGCCCATTGTGGGTGGTACCTCCCTGAACTGGTAGACCTGGGTTCTATAAGAAAGCAAGCTGAGCAAGCCAGGGGAAGCAAGTCAGTAAGTAACACCCCTCCATGGCCTCTGCATCAGCTCCTGCTTCCTGACCTGCTTGGGTTCCAGTCCTGACTTCCTTTGGTGATAAACAGCATGTGGAAGTGTAAGCTGAATAAACCCTTTCCTCCCCAACTTGCTTCTTGGTCATGATGTTTTTGCAGAAATAGAAACCACTGAGACACCAAGGAGACACCTTTCTTTTCATCCTTGGAGGCCCAAAAGTACTCTTCTAGTTCATCCTCTTATCACTCAAGAGAAACAGAAATAGGAGAGAGAGAGAGAGAGAGAGAGAGAGAGAGAGAGAGAGAGAGAGAGAGAGAGAGAGAGAGAGAGAATTATAATAGATTTGAATAGCTTCCACCATAGGATCTGAGTAGGCTAAACTGGCTGTCTGCAGGTTATAGAAGCAGAGAAATGGCAGCTGATCACATATCCACGAAGCCTCAACAGTCCTAGTCTGTTACTAAAGACCTAGAGGATACCTGAAGAGCTCCTGGTACTCACTCTGTCTTGGGAAGTGAAAGAAGCTGCAGGCTGACAGCAGCAGTAGCATCAGCAACATCATCATTACCAGCAGTAGCATCAGCAACATCATTACCAGCAGCAGCAACATCATCATTACCAGCAGCAGCAGCAGCAGCAGCAGCAGCAGTGGCAGCAACATTGTCATCATCACCATCATCACCACCATCATCATCACCAGCAGTAGCAGCAACAGCAAGAGGGGCAGTGGCAACAGCAGCAGCAGCAGCAACATTGTTATCACCATCAGCAGCAGCAACATTGTCATCATCGACATCACCATCACCACCATCACCACCAGCAACAACATTGTGAGCAGCAGCAACAGTAAAATCAGCAGCGGCGGTGGCGGCGGCGGCGGCAGCAGCAGCAGCAGCAGGGCATGTGCACTCAGGAAGGAGTGGAAGCAGGCAGGCAACACTGCTTTTCCTTGGACCTCTTCATGCCTGAGACATTGTTGCAAAGTGCTGCCCGCTCTGCCGGATCTTTCTTAGCTGATCCTCTTCAGAAGGAAGCTCACAGGCACACCCGGATATGTATCTTCTAGGTGATTCCATAGAATCAAGACTCACAATCAAGATTAGCTATCACCATGTCCCCACCCCCCAACTATAGAAGTGACATATGCTTATTGTAGTGTTGGAAATGCAGCTAAGTGTAAAGATATGTAAGCATTTACAATTAACAAACAAAAACTACTCTTACTATTTTTTAGTGGGTTGACTGTTGCCAACCCGGGATTAATACTCTAAGAAAACACACCGTATTACCCAAATTTCAGAAAGCAGTCAGTGCATCCATAAGCCACAGATTCGCCTGCCAAAAAGGAAGTTTTAAGGACATGCAGCTAAACGTGGGAAGCGAAGCTCTGCGGGGGTGGGAGTGAGCACAAAGACAGCAGCCATCTGTCCTCCGAGGTTCATCGGGTTCATGTGACCAGTTCTTCCCTTGAGGAGACAAAGTCGATGGAGACAAAGAGGATGCAGATTCTGATAGATGTTGAGGTTGAGCCGCGTGCTCCTGTTTCATAGTGCAGGCATTATGATCTACCCAGATAAAATGCCAGGCTTCGGTTTTACAGGGAAGTTAAAGGGACTGACAGAGCTACTCTTGCAATTTGATGAGAGCTTGCATCAAGAGGAAAGTTCAGTTTAGCTTATGTGTTCAGGACCCCCCCCCCATTATGTGCACAATTTATCCTGTTGTGGGCTGAATCTGGGGGGGGAGAGGTCTTTAAACATGTGAAATCAAAGGTTGGTGTAGAGATAAATATTTGCAGGAGGATGAACAGGATAGAAACAGAACCGGTCCAACTTCTTCACAATGGCTACTTACACTTCCAGCCCACGCTTTGCTGAGCAAGGTGTCCTAAAGTATCCTTCCCTGTAATGACCTTTCTTCCCAGCTACGGAAGTTTGTGCTGTCCAAGCACTAACTGATGGGCTCAGACTTTGAAGCTGATGACACAAGGAGGCTAATTCCATTATGCTTTAGAGTTAATTTCTACGTGGCCATAACCAGTCCTTCTATAATGGACACCAAGTTATGAAATGTCAAATCAGAATTCTGAGACTATTTACTTGTTAAATTTGCTAGAAGTACTGTGTGCATAAGGAAGATAGAAATAAGTAAAAGTAACCTTTTATCATCTATGGAGTTCCCAGCATACTCCATGCCCTGCCAAGTAAAATAGTCTGGTAAAATGAGTTGGAAAAGGTCTCTCCCCTTAATTTCCACGATAATTAGTGCAACATTATCATTACTGTTTCCTTGGTGTTTGATAGTGAACTCTCATGGTCAGGAATTTTCTTGTTTCCAAGACTTTATTTAATTATGAATTTTATTTCTTTACTACATAGAGAATGGAGATTGGTTTTGGCTTCATGTTATTTTTGTTTTTTATAAAAGCTCTTTATAAGAGTATTTTTCAGGACAGTTTTCTAGTTAAACCAAGTAATTTGTTGATAATAACATTGTCCACAACATGTCCCTTTTGTCACTTAAAAAATCTGTAGGGTCTGTTGCTGTGACACGTCTCTCATCATAAGTATTGGTGGGATGTGTTCCCTTTGTTCTTCCTGATGTGTCTAGTAAGGACTTTATTGGGTTTGTTTCTTCCAAAAGTGGGCCTCTGGGCTTTGTTAATTTTCTTCTTCATCATCTTCTTTCCTATTTGATTCTGATGCTGGGGCTTGGTGTGCGTGTTCTCAGGTGCCGAGTCTGTGTCTTATGTTTTAGGGTTTGCTATTGTTGTCATTGTATTCCCGGGGATTTTCTGTGCTAGTCTCACTGTATCTTTTTTTTTTTTCTAAATGTCCTATTACATTATTTATCTTGTGTGCAGGTGTGTGTGTGTGTGTGTGTGTGTGTGTGTGTGTATGTGCACACTGCTTATCATGTGTGAAAGTGAAAGAACAACTTTCAGGAGTTTTCTTGTCTTTAATTACATGGGTGCCGGGAATCAAACTCAGGTCATTGGGCTTGGCCGCAAGCTCCTTTAGCCACTGAATCATTTCTCCAGCACAGCTTTTGTGCTTCTTAAGTATTATTTTAGGTCACTAATGGTAGAGCTTTTTCTTATGATGATATGATATGGTATGACATGATATGATATGATATGATATAATATCTATGAGCTCTTCTAAGGCAGGAATTTCCCCCTTATGTATGTTATATGTGTACATACATGTTCATGTGCAGGGGGTGCATACATGGGGGTTATGCATGAGTGCTGGTTAGAATGTTTTGGCTTTTATTGGTTTCTTGTTATGTTAACAGAGGATAGCATCATCTGGGAAGAGGAATCTTGGCTGAGAATTTTTCTCCATGTTGCCCAAAGGCATGTCTGTGGGTATTTTCTTGCCACAATGGGCACTGCCACAGGATAATCAAGCCATGAGAAGCAAAACAGTAAGCTACGTTCTCTGCCTTTGTTTCTGCCTGAGTTCTCTCCCTGACTTCCCTCAGTAGTGGACTGTGATGTGGAACTGAAAGCTTAGGAAGCTTTTCTTCCCCTGAGTCACTTTTGGTCATGAGGGTTATCCACCATTAGAAAGCAAGCGAGGACAGTGTGTTAGGGGGGCGGAGTTCTTGAGACGGGGTCTTCCACTGACCTGCAGAGCACCCTGTAGGCTAGGCTGACTGGCCATACAGTCTCAAGGATCCATCTGCCTCTGCTTTGATCAGGGGCTAGGATTATAAGCAAACACCATTGTATCTGGCTTCCTTAGTGGGTTCTGGGGACTTGAACTCAGGTCCTCAGGCTGTGTGGAAAGCCCTTCACAAACTGTGTGCTGTTTCTCCAGCCTGGGAATCTCCTATTAAAATGGGTTTCCAGAGCATCCCACCAACTTCAATAAATTCAAAAACTTTGATTTGATTTTGTTTGGTTTTGGCGGTTTGTGTTGTTTGAGACAGTGTCACATGCAGCCCCAGCCAGCCTCCACCTTGTAACTGAGGCTGTCTTTGAATTCCCGATCCTCCTGCCTCTGTCTCCCAAGTGCTACCCATTAGAGGTGTGCTACAGATCTCAGCTAAAAATCGCTTTTAAGATTTCTTTTGCCATTTCCTCTCAAACTGGCTATTTCAAAATGTTACTTAACCTCTAAAGATTTGTAACTTCCCTATGTAATTTTACTGCTCACATCTAATGTTATAATTTAGATGGCATGATTTCTGATCATTTTCAGTGTGTTAAAATACACTTCATGCAACGCCTCGTGTCCTAGCGTTATCAGCTTAGTCTATACTCCTGAAGGAGCGCACTGCACGAACTTCTCAATGTTTTGTAAAATGCAGCCACGTTGTTACTTAGTGATAGAGACACATTCTGGGTAACGCATCATTAGGGGATTCTGTCAGTGTTTGAGCAGCATACAGCGAACCCACACAAACCTAGTCCCATCATTCCACGTGTTCATATGGCTGAGGATGACTTTGAACTTCTGAGCCTCCCAGACCCCCCTCCCCACCCCGACATTCTGGGATTTCAGGTGTGAGACACCGTTCCTTGCTGATACAGTGCTCAGGGTTAAACCCAGGGCATCTTTAAGAGCTGTAGTACATCTGCAGTACATCTGCAGACCTGATGTGGCCTCTCGATGACATCGAGGCACTGTTGGAAGTGGTTGCAGTTTAACGGGTAATACATTTTCATAGTAACCCCCCCTTTCTTAAAAATGGATATTCAGCTAGGCTGGCCTTGAACTCAAAATACTTCAACCTCACCCTCTTGAGTAATGGGATTACATGTTTACATCATGCTTGGCTTGCAAACGACTATTTATACAAGTAGAAGGAACATACTCTAAAATACAAGAAAGGCATAGTAAATACACAAAGAGAATGCATATGTAAGAGCATAGTAAGTATGTTTAATACATTATTATTATTATTATTATTATTATTATTATTATTATTAAGGTTGGGTTTTATGGACTCTCTCTGATTGTGCATGCTGAACTTCTGTATGACTGATTATAAAAAAATAAACCCTCCCAGTCCCTGCTCCTGGAATAATGACTCTGAGGTCAATTATTTACTAATAAATACATAGGCCATAAGCTTCAGCTCGGACTCTGACTTGCTATTAACTTATTATCTCTTTAATTCTAACCTGGGTTCAGTTACGTGGCTGGTTTCTTTTCTTATGTGAATCTCCCCTTTATTCTATCCTGAGTTCAGCAACCTGCTGGTTGATTTCAGTTCAAAATTCCCACACCTCTGACTATTTCCCAGAATTCTCTCTATCCCTCAGGGATGTCCCACCTCCTATTTTCTGCTCAGCTCATTGGCCATCAGCCTTTTTACTGACAGGTGATGTTTATAAGAGATTGTCTCCCCCACCCCCCACATCACCACAAACATGAGAAACTCACCACACGATGATTTTACCAGCACTCTATGTCACTTAGTAACAGGAATTTTCCAGCTGCTTTGTAGAACTATTTTCACCCACATGGCTCATTAGTCACAGGACTCTGTAATGAATGGTTATTTAAGGTCCTCGAGGTTGAGCATTCTGATAAGTTCCCCCATGTCACTGAATGTTTTCTCTAATTGTTTTGTCTAATTGCAAAGAATGGGAATTAAACACAGAGTCAAGTTCTGAGTGTGGCTACACACGCCTTTAATACTGTACTTGAGAGGGAGGCAGAAGCAGGTAGATCTCTGAGAGTTCAAGACCAGACTGGTCTACATATGGAGTTCTAGGCCAACTGGGGCTGCCTAATGATGCTATCTTAATAGATAGATAGATGGATAGATAGATGAATAGATAGACAGATAGACAAATATTGATATATTCATGATCATCTTATCATATTCTTTTAAAAAAGATTGATGTTTATCATTTTGTGTGTGTGTGTGTGTGTGTGTGTGTGTGCTCAGTGAGTACAGGTGCTAGTAGGGTGCAGAATAGGGTGTAAGATCCCTGGAGCTGAAGCTATAGGCAGTTGCAAACTCCCTGATGTATGTGCCGGGAATTGAGCCCAAATCCTATAAAGAGCAGTATGTGCTCTGCTTTTCCCTCATTTTAAAATTTTCCTTTGAACGTCTCATATCATGCATCTTCTCATCTTTGCACATCCTGGTCCCTTTCCTGGTCACACCCAACTTTGTTCATTTCTTCTTCTCAAAGCCCATCAAGTAGAGTTTATGCTGCCCACATGTTCTTGAATGTGTCATGTATGATTCCTTTTAAGCCTGCCGTTGTTTAGTTCATGGATATACTATACACACACCCATCATTATGACTATCAAGGGCTCCTAATATATTAATTCAGATTTAAAGGGAGTGACTTCTTGAGAGGACTGTCTGTTCCCAGTGACTTTCTTTGGCTTCCTTGGATCTCTTGATCAAACTTGAGCATGTTCTGCAACCACTGTATTGTTTCTGCAGAGCTTTCAGAATGCATGACTTGTGGAGTAACCAGATGGACTGGTGGGTGCTTCAGTCTTTGAGAGCTGTTGGGAACGTATTGGCAGGACACTGTCTTCTTAGGAGAAATTGAAAAGTGAGTGGATTCTGGAGATCAGTGGCAGGCCTGTCTTAGTCAGGGTTTTACTGTTACGAACAGACATCACTACTAAGGCGACTCTTATAAGGACAACATTTCATTGGGGCTGACGTACATGGTCAGAGGTCCAGTCCATTATCATCTTGGCAGGAGCTTGGCAGCATCCAGGCAGGTATGGTGCAGGGGTCGCTGAGAGTTCTAACAATTTCATTTGAAGGCTGCTAGGAGAAGACTGGCTCCCACGTGGTTAGGAGGAGGGTCTCAAAGCCCACACCCACAGTGACACACTTTTTCCAAAAAGGCCACACCCACTCCAATAAAGCCACACCTCCTAACAGTGTCACTCCCTGGGCCAAGCATATTCAACCCACCACAGGGCCACAGATGACAATGCACAAAAGTATCTGTCCATCCAAGCGCCCATCCACACATCCAGGCAGCTGTCACCTCTGAGGCTGCAAGCTCCTCATGAGAAGTATAGGCTCACAAACTTCTGGCAATCACTTCCGGCCATCAGAGGCTGGGGAGGAGATACTTACAGGGAGTCCTATAACTCACTCTGCAGCTAAGAATGACTTTGAATTGTCAATCCTCTGGCCCTATCTCCCACATTCTAGGATTATGGGTTTGCAATACCACACCCAGCTTTTGCAGGGCAGTGGGACAAGCCCAGTGTTTTGTGCGTCTCGACTAAATGAATTATAAGTCCAGGCCAGGAAGAAGCTATTCTGCTTCATCCTGATGCCTGTTTTAAATCTCTTACGGCATTAAGCCAACACCACAGGAATAACTCTCTTCGCATCAGCCTACATTACACTCGTCCCCATTTGAACAAAGCTTTGGTGTGTTACAATAGAATACTTTCCATGGCATTTAATGACTCATTCCTGTCCTCAGTGCTTCTGCTGTTCCGATTGCATGGCTCCTGCATACTTTCTGGGGGGACAAGGAGAGGTGAAAAGATGGAGGTTGCAATCTCCACTAGACTGGGAACTGTCTTCAAAGAGGTCAGAAGCTCTGGCTATCAGGGAGCAGAACAGGGAACCTGAGACTAGTTTTGATTCCAGGAGCACATCGCTTGGCCAGGAAATTCAGGATAAGTCCTACAGTTTGACCACTCCGATGATGTGTTGATTCCGTGGACCAGCTCGCAGTCTCCTTGCCAGGCATTTGTTTCCAGCTCACACATTCCGTTTCCGACCAGGCGCTTGCTATCTTTGTGGTGAAGCTGGACCATAATTTATGAATAGCATTTCCCGTCATCCCTTCATGCAATCGCCATCGATGAAAGACTTCCTGTGAGGATGTGACCTTCACTTGGGTTCCATACTCTCTCTTCCAGCCAAGTTTAACTCATTAGCATCTCCCTCCTGGGGAGACTGGGCTAACCCCCAGCGCTCTCTGGCTGGCACATTCTAAAGCTGGCTCCTCTGGGGCTTCCAGGTTTCAGGTCCCTCATTGAGCAAAGGGCTTTTTAGTTCAAGGGTTTTAACTGGGATGCACCATCCAGCACACAGGCTGATGACTGGTCCCCATCCAGGCTGGATGACAACCCTGCCCGGTCCTATGCCCAGCCCCAAACTGACATAACAAATACCTTTCTAATTCGTAGATGGTCCTCACTGGAGGAGTGCTCCGACAGCTCCTGTGTCCTTGCTCTGCTGTGGTACTCACTCAGTACCTGCCAACAGGCTCTTTGGCTTTGAGAGTGTCAGGACTGTTCCTGCTCGCCCAACTTCAGTAGCTCAGGCGACAGAGCTCTTGTACTTTAAGTAAAGATCCAGTCTACATCGGTCATCTAGGCAACATCTTCTTTGTTATCAAATGCTAGTACTAGGTGAGTACCTGTGCTGGCAGCTTTATGACAACTTGACATAGGCTTGAGTCATTTGGGAAGAGGGAATCTCGATTGGAAAAAAAAAAAACAAAAAAAAAAACAAAACAAAACAAAACAAAAAAAAAAAACAAACACCCAACGCCCCTACCAGACTGGCCTGTGGGGCATTCTCTTTATCAATGATTGGCATAGGTGTGACCCGGAGCTGTTTGTGGGCAGATGGCTGAGCGAGCGTGGGAAGGAGCCAGTCAATTGCATCCTTTTTTTTTTTTTTTTTTTTTTTAACATATTTTCCTTTTCTTTCTTTCTTTCTTTCTTTCTTTCTTTCTTTCTTTCTTTTAAGATTTATTTATTTCATGTATGTGAGTACAATGTTGCTGTCTTCAAACACACCAGAAGAGGGCATCTGATCCTATTACAGATGGTTGTGAGTCACCATGTGGCTGCTGGGATTTGAACTTAGAACCTCTGGAAGAGCAGTCAGTGCTCTTAACCTCTGAGTCATCCTCTGAGTCCAATCGCATCCTTTATGACTTCTGCTTCTGTTTCTGTCCTGATGTCCTTCGATAACGGACTTGGACTATGCTGTAGATGTGGAAGCCAAATGAATCCTTCCTTCCCTGTGTTGCTTTAGGTCATGGTGTTTTAATCACAGAATTAGGAAACTTAATTATGACAGCACTTGTGACTCCCACATCTGAAACTTAAAATGTTTGCTCCCTAACAAGTGTTAAGTTTCCTTTTCAGGTCTTATGTTACAGGCCACAACCAAAAAGCCCTTTTTTTCTCTCTCTCTCAAATGTTGTGGAAAGTGGGCTGAAGGTACTGTGTTTATAGTGAGTATGAAACCTAACAAACTGTCCCCCAAAATCTGATTATGTAATATGCAAATATCCCAAACTCTGATAAGGCCAAGAAACTTCCTGTCCCGAGCACTGAGGGTAAGATACCTGGTTTCTGTAGCGAACACGGAAGTTATGGGTTCGGAGTAGGAAGTCAAATATTTCACTTTTTCTTTTTAAGTAGGAGGAGATTCGCTGGGCACTAACAAGGGATTTTTTAAAAAAATATTCCTTAGATACATAAAACTTTAAAGTCTACCACAATCCCAGAGATGCTAGTGTCTACACACCTTGATGCTTAGGAAGCTGAGGGAGAAGCCAACCATACTCAACTACACGGAGGGAAAGCTGGCTTGCTCAGTCGAGCTGCTGTTTTCAGTCAGCAGGGCGCGTGGGTAGATGGAGAGGGATGAAGGACAGAGCATCGGCTCTCTTGACTCCTGACCTACTCTGCCACTTTCCCCCATCAGGGTTTGTTATTTGTTCGTTTTGCTGGAGTACTTCCGTCCTCTGTGGCATTACTAACTTATTTCGAATCATAAGCACAGTAGGTAGGGTTTCAGGTGAGCTACAGTGCCTTACACACTTACCATGTCACACTGAGAAAAACCTTAATGGAGACAAGAATTTACACATTTTCCCCAAAGCTGAAAAAAACACCTCTCTAAATGATTCAACGTGTCTTTTCCCCAATTCTTTTATTTACCTCCTCCCTCCCTCCCTCCCTCCCTCCCTTCCTTCTTTTGTTTGAGTCAGGGTCTCATTCTGTAGCCAGGTTGGCATTGAACTCATGGCAATCCTCCTGTCTCAGCCTCCCATCTGCTGGAATTATAGGAGTGAGTCACGACATCTTTTTCTTTGGCTCTCTGTGGAAATTCACGTTCAGTTCTCCTGCCAACATCTGTATTTTTTTTTTTTTTTTTTTTTTGCAAAACTCAACAGTTGTCTGGCTATGGTTCCTGTGTGTGAAGGTTTTATTCTGTGGGTAAGGCGGTACACTGAGCCCACTCTGAAGGTTAGAATCAACCCTGACTTAACTATATATCAATAGCCCCCTGCCTCCTGCAAGCTTGTGGGAAAGCCATGCCTTCAAGAGACAAGAGCCATAAAAACCTCTCTCCCCAACAGTCGTGAACCTGACAGTAAGACTCTCTGAAAATATGTCAGTTTCAGAAGCCCTGCTCCTGATTGCCAGGATGTCACAGACAAGTCAGACTCCCCATAGCCTCTGCTCTTCCAGTCAACTGGCCCCATGTCTGTGGTGACATTTGTATTCTGACTAGAAGAAACACTTTTCTTTATAATATCTGTGGTAATGATGGCTCTGTATTTACTATCTTTTCTTTCCCAAGTATTTAGTTTAGCTTGTTTTGTTTTGAGATAAGGTATTAGGAAACTCATCTTTGTAGCCAAAGCTAGCCCTTTTTCCCCCTTTTTTTCCTGCCTTCACCTCTGGAGTTCTGGGATTATAGGTGTGTGCTGTCACCCCGGCTCTTTCTAAGGTAGTCTGCATTATCTGCATTTGCAACCTGTGCCTTCAGAATTCTATCAGTCTTTGTGGAGTATGCTCTGCACAGCGGAAAGGATGTGTTCATTGTTTAAAATCTGCAAGCCCATATATATATATGTTTTGGTCATAGGCTTTCTTTTCCTTTTGGCACATTGCCCATTCTAAAACTAAGATGCATTTTGTGCAAGTCTGTTTTTCCCCCAGAGTTTCAGAAACATTGATGACAGACACTAGGGTCAAAGCCGGGCAGGCACTTTAAAGACCAGTAAGACCTGCTGACAAAGGTGGTTCCAGAAATCCTCTGCAAGGACTCATTGGTGACATTTTCATTTTCAGTGCTGTCGAGACCCCAAAACAGATTCTTGAGGGGCTGGACATACAGTTGCTTTTCGCTGCTTCAGGGGCTCTTCTGAATACATGCACACTCCCTCAACAGTTTATGTTGAGCCAAAGCCAACCTATGAATGGCTGCTGTCACACAGACCTGTTAGCCAAGCGTCTAGTCATTTGTCATTATACATCTTAAAATATGTTTATCTTAATATATTATTTTGTTAAGTAATATATTTAGCAGTATTGAATAATTAATAATATAATTAACACTAATATAAATATTTATTTTATTTTTAGTTGTGGGTGTGTGTAAGTGTGTACATGTGTGAGTGCAGGGACCCATGGGATGTAGAAGAGGGCTTTGGATCGCATAGAGCAGGAGTTAGTTTTTGAATCACCTGATGTGGGTGCTGGGAATCCAACTGAGACCCTCTGCAAGAGTGGTATGTCCTCTGAACTGCTCAGCCATTGCTCCCCTCAAGGCATTATACATTCTTAAGCAGTTTGGTTTATCCTGAGACAACTCAGTCCCCAACCTGTAGGTTGATATCAAGGCGATATATGATTGGACAGTAGAGAGAGGGGTGAGGACAAGGTTGGAAAAGTGGGAGGAGGAATGGGAGGTGAGAGATTCACGTTGGAGGCAGCCAAAGAAGATGGTTCAGACCAAGGTGAATCAGATCGGTTTTATCTTGTTTAGGTGGGCAGTTTATATCATTATTAATTGGCAGGGAATTTATTGTTTATCTGTATTGTGGATTGAGAATTTAACATATAAATCTGTTTGATAAGTTAGTGATTGCTAAGTCATGTTCTTACCAGGCGGTGGAGGACAGTGAGTGAATGCAACATGCTGGGGAGGTCGTAGGCCACTGGGGACAGAAGCAGCAGATAGGGCGAAGTGAATCTTAGAATATTCTCTTAAGGAGACTTCTTCCTCTTGCCCTTGTCCCATTACATCCAGAGCCTGTGACTGACCCAGGTTGTAGGACTTAGCTTGGACTGACAGGCCTACTGAAGCAGAGAAGGTGTGTCAGTTCAGAATGCCTCCCATTCTGTGCTGAGTCGGTAGCGCCCAGCTTGTCCAACTGTCCTCATGGCCTCCTGGCTCACCTGAATTCTGCACAGAGCCTTAAAGCCTTGCAGAGGAGGGGCACCACATTTTCAAATGAGCCCCTAGCGATCCAGTCTAGACAAAGCAATGTTTTGGTTCCTCTGTTGAAACAGCAAACATCAGGACAGCGTGACAGAGACTCCCATTCCTTGTAAGTGTACCAGTGGGATACTTTACATGACAAGCAATGGAAAACCCAACCCGAACTAGCTTAAATAAGGGTATTTACTCTCTTATATCATTGCTCCAGGGGCATGGTAGTTCCAGAATATGTCCAGTCAGTAGCTCAACAGTATCTCCTATACCTTGTAACCCCTCTAGACAAGTTAGTTACGAATCTAGTCGCTATGACCTTGGGCATAAAAGACAGCTCAACAGTCAAGTGTGCCTACTGCTCTCATGGGGACCTGACAGTTTATAGCACCCCCATAGAGCATCGGCCACAGCTGAGACCACTCCTGCCACCATGCCTTCTCCCTCCACATCAGACCAGTCTTGGGATCTGACTCAATGCAGGAAACAGAGATCCATTGACTATTTTAGTAAAGAATCCAGCTACCATGATGATGGTCCTCTGAAATGCCTCTTCATTTTAGCATCCTGACGTCGGTGGATGAAAGTCCCCTGGTTCATCTCAGTTGTAATGATCCCACTTTGCTGTTAGCTCAAGGCCGGTGGGAAGTGATGGATCAGAAGAAATCCAAAGCCTGGGGGTTTCCCCAGTTCTCACTCAGTAGCAGTCTGGAGTGGAGTGGAATCTCCTGCCATGGTGGGTGGTACTCATGGTAGTGGGGAATGAATGTCAGGTTCAAGACTTTAAATGCTCCCTCCCGAAGGCACGGGCACCCGCCAAAGAGTTCCCAGTGAGGCAATGACCAGAGGACAAAGCTATGAGTGGATATATCCAAAGGCAACGCTTGTCCTGATGACTTGTATGTTCTTTGTGGTCTAGATGTGATACTTTTTTTTTTTTATTTCCATCATTAGAATCTGGAGTGTGTGTGTGTGTGTGTGTGTGTGTGTGCATGTGTTCATATGTTCATGTTTCTGCATGGAGGTGCTTGTGCACATGTAGATATGTGCATGTGAGGGTCAGAGATCAACCTCCAGTGTCCTTGTCTTTTTGGGACAAGGTCTCTTACTTTTACCTGGAATTGGCTCAGCCGGTTGGTTAGTGAACCCCAGGGGTCTGCCTAGCTCTGCCTCTGTAGCACTGGGATTATAAACATTTACCACCATTCCTGGCTTTTCTAAAAGGGTTCTTGGCATCAAAGTCAGGTCTTCATGCTTGCATGGCAAGCATTTTACTGGCCATCTCCCCAGAACCTAGAATCACTATTAGTTTTCTCTTGCACCATCAGAGATTGCCGTAAATGCATTGGCTTAAAATAACACGTATTGGCTTATTGTCTCTCAGCTCAAAGTCTGTCTCCTCGGGTCCTCACAAGGCTGAAATCAAGGATTGGCTGGGTTGAAATCTCCCTTCCAACCCCGAGTTTAACTACGGAAGAATTCACTTCCAACCTCATTTAAGTTGTCACCTGAGAAAATGAAGAAGCTGCCATGGAATCAAGGTGTCTGTGTCCTTCCTGACTGTTGGCTGAGGACTACTTATAAGACCTCTGACTTCACAGCTAGCAGTGAAGATACTTCCTGGTGTTAAATCATTTTTGTGTTTCCAATCTCGTCCTGCCCCCCCCCCCCTTAAAAAAAACGCCTGGAGCTTCGATATGGTCCCTGTGATCACATTCAGGCTCACTCAGATAACATCCTTTCTTAAAGGCACATGTATCATCTGCTCACTGAAGTGCACAGAACACTGAATTCAAAGCAGTGGAGTATGTTGTATGTATGTGCCAAGGACCAGGGATCTCAGGCAACATGCTAAAATCTGCCTCCTCCCCTAGATTCCAAATGCCTCGAGGTCTGGAAGTGGATGGAGAATGTTCTAGAACTTAGCATGGAGCCTTGGCCATTGACACAGATCAACAAAAATGGTTGATCTAGAGAACACATCTCTGCCATTCTGTTTCAAATGGTCCCGCACTCACACCACTCGATGTCTCCTCACTTTCTTAGTTCTCAGCACTTACCACCACCTGACATGTTACATATGTGCATTGTCCTTTCTTGTCATGTTTCTCTGTGTAGAACTGGGTATCTTGCCTATGGCACAACACTAAGTGTGGAATCTGCACATCACACATGTTTTATATACAGAGCTGGAAGGTAACTAACTGCATGTATCATTTCAAATAATTTGGGGCACGAAACAAAGCTTCACGGCGTGGAATCATCACTGTGGTGCCATGTTGATACTTAAAGGGCTTGATAATTACATTTCTTATTTTCAATGACGATGTTATGTATGTGTGTATATATGTGTACTGGCTGGTTTTGTGTCAACTTGACACAAGCTGGAGTTATCACAGAGAAAGGAGCCTCAGTTGAGGAAATGCCTCCATGAGATCCAGATGTAAGGCATTTTCTCAACTAGTGATCAAGGTGGGAGGGTGCAGCCCACTGTGGGTGGTGCCATCCCTGGGCTGGTAAACCTGGGTTCTATAAGAAAGCAAGCTGAGCAAGCCAGGGGAAGCAAGCCAGGAAGTGACATCCCTCCATGGCCTCTGCATCAGCTCCTGCTTCCTGACCTGCTTGAGTTCCAGTTCTGACTTCCTTTGGTGATGAACAGCAATGTGGAAGTGTAAGCTGAATAAACTCTTTCCTCCCCAACTTGCTTCTTGGTCATGATGTTTTGTGCAGGAATAGAAATCCTGACTAAGACAATATGATATATTATATAAATCTGTTTTTTGTTTTGTTTTTTTGTCTTCTCGTTCTCTGCTATCCCACCATTCAAAGGAAGCCTCTTTGAGGCATAGAGCCTTTCTAGTTTATTCATTCATACTGTTATCCCAGTATTTAAACTAGTGCTGGCCACGTGATATGCCAATTAACAAATAATTAAGTGTAGGGGCGTATGGCTCGGCGGGTAAAGTGTCTGCCTCAGAAGCATGAGGACCTCAGTTTAGATCCTCAAAACCATAAAGCCCAGAATATGTTGAAAGCCTGGCATGGTAGTATGTGTCTCTGTAATCACGTGGATGCTGACCATAGAGGCCAGAGAGGAATATCAAACCTCCTCAGATGGATGGAGTCAAGCTGAGCTTGCAGCCTCCAAAACTATACCCTGAATAAACATCTGTTCTTTATCCGGCATCTGGCCACAGTTATCTTGAGATAGCAACAGAAAGCAAAGCTTGCCATCACACAACCTCATATCCTAATGAGCTACACAGGGCAGCTAGAGCTAGTAAAGCTCCCAGCCCCGGTCCAGCCCCAGTTTTCACCCATTTACCTTGGACTGTGGTTTAAATATGGTCTCACTGTAATCCCCAGAGGTTCAAGTGCTCAAAGTGTGGCAGTGTTAAGGTGGAAGATCCCTGGGCAGGAGAATAGGGCTCTCTCTCTCTCTCTCTCTCTCTCTCTCTCTCTCTCTCTGTGTGTGTGTGTGTGTGTGTGTGTGTGTGTGTTAGTAACAGTGGTTAAGAGCTCCTCTTGCTCTTGCAGAGGACCCACTTTTGGTCCCCAGCACACACATCAGTCAGCTCACAGCCACCCACCTCCACCCAGCCCAAGGAATTCTGACACCCTCTTTGGTCCTCACTCACACACATACACACACACACACACAACACACGGTGCACCCATACATATTCCTGATGTGCATGACAGGAACCAAAAGACTGTCAGGCCTACCCAAATCTACAGAGGCTCTGTTATCTCCACCAGAATACCAATAGCCTCTGCAGCCTCCAGAAACCGAAAGTCTGATCCTCAAATCTTATGGAAGTACAGAGGCTTCAAGTGGCATGATGATCCAGAAAAGAAAAAAAATGAAACACTGGATGATATGCTCTCTGATGTCAAACACACGCTAAGGTATAGTCAGGAAAAGCCTATAGACAGTAGAGACAGATGCAGAATCAAATGCACACAACTCTGGCCTGTCGGTTTGCAGCAAGGATGCCAAGGCGACAGGATGGGAAGACTGCTTCACAAACAGTCCTGAGACAGCTGCACCCTGCTCGCAGGCAAACAGTGTTAGACCCCACGAGAAAGAACGAGTCAAGTGTGCATGCTACAGATAGGACACTTGCAGGATATAGTGCGAGCTGGGAATAGGATTCCTAGACACCACATGACAACTGGACTTCATAAAACTGTAAAGTTCCGTGTATTAATGAACATTGTTGATGAGAAGGAAAGACAGCTCACAATCTAGAATATACGTGATTTGAAAAATCCATCAGATAAAGGTCCGGTATCCAGAATTTGCAAATAGGTCTTTATGACTTATTTTCTTTCACGTTGCGTGTAGGCACATTTTGCCTGCTAAACCATAGTAAGTCTCACAATTCAACAGCAAAAATGATACTTAAAAATACACAAAGGGGACGCAGTGGGCTGAATAGTAATGACTATCATGGGCTCACGTGTTTGAATACTTGGTCTCCAGTTGGTAGAACTGGTTGTGAAGGAATAGAAGGTGTGGCCTCGTTGGAAGGGGTGTGCCACTCACTGTCTCTCAGTCTCCCTCTCTCCTAGTCTCCCTCCCTTCCTCCCTCCTTCCCTCCCCTCTCCCTCCCTCCTTTCCTCTCTCTCTCTTCCCCCATCTCCTCCCCCTCCCCTCCCTCTTTCTGACTTGTGCTTTTGAGTCAGATTAAAGTCATCAGCTACTGACCGTTCCAGCCCCATGCAGCCTGTCTGGAGTTCCCTACCGTGGTCATGTATTAACCTCTTATAAGTTCTTAGTAAATTCTTTTTTATAAAAGTTGCCTTGGTCTCAGTGTCTCATCAGAGAAACAGAAGAATCACTAAGACAGGGTTATTGAGATGGGTCATCTGGTAAAGGTGCCTGTTGCTAAGCCCTGAATTCTATCCCTGGATCCTACCTAGTAGCAGGAGAAAGCTGACTCCTGCAAGTTGTCCTTTGATCACTATGCGTGTGCTTTGGTATGGATGCATGTGCAAACACACACACACACACACACACACACACACACACACACATCAAGAATGTAATAAAAAATTTAAATACTCAAGCAGGTTCATTTTTCCCCCAAAGAAAGTATATCATTAGCTACCAAGAACACTAAACTCAGGGGCTAGGGAGATCACTCAGTGGGTAAAATGCTTGCTGGGCAAACATGAGGACTTGAATCTTCAACACCCATATAAAAAAGTGAGGTACAGCAGTGTGGACCTGTAATTCCAGATGCAGGGACACAGAGATGGGAGGATTGCTGGAGCACAGAGGCCAGGTAGCCATGTCGGTTCAGTGAGAGGCACTGATTCAAAAATAATAAAGCAAAAAGTGATAGAGGAAGAGACTCCATATCAACCTCCGACCTCCAAATGCATGTATACACATCTATATATGCACCCATATCCACACAGGTGCACACACACACAAGCGTGTACACATGCACGAATACATATCTATATATGCACCCACCCACCCACACACACACACACAAGCATGTACACATGCATGCATACACATCTATATATGCACCCACCCCCCCACACACAAGCATGTACACATGCATACACATCTATATATGCACCCATATCCACACAGGTGCACACACACACAAGCATGTACACATGCATGTATACACATCTATATATGCACCCATATCCACACAGGTGCACCCCCCCACAAGCATGTACACATGCATGTATACACATCTATATATGCACCCATATCCACACAGGTGCACACACACACAAGCATGTACACATGCACACACACATATCTATATATGCACCCACCCACCCCCACACACACACAAGCATGTACACATGCACGCACACATATTTATATATGCACCCACCCACACACACACACACACAAGCATGTACACATGCATGCATACACATCTATATATGCATCCACCCACCCACACACACACACAAGCATGTACACATGCATACACATCTATATATGCACCCATATCCACACAGGTGCACACACACACAAGCATGTACACATGCACGCACACATATTTATATATGCACCCATATCCACACAGGCACATACACATACAAACATATACACATGCATGCACAAACATTTATGTGTTCACTCCCAACCCCACACACATGCACACACATAAACATGTACACATGCATGTATACACATCTATATATGCCCCCATAGTCACATATGCACACACACAAACATGTAAACATGCACATGTTAAAAAAAAAAAGCTCTATGACACTGCCATCAGGGAAATGTAAATGAAGGGACTGGATTTAGCTAAGTTGGTAGAGTGCTTGCCCAGCAGGCACAACACCCTGAGTTCCAGTCCCTGCGCTGTGTAGAACTAGACATGGTGGCATATACTTCTAATCCTAGCACCCTAAAAATGTGGCAGGAGGAGCAAGAAATGAAAATCATTTACAGTGAGAGTTTGGAGCCAGCTTGGACTATACCAGACCTTGTCTCTAGAATGAATGAATGATATTTCTAGGAAAGGAAAGAAAACCCAAATGAAAATGAGAGAGAATAAAATGAAAGAAAACAGATCACTGATGGAAGAATTCAGAATGGAGATCTCCAAACATTACTCACAGGGATGTAAAATGCTATTGCCATCGTAGAAAACACTTGGTGATTCCCCAAAAGATTAAATGCTGAGTTTCTGTAAGGATTAATAATTACCCTTCCAGGCACACACTCAGAAGTGAAAACAGGGTCTCAGGTAGATTCTTGTTCCCATCAGCCCCAAAAATGTTAAAATACAGACTTCAATCTGTAGGTTACTGGATATATAAAATGTACTATATGCACGCAAAGGAATATTATTCAGCCATGAAAAAGAAAACCAGCTGGGAATGTAGCACAGTGCAACTGTTCTGCCCAGTGTGCATAAGGCATTGGGCTCCATCCCTCCTCAATCCCTTCCCTGTTCTCTAAGGTCCCAACAACGAACCCAGGAACAATGCTGTCTTAGTTAGGGTTACTATTGCTGGGATAAAACACCCTGACCAAAAAGCAAATTGGGGAGAAAAGGGTCTGCTTTGTTTATACTTTCATATTGCTCTTCATTATTGAAGGAAATCAGGACAGGAACTTAAACAGGATAGGAACCTGGAGTCAGGAGCTGTTGCAGAGGCCATGGAGGAATACTGCTTACTGGCTTGCTCTCCACGGCTTGCTCAGCCTGCTTTCTTATAGAACCCAGGACCACAATGGGCTGGACCATCCTGCGTCAACCACTAATTAAGAAAATGACTTACAACTGGGTCCCTTATGGATCAACTGAGGTTCCCTCCTTTCAGATAACTCTAGCTTGTGTGTCAGGTTGACATGAGACCAGCCAGCACAGATGCCACCAACGTTCTCCCAGGGCACCAATGAGGATGACTTCCGGGAGTCAGTTCTCCCTTTTTACTGTGGGCTCTGGAGAACTTGGGTCATCACGGGGGCAGCACAAGCATCTTTACTGCACACTTGCTGGCCTGGTAAAAATGTTCATGAGGGGGCTGACCTTCAGCTGTAAGAATCCTATTCACACTCACCACAAAGAGCTCCTAGAAGCACCCTTCCAAATTACAAAATGGGTCTCCTGAGATAGAGAAGATATTTGCTCGCCTGGTGTACTGCCAACGCCCCTAGAGACCATGAAGATGGGAGCTGTTCGAATTTTCCATGACCGTGAATGATGAAAATTAAAAATAAGAAACACAAGTCGCAGCGTTTCCCTTAGTCACTCAACAATCTCTGCCCAAGACACTGCCAATGTTACTCGGGTGCCAGACAACAAACAACCAAGGCAGCAAAGCCACTACTGTCTATTTTTCATGACTGCCCTTGCCAACACGCCCTTTGGGAGTCTCATCTGCCATCTTACCTGTGGAAGGGAGTTCTCATGCTGGCTGCGGATCCACTGTTTGCCTCACAACCTTCAGAGACGTCCTCATGCCAGACACCCTTGGTGGACTCGGGGTCATCAGCTCCACATGGAGGGGTCACTGTGACACTCTTCTTTTTCCTTGAAGCACACTGATTTTCACTGTTACAATCCTAAGGCAGGTAGGTGTCAGGTAGCCCAGGCTGGCTTCTTGCTCACTCTATAGCTGAGGCTGGTTTTGAACACCCTATCTCCTTGCCTCCACTTCTCAAGTACTAGAATGATAGGTGTATAGCACTATGCCAGCTTTGTTTATGATGTCTACGCTACAGTTTCCTTTGAGTAGATTTCAGGGGAATTAGTGTTTGCCCAAGAAACTAGAGACTTATTCCATATTTAAAACCATATTTATCACACTGGATGTAGCTTAGGGGTTAAGCACTACCCTAGTGTATGCAAAGCACTGGGTTCAGTCTCCAATACCACAGAGATTATGTTTCAGTATATTTATTATTGCTTCCGCAATAGGTGTTATTGGGTTGGAATTGGGACAAATGAGTTACCGGTCACACTGAGCTTCTTAAATTAATTGCGCCTATTGTGTCACACCAATACATTTACCCTGAAGTGTAAATGTCACCCCAGAACTAGATGAGTGTTTGGTACTTAGTTGTGTGTGTCCTAAGACAGTATGTTAAAATCCTAATTCCTAACACCTCAGAAACATGTTCTCTTTGGAAATAGTCTTTGAAGTTGAAATGGACTTAAAACGAGGTCATTAGGGCAGGCCCTGTTCGGTAAGATGAAGTCCTTACAAGAAGAGCAAAATACACACAGAGAAGAGACCAAAAGAACACACAAGGAGAGGTCAGCCACCTGCAGTCCAGGAAAGAGGTTTCCCAAAAAACCAGCACTCTGGACATCTTGACCTGAAATTTCCAGCTTTCAGAACCAAGAGACCCTGGCTCTCTGCTGAAGCTACGGTGCTTGTGGCACGTGGGCACGGCAGGACAATGAGCCAATGCAAGGAGCAAAGACATACGGGGGGGGGGAGGGTAGAGGAAGCAGTGGTGGGAGGGCAGTCCGGCCAAGGTGCAGGTAGGACCTGTGGGGACTGAGTGACGCAGAGAATAGGGAAGGGCGACTTCAGGCTGTAGCATGAGTCTTGCAACCCGAGAAGAATGGTGCTTGTTGGAGAAGTCCCAACACCCTGACCCCAACACCCTGACCCCAACACCCTGACCCCAATACCCTGACCCCAACACCCTGGCCCCAACACCCTGGCCCCAACACCCTGGCCCCAACACCCTGGCCCCAACACCCTGACCCCAACACCCTGGTCATACCCAGAAACGGATTTAGGGAACATGGCTGGACATGAACACAGCAACAGACCTGCCTACAGGCTGGGATGACAGTCCCCCCGCCCCCCGCCGTGTGTGTGTGCGTGCGTGTGTGTTTGTGTGTGGTGTTCTGCTGACAAAAACCCAGGCAGCTCATCTCTGTGATCTTGTGGGGTGAGAGTCAGAGAACCTGTCTCAGGCTTTTCCCTCACCAGGGTCCCTTCTCTTCCCTGACTTCCACAGAACTTCTGCTTGTTGAGAAGCCTCAGGAACCCAGCATGAGCCGGAGGGTTATAGG
Source organism: Micromys minutus (assembly GCF_963924665.1). NCBI lineage: Eukaryota > Metazoa > Chordata > Mammalia > Rodentia > Muridae > Micromys > Micromys minutus. The sequence goes on from NC_137969.1 coordinate 106,590,419, forward strand.
CCATTAGAAAATGAAGCAGGGAAACCTTACCTGTTTGGGCTTGATGAAATGTGCCTGCAATGCAGCATTTGAAGGGCCAAGGCAGAAGACCAACATGGGATGTGTGGTTAAAGGTCAGTCTGCGGTACATAGCAAACCCTGTCTCAAATAATGCAAAGCAGTAAATAAAATAGAGCCTCAGATAGCCCCATACCAAGGAAAACTTGAAAACAGCTTTATCAGTGTATCAACCCTTTGCTCTTCATCCTTGTCTTGATTCTTGGTGCCCACTGCTGTGG